>NC_091015.1:74496847-74816619 GCF_041296385.1 Aphelocoma coerulescens | reverse complement strand
TTTTCTTCTCATGCTAATTGTACGATTGGCATCTTTTATCTAACATGTAGTTTGTGTCAAAAAATTCCTTCCAACAAAACAACCATCAGGCAGTCATCAAATGTCAGATCATCTAGGAAGCAAGGGAAGTAAGTTGTGGCAGAATAGAAGAGGATGCTATTCTCAGTCCCAGTGGGCAGCAAAGCTAAGCAAATGAGAGTTACCCACTGAATTAAGTGCATTCACTCTTGGGAGAAAACTGCTTTCTCACTTTAGATGTGGATGCAATTATCCTCTTTCTCTCCCAGCCACATACATACACATGTGGTGATAATCCTGGCCTTTACAGGATGTTTTTTATGTCACTGTGGGGAAAAATAAAAAGTAAAGAAAAAAGCTATAAATGTTCTGAACAAGCACTCATGGTATAAAAGTGCTAAGCCACCAGCGTAGTGAATAGCCTGTGACACTTGAGCCTCAAAGACTTTAAAGGATGTGTCCAAGGCCATGTTTGAATTACACTGTGCTGAACCAAAAAAGATGGTTCGCAGCAAGAACTTCACATCCTGCACAGAGATGTAGGATGAAGTGTTGGGAACCTTGATGAAATCTGTTGCTGACATTTAAATAAATTAATGATGTACTCTGTATACAAACAAGAGAAGCTGATGTTTCAGCAATGATGGGCCTGATTAGTTTTTAATTATGATGAAGCTAGCACTTTAATGGTTTGTGTTGAGCTTTTTAAGCCAAATTTTCAGTAAGCCGGTTCATGTGGAAGCCTAATGCTTTTACTGGAATATTCAGCTATGTGAAGGTATGTAGAGTCTGGTTAAATTTAAATTGTTTATCAAACACATGCTCCTGGATTTTCCCACCAACAGGCTTCGTGCAGGTAACAAATGTGCTCCCTTTACACCTGCACACCTGCTTCCTTCACAAATAAACCACAAATCTGAAGGAGGACAGAAAATGTGTCTGGGTCTCTCATGGACATGTTACAAAATGTCTAGCAGCTTAATACACACAAGCTGAGAACTGCCTCTGGCTCAGTTAATCTAGACACAGCCTAGATTAGACATTTTCCTGTCTGCTGCACTTGCAATGAAGGGTAGTTTCTGTCCTTCTGTGATGGTAGCTGTGAGGTAACTGCTATTTTATGAGAGCAATTGATGCAATGTATTAAGAGAGCAATTTTAACATGGCTACATTATTGCTATTCTTTTTTTATTTATCACTTTTATAGATCTTGATATTGACAGTCTGAAGAAGAGTGGGTACTTTTTGTGTTTAGAAAAACCCATCTACTTTCATATAGCAAAGGGAAAACAGGAATGTTAACCCTGTCTAGTAGATTCAAGAAACTCATTGAAATTCATACTATTTTATGGTACTGTGGTGTTAAGAAAGCATTAGTCTTGACCAAGACTACAGAGAATTGGTTCCCATGTCATTTCTAAGTGACTGTTAAAATGCAGATAATTTGTCTGAGTTGGTGAAGTAATCTCAAGTGCTCAAAGGGAAGATGCTAAACCAAATAAGGGGACAGTTATTAAGTTGCTCAAAAGGCAACAAAACGATAATGTTCTTTTACTTCCTTGCCTCTCAAGTGTTGCTTTCAGCCCCACAAAGCTGGTACAGACAGAAATAAATTAGATGGTTTATCATTAATCAGAGGATCATGGAGTCATAGAATGGCTTGGGTTGGAAGGGACCTTAGTGATCATCTAGTTCCAATCCCCCTGCCATGGGCAGGGGCACTTTCCACCAGACTGGATTGCTCAGAGCCCCATTCAGCCTGGCCTTGAACACTTCCAGGGATGGAACATCCACAGATTCTCTGGGCAACCTGTTTTAGTGCCTCAGCACCCTCGCAGTAAAGAATTTCTTCCCAATATCAAATTTAAATTTCTCCTCTTTTAGTTTAAAACCATTCCCCCTGTCCTAACACTACCTGCCTGTGAAAAAGTCACTCTCCCTATTTTGTATAAGGCCTCTTTTAGTACTGAAAGGCCTCAATGTGGTTTCCCCAGAGTCTTCTCTTCTCCAGGCTGAACAACCCCAGCTCTCTTAGGCTGACAGATATAATATTAATATACCATTTGTGCTTATTTGTATTAAACTGCTGTATTAAAAGTGATAATGTGGAATTTTAGTGTTATATTTCTGTATTACAGCAAATAAAGGTTCTGAAATGGGAAAATTGCCAATTCACCTTCCTGTCTGGAGGTAGGTCAGAAATAATTTTTCTCTCTTACTCGATAGCAAAACTCACAAAATTGTTCCCATACCCCAAAAAATGCATCTAAAAACCCACATTAAGTCATTGTGAGGATAGAGGCACGTTACAACTCCACTGTGATCCACTTAAAATAGAAAAAGGTATATTATGCTTTGAACATACAGGTTTTTGCCAGCATAACACTCATGAATGCTGATATAAGTTAAGTGTCATACTTGTAGGGGATAGGGTATTTTGGTTAGAATCTGACACAAAATGTATTTTGCATTTTGTAGGTAGTGAAATGTCCCCTAATTTAAAGGCTGTGTTAAAACATGCCACATTTGGAATCAGGATCTTGCGTTTTGTCCACCTGAGGAGCAGATAATTGTGTTTTACAAAATTCAAAAGTGACAAGAACTATGAAACCTGACTTCATAAGGATGTCTCTTGTGACTGGATTTGCTAACACCTCACACAGGGTCAGTTCCAGCTGACAGTCTTCCCAGCTGAGGTGCCTCAACATATAGACTGTCTCATATAGACTCCCCTGTGCCTCATAAGGGTAGAGTTCCTGTTACAGCGGGCACTCCTTTCACAGCTCGAGCTTCTTCTTCTCTGCCTGCTGGAAACTGTGTAGAGCATAATGCATTTGAGACAACTACGTCTTCCAAATTTTGAATCATTCAGACAACTTCTGCTAAAGTCAGCAGGCTCAGATCAGATAGGCACAGAGAGGGACACTGTCTAAATCTAGTTATCTTCTGAAACTAGTTAAAAAGGGGCTGCCATGCATGCCCCAGTAGGAGTCTGACAGGACAGACCCAGTTTCATGTTCTTCTGATCAGCTGCAGTGCACCTCTCACCAGTTCCTGACAGACAGTACAGCAATGCCATCAGATGCCATGAGGTTAATTACAGAAGGTGCAAGTTAAAAAATGAAAAAAAAAAAGAAAAAAGAAAAAAGTATCCTTAGCTCCCTTTAGCACCATTCCCCTTTTCCTTGTCTCTAGCAGTAGAAGTGTACATTGCTAGCTGACACTCAGCCCCACTCTCAAACCCTGCAGGACAAAACATTAGTGTTTTGAATGGTGTTAACTCTTTCTGTTCTTTCCCAGTATACCATGTTACTTACCCAGCCAAAAGAGGGATTCCTTTACTTCCTGCTCTGAGGTACTAGGATATACATAGCATTTAAAATGCAATATTAATTTGAGTGGTTGCAGATTGCAGTACATTTAGTACTTGAAGAGAATTGTACCTGAGCAAGTAAGTCTCAAATGTGGTGATAGATACTTTTTAAGAGAACCGTGTAAGAATGTGTCAAAGTATTCTTCTTCTACAATGCATTAAAAGAAATCCTACTCTGGAACTGCTGAGAAAATAATTTATCCTGATTTTTTTAAAGCCTGATTCAGTCCTCTTAACATAATTTCCTGAGCTTTGAACTCATTGAGTCTTCTAATAGTGTCCTTAGAAGGGAAGAAGGTAATTTTCTCTCTCACTGCCTTTAGGAGATCATCAATCATGCATTACTCATAAGTATTAGCATTGCACTATTTGCCTTTTTTTTTTTTTTTTTTTTTTTCTCTCTAAAGAAGCCTAATCATGCATGGAGAAAGTGCTGTAGTGTAAAAGTTTCCATTTATAAATTGCACAGTCTTTGTGCAGAATTGTTGTACCTCCTACAAGGCAATTTTAGTATAAAGCCTGACAATGATTCAAATCTCTAGCTATAATACATTTTTTTATAACCTTTCCATCACCTGCTGCCACAACACATTTCTATAACAAGCAAATTCCATGGATGTTATCATGACAGATTTATAAATGAGCTGTGCTGTGATCGTGTCACAGAATATGTGCTTATTAAGCCAAGGGGTGATGCAAGTATTGAGCTATCTGAAAAGCCAAGATACTTCTATTTAAATCCCAAGAAACAGGCACCAAGATATTAAGAACTAGTTTGACTGAGCAGTTTTCAACATTTACATATTCAGTTAATTTCAGTATTAAAATACTGTCAAATTAATATATTAGTCTTTTCCACTTGAAAAGCAGATTACATCACATGAAAAGTGATGGTCTTCGTCTAAGACCTCAACTGACTGTCCCCACATTATGAAAATCAATACTTACTTTTCCAAAAAGAATTGCAATTGGCAGTAGGTGATGAGGAGAAATGAAGTCTGAATACTAACTGTATCCAGTGGCAATAAATGTCCAGGAGGAAAGCATGAAATAATTTCTTAATATCACTGCTCATTGAAAATGAAAAGCAGTTCCATATTAGGCATTAGTTACTTCAGGAAAATAAATCAGAGCTGTAACAAAATATCCCTGGTGCATTCCTCCTTATTTACAAAGTTCTGTTTCTTAAATACACCATTGCACAGCAAGAGACAACATCTCTTCGCCATTCCAAGGCCCCACAGCACAATGTTCTTGGTTCAGGATCACAGTCCCAAGGACTTCCCACTTTCTTCTTCCATTACTTCCACATACCTTTCCATTCAAACAACACCCTCTGAGCTCCTTTCACTCCTGTAATACCCATTTCTAAATGGCCTTACACAAACCTTCGCTGTGGGCAGTTGCATGCCCACCTTTCGCCATAGGAGATATTACTGTGTCAAAAGATGCTTATTTGTTTCCAAATGTTTGTGGAAAAGGAACACATCTTTTCCCACTGTGGTTTCATTATGCTTTAAACCAGTCTTTCATGAGGTATATATAGTAGCAGCAGCAGGGAGCAGCCTACACTTGAGGCTAGCAGTCTCACAGAATTACTGCGCAAATAGGACTTAGTGCTTTCTCCTCTTTCATGCAAGACTTGAGTAACTGGCACTGCCTCATGCCTGTCAAAAGACTGCTCTGTAAATCCATTCTGAGCAAAAAAGGAAAATATAAGTAAAATGCACATGTTCACCAAGTCTGTTTTTTAACCTTTTGAACTCTAGGGAAGCTTTTTAAAGCAATCAGCTCCAAGTGCAAACAATATCCTGCTGCCACTTATCCTCCTTTCCCAAGAAACCCATTTGCAAAGTATTATTTGTTTATTTCTCTCAGGAAAGAAATAAGCACTGAACATGGGAATGTTAATACACTTCATAATGATAAACCAGGGGTTTAAACGAGCACAAAAACTTGCTGAGGCAAAGCAAATGATTTTAAAGCTCTAATAGGATTCCTTGCCTGAATTTGAAACATATGCACATAAAGCACTGACCCAGGACATTGTCACTGCTGTTTCTATTATCATTATGACTTTGCAAGTTGTGTCTTATTAATGTGCATTCAGTGCAGTGCTTTACCTATTGTGAGAGTCGCAGTACCTTCGATGTCCCCCCTTTTCCTGAGAACCATCCCCTATTAAATATAAAACTGCTGTGAAATGAGGTAATACCACACATAACAGAAAAATCCCAGAGCAAAAGATTTGTGTATTGACAAGACAGTCCACCATAACACAAAGACACCTGTGCTGCCTGAATGACCAGTAGCCATCCAGATGGGCCAGGTGTGGTCCCTCCCCAGGCAAAGAAGTGAGATGCTGAATTACCCCTACCAGCATTATATAAGAAGACTCACCTCAGGGAGATGGAAAACAAGAGAAGTGAAGAATCACTGTTTATAAGCATGCAGATGTTTGGTGTTCTTTCCCTTTACAGCCAGCGACCCAAATGTGTACATAGAGAGCACACACAAAAATCTTCCTCCCAGCAGAAGAGAATGGCACTGGTCATGCACTTCCATAGCACCAGGCTAATGCTATGGAAGCACTTAGCCTGACAAGAGATGAAGGTAAAGAAGAGCCAGCAAACAAGTTTTGTTTCTGTAAATAGATGCCATGAAATTGCGTCTACACAGAGTAAACCTGATTCAAAGATTCGATTACGAACTACTGCAGGAGGTTTGGATTCCTACTTAAATTTTGCTGATTCAGCTTAATTCTTGAGGTTCCTGAGGATGGTACAGCTTCCATGGCTCTGTCTTTTCTCATCCCAGGGGCATATACCATGCAAAGCTGTATGCATGAGCAGTCTGGACTGGACTGTGCCTTCAGCTGCAGCGGTCTTTTTATCTCCTGCAGTGCTATCAATCTCCCACAGGATGGCTGATGCCACTGGCACTATTAATGAAGTATCTTGCCCAAATATGTCACTTCTGTCTGAAAAAACAATTTAGAGAGATTTCCTGGAAATGATAGTGTATCTATGCAGAGGCTCACATGCCTGGTCCCAGGGAGGAAAGCAATCTATGGCAGTACACAGATCGGATGGGATCCTTACCATGTACACCTTCTCAGACCCACATCTTTTTTTCATGGAACTTTCTCAGTTCTTCATATCAAGACAGTGTAATTGACCCTGCCAGTCACAATTTCTTTCTTCAGGTTTTGTTTGGCTCCAAGTTCATCTGCTAGGCAAACAGGGATGAAAAAAAAAAAAAAAAGTATGAGCTGCTTAGCAGGAAACTCTATCCATTCAAACCAAATCTTCAAATAGTTATTAAAATGAAAGCTTAACTTTTCTTTCCTTCTGCTGAACAGAAGCAGCCTCAGTAAGAAAGTCACTCTTGCCTATTTACAGAGAATATTTTTCCCATTCTAATGTTTGTTTGCTGTTTCCAGTGCAGCATATAACCAGTGAGCAGTTACATTTTGTGCCTCTTACAGAACCCTTAAGTGTTGAAATCCCACAGCACATTCACTGCTGAGGAACATGCAGTTCCTAGCCTCCACCCAAACTGATAATCTTTGTTTTCCACATCCATATTCTCCATCACACATAAATCTTTGAAGTTGTCTATACATATAAATGCTAATTGACTACTGCCTTACCCAAAAACTCATGCACAATTTCAATGCAAAGGCTTCCACTGACCTCATGGATCAGAACTGTGATATACAAAAAAGACTCACAATGGTAGATGTACCTGAAGAAAAACTCTGTTTAAGTTAAGTGAATGAAGTATCTGCCAGCCAATTTTACTAAAAAACTCCAAATGTGCAGGATGATAGCTTTATGGAGCTATTCTTTAGCCACTAGCTTCACAAGGTGTCAGGCTGATAGAAGGCACAATTATTCATCTGCCAATCTCCAAACAATTTTTCCTAAGAAAATAAAATAAATAAAAAAGGCTGACTGCATACCTAACCAGGTTTTTCAGATACCCATAAAAGCATGAATATTTATTATGGGAACCTGAACAATGGAGTGCTTTTACCATTAAAAAGTGATAGTACTTGAGAGAGCTATTTCTGCTCCATTTTCTAGTTTATAGGCAAACAGAGATTTCTGGCTGTTGTAAGAAATATGAAACAGATTTGATTTACAGGTTTTTTTTGCTTTTAGGAGTTGTGAAAACTTTGCAAATGGAAGTTGTTCTTCTACCTCCCTTGTTGCCATGAGACCCTAGTGTAAGGGAAACCTGCAGGTCTCAGAAAGTACAGGTGCCACTGGTGCATTTTTATTCTGCTGACTTTTGCATGGCAATCTTCTTTTACTGGAATAAGCAAGACCACCACTGAAATGTATTCTCATTAATCTGTGTTACAATGACCTTTCTCTTTTTTATGTGTTCACTGCAGTTTAGGAAAAAATACCGAGACATTCAATAATAAAAATTTTCTGAATTTAAAATCTAAATAGTTGTTGAAAAGAATGTTGAAAAAAGTGCTGTAAATGAGATCCTTAGGGGAAAAAAAGCCAAACTCAGACTTGGAGTTGTGCTCAAGTAGAGCCTCATTCCATTATGAATTAAGAGGTTTTGACATCCAGAGAGAACATGGCATAAATGATTTCTTATGTGTCTACTTCAGTTTATTTGTAATTGACCGACTGACTGGCTCTGCTTGGACTCTCTTATTTCTTTAAAATTTTAACTACTTATTATTTGAGCTCATTTGTTTGTAACCATCTTTATCTTTCTGGAAATGTGCACAAGTAGCATATCCACACTGTTTTTCAAAATTTTATTCAAAGACACAGTACTCACATCCAGAAATAACACACTTCTATGGAAATCTGTTCCAGTCCATGTGGCTATGCTAGCAGGAACTTTTGGTTTGCTTTTTTCTTTTTTCTTCTTTTTTTCTTTTTTTTTTTTTTTTTAACACAGATTAAGTCATTCTTTTGAAAAGGATTATAACTTTCTTTGCTTAAGATTCATGAATATGAAGATAGAATATTTTCAGACAACGTTAATTCCTTTAGTGCCCTACAGGAATCAACCTCTGCAAACGTATTGCCTAAAAATACAGTGTTGGATGAGAGGCTGGACATGAGTTGGCAGTGTGCGCTTCCAGCCCAGGAAGCTGATTGAATTCTGGGCTGTATCAAAAGCAGCGTGGCCAGCAGGGTGAGAGAGAGGATTCTTCCCCTCTGCTCTGCTCTGGTGAGGCCCCACCTGCAGTGCTGCCTCCAGCTCTGGGGTCTCCAGCACAGGAAGGACATGGACCTGGTGGAGTGAGTCCAGAGGAGGCCACCATGTTGTTTACAGGGATGGAGCATCTCTCCTATGAGGAAAGACTGAGAGAATTGGGATTGTTCGGCCTGGAAAAGAGAATTGTGGCCTTTCAGTACATGAAGGGAGTCTATGAGAAAAATGGAGAGAGATTACTTACAAGAGCAGGTACTGACAGGTGGAATGGCTTCAGACCAAGAGTGTAGGTTTACATTAGAGATGATGAAGAAATTATATACTATGAGGGTGGTGAGGCACTGGAACAGGTTGCCCAGAGAAGTTGCAAATGCCCCATTGCTGGAAGTGTTCAAGGCCAGGCTGGATGGGCTTTGAGCAACCTGATCTAGTGGAAGATGTCCCTGCCCATGGCAGGGGGGTTGGAATTAGTTGATCTTTAAGGTGCCTTCCAACCCAATCCATTCTATGGCTCTGTGATCATGGCATGACTTGCTGTGGTGTGCAACTACCATGCTGATCTGTTGGGGAGAGCTTTCACTCCCTTAGTGAAAATCCTGAATCTTGCAATCTACCACCTTCCTCTTCCAGGTATCCCAGCTCTTAACTCTAGTCCTTTCTTGGGAGATATTCTAAGAGATAGAAAAGATATCACCTCACCATCCAGACACTTATGCAGGCACTTCACTGCACCAGTGCAGGAGGAGTGTTCCACTGCATGCTACAAGTGCAGCATCAAATGTGAGGAGGGAAGAGAGCAATGGGAGAGCAGGGCTCTGCCTGCAGCATGGCTGCAGGCTACCCACAGCTTGGTTATCACTGACAGACAATTGCACCTTAGATACAGTGAGAAAGTTTTATGCTGGTCAGTCTCCCCAGCCAGGATGTTTCTGAGCATTAAGAAAATATTGTATTCAGTTGCCTTTGTGGTTAGAAAGATATTTGAAAGGATAGAATCGGCAGTCTTTTGCTGTTGATGTGCAATAGCACAACACGTGACAGGATTCAATTTCTAGTGCACAAACCTGCATATCATTTCCCCACAAGCACACCTTTGAATGCCATCCTTTTGAAATAGCCCCTTTGCAGACTTATCCCATCTTCTATTCTTTTCTTCACTACTACTTTGATTCTTCAAGTCTGGCTCAGATCAGCTTTCCATGCAGTACATGATCCAGACAGATGCCTTCTCTTGTTCTTACTTTCCAAACCCAGGGATTTTCTCTAGTTCAACACACTTCTCTTCCCTCTTCTGTTTCTTTTGCAGTTTAGAGCCAGGCTTCTTTCTGTTCCTTCACACTTACTGCACTTGCTGTAAACACCTTCTCATCTGTAACCTGCCATCTGAAACAGATTGCCTCTTTCTCTCTGCTTCATCAATTCATTCTCTTTTCAAATCTCAGTCACAAGCATAGATTTTCTCACTATGCTGTATCTTTTAATTTTTTTTCATTGTGTTATCAGCTTTATGCCTGAATGCCTTAATTAGCTCACTGTAGAATGTCTTTACACAAAGACTTTCTGTAATTTATAGTCCTCTGTATCTGTGAGGGACATTTCAGGCCATATTATTTATGACACTTTTTGTAAATAGAGCACAATAGTAATCCTGTGGTCTGCCAATAAATCAGTCTTACCTGTAACAAAGTTATGAAGTGAAAAGAAAGACTGTATATCACGACTGTACAACAGAATTAATGAATAAACTGCTTTAAAGCATACCAAATTAGTTTGCCTTTTTTAAAATACTTGGATCATTTGAAGGGTAGAACTCATTTCATGTAAAAGCAAGATATTTTTACCAAGTTAAATGAGTAAGACTTGTGAAATTATTATAAGGGCTCTCTGCTTAATTTCATGAGCTACTGGTAAATTTACTGTAGGTGCAACTCCAATTCCTACTGAACACCTGACAGCCTCACAAGTGATGTCTTTGCAGAGACAATCAAAGGACAAAAAGCAAATTACAATCCAAAACTAATGATGGAAAAGATCAGTCGCATCCCTTAGGGAGCCACTAGTCCTTGCTTCACACTTACAAATTCATGGTCAATCCCAATATGCCAGCAAATTTCACAGACAATGAAAGTACCATGCCAGAAACAGTGTACACACTGCTTTTGCCCACACTCAGATTGACATGGGAATAGAATTTTTCTCACTAGTTTCTGAATTAATTAATCCAATTTAATTTTTTCACAGAAAGCTTAAGAATTACAAAAATTTTGGATAACTGCATTTATATTGTACTGGATTTAATCATGCCTGTAGCGTAGTAACTGATAAACTAAGTACTACTGTTCTAAGTCATACTCCCTGGCAGTAATCTTTCAGGAATACATTCTCAAGAAGGAAGCAGGAGAGTGAAGATAAGAAAATCAAAGCAGGAAAAAAAAAGAAACCAGGCCACAGCATACTTAATGGAGACAATAAGGTCAGACAGCTGAGCAAAAAACGGGAAAAATGAAAAGCAGACATCAATGTATGTGCAGAGTGAAGAAATGATAGGCAAGAGAAGAAAACCTAACAGGTCCTGAAGACTACTGTAAATGTTTCTCAAAATGAAAGAAAACAATCCCTATTCACCTTGCTTTAGATAAATGAGATAGATATGATTTAGACAATGCTTTTAGACAGGCTGTTTAGAAATGCTTTAGACATTAGACAATGTCTAAAGGACATTACACAAAAGTGATATGTGTATTTATTTTTCTTCTAGTCTCAGTTTACTGTATCACCCATTGCTGTGGTTGACACATGAATGACATGAGTCTGTGACAGAAAATAGCTTCTCTACTAACTTTTGGTCAACAACCTGAAAATGTGAGAGGCCCTATTTTATGAATACATTCCTACACACTGCCTTTCTCTCTATTGGATGACAATGATGTCTTT
The DNA here is from genome assembly GCF_041296385.1 of Aphelocoma coerulescens. Lineage (NCBI taxonomy): Eukaryota > Metazoa > Chordata > Aves > Passeriformes > Corvidae > Aphelocoma > Aphelocoma coerulescens. Next base: position 74,805,101 of record NC_091015.1, on the reverse strand, counting down.
CTTATAACACAAAAATTTTAAAGGAATTTAAAAAATGGTTTGCTACCCAGTTTAGTCAGGTAACAGAGTCTCAGAGTCACAAAATGGGCTGGGTTGGAAGGGACCTTAAAGACTATCTAGTTCCGAGTCCCCTGCTATGGGCCGGAACACCTTCTACTAGACCAGGTTGCTCAGCAGTACATACAATGTTAGAGTTTCTATCAAATACGTAACACACATTACCATCACATAAAGTCTGTCTTTTCATGTTATGTTCTTTTCAGACAGAAAATAACTATGCATTTAGCAGTGTTTCATACCATGTAGCTCAAAGCACACACAGGGCTGGATACAGCAAATCACCTGCAGCTGTGGGCTGACAGAAAGAGCCTGTGACTGTGGGAAAAATCTATTCGGCAACTGACAAAAACCTGTCTTATCTTGTTTTGCTCATTTTCTTCTAAAGACAATATTTACTGTCATAGGAACACAGAATTATGTTTCTACAATCTGCAAGTGAACAAGTGAGGAAAGAAGGAGAGGAGTATGGCTCGCGCAGTGTGAGAAAGCAGCTCCCTGTCTTTGGGTGCTCGAGGAAGGAGAGCAGGGCAAGTTTGAAGGCTCCCAAAGAACAGGAGCTGTTCCAGCCAGTGCCTTGAGAGGCAACTGTCCAGCTGAGTTAGGAGCCACAGCTCTGTCCTTCTCATCAAATTTGAGCCCACTTTTTTCTGCTCATTAGAGAAAATGACAATGTGTACAGACAGCAATCACTGAGCACTGGTAAATAAGTAAAAGTGGGGAAATTCTGTTCCGCAGAAAGTGAAATTCTCTGTCTCTCCATTGTCTTCCCAAGCAGTTATTCCTCAGGATCCAATTCCTAAGTCCTTTTCTAAAAAGCCATTTCAGTCACGAATTTTCCACCCTTAAATGAGGTAACCTCCCTGACCCTTTCTCACAGCTTTCTTTCACGGTGATTCTTGGCCATCTAAAATACGAACTTTAAAAACTGTTTTCCCTGTAGCAATAGCCCATATTTTGTCTACTCTCACTTAAATAATTAATCTTCAAGGCCTGAGAAACTCTCTGATGGCTTTCTGCAGAGCATATGAATTTATACTGGCATTCCCAGCCTACATCAGTAAAGGTGAAGCTGTAATGCATGCAATTAATACTTAGTATACAAAACGGAGTCTGCAATTTAACACAGATTTGAATAGCAAAGATAATTCACATTTGTAGATCAGGGTTTTCTGCGATGCCACAGAAACTTTGAGGCAAAGTTATGCAGTTTTGCCAGAGTCCATACCAGAAATGTACATAGAACCTATACCCTGTGATTTCACTTTCATTTTTTATTTTAATAGGAATTATGTGTATTCACTGGGAATATCTTTACCCTGAAGTCTTTTCTTTTATAGAAGAAAGACTAAAATACTGATTTAACAAGGTTTAACATGGATCTGTGCATGTTTGCATACATAATTAAGTACAGAACAAGTCTTCTAGATGAGGACTTTCTATTAGCACTTGCAAAATGCCCACCACATGTTTCTAGTGTTTGTGCTTGGTTTTAAAGTTCTCTTAATTCACTGACATCAATTACCATTTCCAGGGACACAATTTTTAATACATGTGCTCAAAATAATAATTTTTGCTTGCCATTTCAGTTCTATTCTCCCATCTACTCCCACACTTGCTCCCAGAGATACATGATTCCACATCCCCAGAGAGTATTGATCAACATGGCACTATGGACACTGACAAATACGGACTTTTTCATGTCTGAAGAGCTCAACAGAAAGACAGCCATTCCACTATGCAGGATAATCTCTACTGAAGACCTAGCAAGCTCACTTTTTATCATTCACACCATCATGTGTTTTTCTTCTACTTGCAAATTTATCATATTATAGCACAATACATCGCATGCCAGAAGGCATTTCAGAGTAGTTTGATTTATTTGGATGAAATACATGTGCATGAAGAGAGCTGCAACTCTTTAGAAAGGAACTTCTTTTTCATTACTTTGTTTTCAGAAGACAAAACAATTAAGTGATTGTTGAATCCTGCAGGCTCACTATATATTTTAGACTTCCCCAGCTTTTGGAACTTATAAAAATCCAATGGCCAGAGAGGCTGGAAAACAGTGAGATGCTTTTCTTTCACAATTCTTCCACCCTTCAGAATGGTTCTAAATATATTTTAGCTTAGAGAAAGTTGTTGGTTATGGACTACTTTTTGCAAGCACTATCTTCATCTGATTTCCATGTTATGAATGGCATGTGAAATGCAAACTTTCTCTCCACCACCTTATGGCAGGGGCTAAAACAGGATAGAAGAATAGGAAAGCAAGCATATGAACAAAGATGGTAGGGATTTTCCACTCAGAAAGACAAACATGTTAGAGGACATCAGCCCTCAGTCCTCCAAATAAACACCCATCAACACAATCAGGAAGTCAAAAATAAAGAATGCAAACAATCTCATAATATTTAGACCAGAAGGTACTTTTGGAAAGTCATTGCACTTCCTCAGATCTTTTATTGGCTGAGAATTTTCTACTTTACTATTTCTAACTATTTGTGCTTGGGTCATGGGAATGCGTGAATGCAGAACGGATGGATGCATTAAACCACACTCCTAATGGAATCGGGGAAGAAAGCGGTGAAACAAGAGTAAGGAGAAATAAGAATACCATGATCCTATTCCTGCAGCAGTGGGTTATACCAAGTGCATATATCTATGCATGTTATACAATCCCAAGTTCCTAGACACTGGAGAGTATCAAAAAGATTCTTTAATACTCTTCCAAAATGGTACAGTATCCCATCTTTTCAGCACATACCTTCAGACTATCCATCTCAGCCTAACAGTTTCTCAGAAACAGAGAGAGAGGAGGGGTGGAAAAAGTCTGCAGCACAAAAATGAAATTCTGGAAGTACTACTATTACTGAGATAAAGGGATGGAAACATAATGTAAACAAACAATTTGTAAGAGTTTTGAAAGCAAGCTCCCATCTGTTCTAGGCACAAAAAAATGCTACAGAAGGGCCTATAATTTACAGCATAAATGGTACTACTGTTAACCTCAATTTAACAGGAGAGGGAAAACTGCTAATCATGTCAAACACCATAGCATTATATAAATGATCCACACAGAGCAGTAAAATTGAGACGCAGAAATAAGATGGTATGATTTATTTCACAAGGAAGCCAGGGGCAGAAGCCCACATATACTGGTATGCCTGATACACTGTGCTCCGTGGTAAATAAATAATAATAATTCCCCAAATTCTTCACATCTTCTGGGGAAAAGGAAAATAAAAAAGAACTTCCAAATATCTGGTATTTTGTCAACAATCCATATTCACTCTCTAGCAGCTGCTGTGATTTACTGTGTTTCACTCCAAAACCAAAATGGCAAATAGGGCTGTTTGGGAACAGAGGTCTCTTCCAGCAGTGTGATTGGTGTAGCATTTGCAACTGCACTTAGATGATTTGGGAGCACAAGTCCTCTTCAAAGTCGTGGCACAGACAAAAGAAATTAATCCACCATCACAGATGCAGGATTCTTTTTCTAAGTGGATTGGTGGAATTACAGACATCAGAAAGTCATTCTGCTCTGCTAGTTGAGAGGAAAGAACATTTTCCAGTTCTTCAGCAGAAATCACTTGCTGAAGTCACTAGGATGAAATGGGTCTTACCCTTAGGAAACTAGACCGATTACAGGGATGTGCATTTGGCCTGTTTTGTAGAGATGCGTATTTTCCTGCAATTACCAGGGAAGAGAAAAGAAAGGGAGGCTTTGATGTAGTGGGAAGAACCACAAATATTATTGACTGTTTTGCTGAATAAAGATTCATATTATACCTTAAAAATATTAATTTTTCTTTCTTTATAAAACAATTATTTTTGTCCCAATGCAGCTGTTACAATTTTCCTATTGATCAGATTACTGTTAAATTTAACAGGTTTGCCCAAAGAATATTCCCTGTGGGATTATACAAAAATCTTCAAAAGGCACAAAAGGCATTTGCACAGGTAGAAAAATTGGAAACACGTTGCAACTAGAATAAAATACTTCCCCATCAATGACAAGCAATGGTTTTGCAGCAATAGGGCTCATCTGGTAGGACTGAGGTTTAATTTGGTACAATCTCCATGCTGCCAAAAGTTACAAGTCAGAGTTACAAAAATCACTACTTTAAAAAGAGACATTTTCTCCTGTGTTTCAAGCAAGCAATTGAAACTGCTTCCACAGAGCTGAGGGGTTTTTTGTAAGTATTTAAAAGATTTTTTTTTTCTTGCATCATGCCCCTGTAATGACACTCTCCACCACATGCTAGAAATGGCACAGGCTGCCAGGAAAGTTGTGGGCTCTCCCTCCTTGGAGATATTCAAAAACCACATGGTTCTGTGCAAGTGGCTCTATGTAGCCCTGCTTGAGTGGGGATGCTGGACGAGATTTCCCTGACCTTAATCATTTTGTGATTCTATGTTTATCTCTCACCAGGAAAGGTTGGTACTAGCTTTGTCTCCACAGGTGATGTTCACTCACACCAGAAGACTCTTTATTATGACAGTGCCATATAAAAGACTTTAACCTTCTAAATTATTTCAGTCTCCAAGTGTACCATCATTACAGCAGAGCACATTTGAATCATCGGCTTTTTCAATAAAGTGACAATGTGCTTTCAGAACCTTACATATTTTGACACATGTTGCTTCTAATCCTAATGTGCAAGAATTTGTTGTAACACAAATACTGCTGGAGTTTCATTAGGTTGCTATATTTAATCTTAAATTATGTCACTTTACAGAGACACCTATTGCAATGAACAATAATACATGTGACTGGTTTGGCTAAGTACCAGTCACTAGACAAATACAAATTCCTAGAGGATGCTTTCACCATAACAAACTTTTTGTTGTTTAACAGTAGGTTGTCACTGACAGTAACAGGCTGCTGATAACTGCCTGTAAATCTTTTGACAGACAGGATACAGACACAGCTGCTGAGTGCTGGACAACTTCATGTGTGACATCTAATTCCTGGAAGTTACTGCAGCAGCATGTTTCTGCCACAACATATATACACACACATACTGTGTGTAGGATAGGAAGATGCCTGAGATAACTCATTATATGAGACCAAAATTCAAGTCAGACTTAAAAAGTTCCTTTGAAAGCACTTTGAAATACACTTGCTGAAGTCATTAGGATGAAATAGGTCTTACCCTTAGGAAACCACACTGACTGCAGGGATGTGCATGTGGTTTGTTTCATGGTTTAGAAGGGTCAGAGAAAACAGGTGGGGAAACTGGCTTATAAAGGGTGATGCATAAGGGAAAATATTTGGAATGACCAAGGGATAGTAGTACTGGAGAAGCCAGGTGATCCCTATTCTGAGCAGGGAGGATGGGGAAGGTGCCTGGAGCAGCCTCCACTCACAGGACAGATGCAGGACACTGGGAAGAGGAGGTGTGAGAGGACATAGCTCAAACTCTGGCTGAGGTGTCAGCAAAGTGGCCAAAAGCCGCCATGAGTAACCACTGGCAGCCTTACCAATCGAAACTGCAACATGCACAATTCACAACATGCAAGCACATGACTCTTAAAGACCATCCCATATTACTAAGAAACCCAAGAATTTCTGAAAGACATTACTGCTATATCAAGTAATGCAGACTAGATACTCCTTTCAATACAAGATGCCATTTCTCCCAGGTTTCTCGACAGTGATAAACAATCACCTGACTGTGAAATGGCCAGTGCAGTCCCAGTGCTCTTATCAGCAGCAGAAAGTTCATGTGCTAGACTAAGGAAAAAACTGATTTACAGAAACAGTGATATCACAGAATCAAAATAGCAGTTAGAGAATAGACCAGGGAAAATTAGGTGCAAATATTTCTCCATTGTTCCTTTCTTCTAAGAACAAAACAAGACAAATTCTTTATCAGAACACATGTAAGGCCTTATTTAATAGGCCATGGTGATGACATCAACAAAGTGTACTAATATATATATTTAATGTGTGTATTAATACATTAATATATAATTTATATAAAAATATATATAATGTATGAGTTACTACACCTGCACAGGTGAGAGTTTGAATACTCAAATATTTATGTATTTGTTTAAATTATCTTTGACCCCCTCATATTGTCAGAGTGGTGTAAGTTGACATAAATGAAAGATAACTCACTACTCTGCAATCTGCTTATGCAAGAGAGATAGGCCACAGATACTGTCTAGGCAATAAAGAAGAGCAGTATTCATTTTTGTCAAGAGATTTTTTAGATCATATTAACTGAAAACACAACAATTGTTTTGCCACAAACAAAAAGTAGAGGTAAAGCAAAAACCACATAGAAAGAATTATTCTGCATTACAGCTCTATTCTAAAACTTCAGCACTTTGGTGCAGTATTTACTATATATCTCTTATGGTTTCTACAACATAAAGCAGTCGTATTTGGAGGCAGTCCCTAGCTTTGAGGCCTGATTCTCTTCTCTGTGAAATTAGAAGTACCTCAGCTGAAAGAAAAATCAGTCACGTAAAACCTGAATCTAAATTATATTAAAACCTTGGAGCTATGCTCTTGGCTCCCCTAAAAGGAACATAGAAATGCACGCTCAGATTCCTCCAAGCATATCAGGAACACTACTTAGGTTACATGGCAAACAAATTACACTGAAGATAAGACCCACAAGATCCTGGAAATTTTATTGCTGCAGATCTTAGTCTCTGGGGAAAAAACCCAGAGAATTCTACTGACACATACTTAAAATAAACACAGTATTTTATGCCGGGTGTGCGGAAAAGGAAGTGAAGCTGATGGCGTGAAAAAACAAGTGCAATATCTCATAACAAGGGAGTTTCTTATTATTACAGCCAGAAGGAAAAGGCTATTATGTGTGGGCATTTAAGATACAAGCAAGCACAGCATCAGAGGGAAATCATATGGCAAGGTGATTGTGATATTACCCTAAAAGAACTTCACAACACAATCTGTCGCCATGACAAAAGGGTTCAATGAACTGCTTGATCACAGAAAATAATAAAAGAGCCTGCATCTGGACAAAACAATCCATGTTGTAATTCACAGAAACAGCATCTAGGAACAAATGGAGCAAACTGGAAAAAAATGCAGTCCCGTATTTGCATTCCCTTCAGCCAGCTGGTATTTTTGTGATACAGTTCCACTGGCAAAGTAATACTGGGACGCTGTTATTGCACTACCCACGTTAGAACACATGGCTGCATTTTTGCCACTACACTGCTGCTCATAAGCCCTTTTCCTTATTAATCTAGTATGAAGAGGCTAAAACACGACACATTAGCAAACAGTAAGGTGCAGCGGGAGCAGATCTAAACAGCCAAGTGAGACCTGACACCCTGCAGTATCACATCTGGGGGTCACTCCTCTAGTTTATCTATAATCTTGTTCCAAGGGCCAATGCTCACTGGTGGCTGGAATAACTTGCAATCTTTATGTACAGTCTCAAATTTGACCCAGAAATCATAGACAGGATTTAGGTTTCATCTCCATTAATCCCAGCCAATGTGGGAAAATTTTGTAGTTTTGCTCCTTTGTTGTAAGGCCAGAAAATGATACAACCAAATGGAGCATTCAAACCAGAACCAGAAACAAACATAAACAACCTCTCAATAAAGCAGCCCACTTTAATGCCATTTTTCTCTGTGGAATGAGGTGTGATATTATATTGTGCCACTTAGTTTAGAATAATATATAGCTAATATCCTTCAGGAATATATACAACCATGTGATGTTTGATCACAGTAACATGGTGATACTTTGTGATGCTACAGAGATTATCAGTTATGCATTTATGAGATCTCTCCATTCCTGTCATTAAGCAGATACCCAATGCCTGACTTAAAAGTTCCTTCTCTAAGTGGTAAACTTGTGTCTCTACTATGCCTTGAGTTGGCCTAATTATTCTTAATTAATTCTTGCCTCGATCCTGTTGTTAAACGGAGTGTGTATTTGCAGAAACTTTATTTTGTGCTGATTTTAAGGAGAGAAAGCAAAAACATTAGAAAGACTCTAAAATAAGTTTTCCAGCTTAGATAAGTAGCTTCTGGTCGTTCAGCTAACTGCATTTTAACATCTTACTTCTGATGCTTGACAAAGTAATGAGGATCTTGTTTAGTTCTAGGGCAAAATTTTACTTTTGTCATTGATACCTAAAGAGAACTTCAGAACTGGGTCATTAATACAATTCCGCAGTTGTGGGGAAAACACATCCATATCTTCCCCTGCAGCACAAAGCCAAACTTGGGAAAAGCTGCCCTAACAGGCACTTCAGTAAAGGCTTGTATGTTGAGAGTTGGCTTTTCCTCCATTTTCTGGTGACTCGGAAAGACTGTCTGAGACAGACATACAGACATACAGTGTCTGAAGATGATTGTACACCAGGTGGGAAACATTTTCTAGAACCCAAAGCCAGGTTATCCATTTAAAACTGTAACTGTTAGATTACTGAGATTTGTTTGTGTTTTCCAATTATGATGGGCAGAATAAAGAGTAATTCGATCTCTAAAATGTTAACCACACTTAATTCCTTCAGGCAAGAACACAGTAATAACTGGCATTTCTTTTATGTAGATTGTTATATTACTAATGCCTTCCAGTTATTTCACTCTAAGTTGAGACCATCCCCGTTATTAAATCACAGCCAGCATTCATATTACTATTTGCATAAACTTTGCCTGCCTCTGGCAAGAAGACAGGAGAAATGCCTTTCACAAAATCATCAAACAAGTACTTTTCCAAAAATAAACTGAAGATTGCAGCCATTTTTTAGTTTCTGAAATAAATGCAGCTTTCAGCCAATGTATCAAATTATTAAATGTAGGGAAAACCTCAAAGAGAGCAAACTGCATTATAAATACAGTACTTGTTAAAGTGTTGTTAAAGGGCATTTGAATTGGCATGTTAAACTGAATTAAAATTCAACAACATCCGGACATAGGACTAATTCTTGTAAAGGCAGTCTCCAAGGACTGATGTAGGAAGTAAGCCAACAAAATTGCTGATCTCGATATTGCATTTTATTCTATCTCCATTTTTTACTTCATGTTAAATATGCATTCTTGCCAGACTGATCTCATTCTTAAAATTATGAGTTGCAATGAGGGAAAAGAAAGGTAGAATTACAGTAAAACACTGTTTCAGTGTACATACCCTGATAAAAAAACTTTGGATAGGAAATATAATAGCTGTGTTTTACCCCGTATTTTCATCCCCATTCAACTCCTACATAATACTTTGTGCAGTATTTTACACCTCTCAAAAGCCAATGACATTTTTCCCCATTTCTCTTTTTGTTTTCCTATTACCTTTTAACAAGAAGTACCTTTCACATAATAATAATAGTAAAAGCTCTTAGTTGCTCTGGACTAAAATAAAACATTGAAGTGCTTCTAGATTATGGAACATTTTCACAGGGAAGTGTCTAAACTGAAAAAACATACATTTCTCTGGATTTACACTGATATAATTGAGATGGGAAGCAGATGCTGTTCTGTAACCAAAAGCCCAATTATGTCAATCAAATGTATCTTCAGGAAGTTAGAAAGCTACATAAAACTTGATCATCCTGCTAATATTAATATATAATTAGATAATAAGCCCCTACAGAGGGGAAGTAATTTAAAAAATTGTAGTGCTCACTGTATTGCATTTTAAAGATTAATGTCACTGATGAAAAGGTACACTTAACTGGGTTTTTTTGAATTTACATTTCACTACTGCTTTATTTTGTAGCAAGCTTAGTAATTAATTTAGGAACTCTAAAAAGATAAGTTCAGCAAAAGAAATCACGAGTCCATTATGTATATGAAGTCATTTGTCATCATGGATATTTTATGAGAATTTTGTGAAGCTGTAACAGATGGTGAAACTTTTACTTGGGCTAGAAAGAATTTTTAAAAGTAGCTCTATTTGATTTCATCAAATACATTTTACACACATGAAGAGATTACAAAACATCTTTAGTCTCGTGACTTTTCAAAGCTCCTTGACATGTAATATTTTGTCAGAAAATTTTGACACAGAGTCAAAGCCAGCTGAATAGAATCAGCTTATGCAGAAAATGATGCATGGAATCTTAATCTATAAGAAAATCTGGACAATTTTGTAAACTGTAATAAAATAAAAGATGGAATAAACCCATGGAAATCAGGATTTGTATCTTGTTACAAAAGAAACATATTTTTCTTGTGAAAGGGAGAATAATCAGTTCTCAATGAACACTTTCAGGCTTTGGATGTAGTACTCTATCCCTCATAATATGGATATTAACATAACATGATTTAGCTCAATCAGTGGAGCTGCTATTCTTTAAAGATCACTGTGTGAATTCACGAGCTTCCACCAACAACAATTCTCTTGTTTAAAGAATCCTTCTAGGAGATTTGAACCATTTTTTCCAGTGATGCTGTGTTTGTTTCAAGAACTTTGCCCAACTCTAACAGTTGACAGAAAGGCTGGTGAAATAGACATGAAATGGGAGACTAAAAAGTACCAAAGCAGTCCAACATCACTTCCCAGACTGACTCTACCATGGGCAGACTTCTTCATATTTACTCCTCTCTAAAAGATGTGCTATTATTTCCCTTCTTCCTTTTATGTCAAACACCTTGCAGTTTTGAAGACACACAGAATCTTTGGTGTTAAAGGCTTCAATATCAGGTTTGACAACTGCTTCTAGTGAACCTGGATAAATGAATGCACCTTCTAGAAAGAAATTAATTAAAACCAGGACACGGTAATTGAAAAAAACCCTGGATTCAAGACTGAGATAGGGAGGAAGAGGTAGATGAAACAAAAGGAAGGACTCCCTAATACGCTGTCAATAGCAATATCATCTTCTCCAAAGCAACTGTAATACTGTGCTATGTCACAAATAGTCCACTGGTGTGAAGCCACACAAAAGTCATTTCTTTGGTGCATGAATTGCAGAAAAGCAAAAACCTGACCTAGCTCAAAATACTGTTAAAGATATAAAGCAACTCTGAAACTTCTGAACTTTGCAAAGACAAGAATAACTTTGTAAGTATTATATTCTATGAACTTCCAGAAATTGCATGTGCTTTTAGTAGAATGAGAAAAAGATAGTTTTTTCCCTAGAACAAGGCTTTGTTCTCACTATTTTAGCTTCATCCAATGCAACATAGCAATTGAATTGAAACACAAACATTGACTTGGCAAACACTTGAAGTAAAATCAACTTGATAGCACATGTTCTTACTACTTCCCCCAACAAAAATTACAGTGTAGAAAAACTGCTTTCCTTAGGACTTGTGTGCACACGATGTGATGTTATGGCATAGAGAGATAACCAGCTCAGAGGCGAAAGTAGCCATGTTAGAGCCTTCTGAATGCCCAGTGCCACTCAGGCCAATGCACTTCAGGAATATTCCTCTATTGTTCTCTGCCTATACTCTGAGAGAACACAGCAGCTCCTCACAGCCAGGTCAGGCACTTCAGCCTCATGCTGTGCTGAGCAGGAAAGCTGTTTCACTACTTTAGCATTTTGTTTAAAGCTCTTCTTCCTGATTGTTACTGTCACAGTCTCTTTGCAAGAGAATTCAGCAGGACATTGTATTTCTAATCTCTTTGTCAAAGAGTTCAGCAGGTTGTAATATTTCTAGTCCTTCTGTTTTGCAAGGCTAAAAGAGCCAAGGAATTATTTTCAGCTTGGCTCAGTTCTCTCATTGCCATGTAAACCTACACAGCTTGGAATTCTGCACTGTAGCTCACATATCCAGTGAAACACCACAAACCCTGAAGTATTTCCATGAACTTGACTCGCTGTTCCTTTTTCAACGTAAATCTGTAAGGGACATTGAAATCTTGCAAGAGAAAGAGACCTGATTCCCACCCATGCAGGTTAGAATGTACCCAGCTGTCATTTTAAAACTCCTAAAATCACTGTCATTTCAGATATTTTAAATTTTCGTTGCTTTTTTCTATGGCTATTAAATGATAGTGTCCAATTTACAACAGGCTTCTAAAACTATTTTGCTTTACAATTGCTCTAGGGTAGAACAAACATTAGTAGTCTAGATTAAACAAGTGGGTGGTGTCTATGTCTCCACAGAAACTTGAAAAAACATTATTGGTTATTTGGAGTTGGAAAATTGACCTAAAACATGAGACAGAATAAACTCTGTATTAAAAGGCTAATCGTTGCCTTGTTTATTCATGTAAAAATAGATCCTTTGAACTTTCTAAAAACATCCATGTGGGTAAAATTAAAAGTGAAAGTGTTCACAGCTTCTAGGACATGTAATTTTATGAAATTTAGAGTGCTACTTTCAGCTTACCCTTGGTAGTTGTTCTCTCTCTCTGCAACTCCAACAAAGCAAGGAGGAAAAAAAATACCTGATATGGAATACATGGGTCTAAAGAGCACTATTTACAATGACATGTGAAGAAAAGTGTACTAGCCAAACCTGAGCATGTTCTTGCACTGCCTAAATTTCAAGTTGGCAAACTCTCTGTGAAGGTTACTCTCTCAATATAACGGCCAAGATTTTGAAACACTGCTATACTTGCCTTTAAATCATGCTTATTCATGAGTTCAGAAAGGATGTACCATACAAAGAAAAAATAAACATTTATTTAGATGCTCTTCCAATCCCCAGATGAAGCTCTTTTTCAGGTCTTCTCCCAGTTTAACAGTGTTTATTTTGTCTGTGCCTATTATTTACTCTATGTCTGTGGATTTTCAAGTTTGTAATCGAGGCGTTGGACTTCAATGATCTTTGTGAGTCCCTTCCAACTCAGAATACTGCAGGATTCTATGATTCTACAATTCTAGTCAGAGATAAAATCACACTGCAGCCTTTGCCTCTGCATGGGACTAACAGAAAACCACTATAACTGCGAACCCTTGATCCCTCTGTTAACCTTATCTGAAACAGAAGGTGTGTTTTACATTATTTTCCTTTTTATTCCTCTAATTGTTTATGGGACTGAAGCATTCCTTTTATTCTGTTTTATGTAGGCATTAATACCTGGATCATGGTCATGTTCTCTTTTCTGATCCTATCCTCTAGTCTAACACTTATCTGTACAAGTTCCTTCTCAGATGGAAATAGGAAACACTCTCAGGAAGTGTTGCAGTAGGGAATTTCAAAAGTCATATTCTTCACTAGAGGTTCTGCTCTGGATTTTGTTATTGCTGTATAGTGCTGAATGGTTTGAAGAAGATCCTTTCTTTGTAATATCCTTAATTCACACACTTTATATTTTTCCCCTAATCTTGTTCTCTCTCTTCACTCTCATCTTCCTTCTTACAATCCTCCTAGGATAATCTAACCTGGATGTTTAATTGAAAAATTGTCTTGTAAAACCATCATGTCATCTGCAGCCACACCTTGGCTTGTAGTAAATGTACTACTTCCTTCTCATCCTTTCTGTTTTCTATTTAGAGTGTGAGATCATCAGCTAAAAACTCTACTGTACAAGTTACCTTTGTACAATATCTGATAGAGTGGCCCTGCTCTGAACTCTCCACACTAATTGATCTTTCAGTATCTACCTGCTAAGCCCACGAGAATCAACAGCCATAGTGATAACATACTTGGGAGAGGAAAGCACTTTATGGTGTGCTCTTAGAATGGAGAGAGGCAAAGTCCCAGATATTCTCTTCTCTTTTCCACCAGTTCCTGAGTTTGTTTGCTTTGAGGCTGCTTTCTCAAAGCTACCTGAGCAGCCTTAACTTTAGCAGGTGGTGACAGATAAAACATGGAAATATATTATATTTCTGATTTCTTTGATCTGCTACCCTGAGATACAACCTTACCTTGTGGGGTCTGATATCATTAACCTCTCCCCAACCTGGGGCTGACAGTCTTTCCAAATTCTGCCTATTGAGAAGTCCACTGATCATGGAGTTTTACATGCTGTGTACTTGGTATCTTCCACTAAGCAAGTACAGCCATCTGTTTTAGTTCGTCATCGTACCAGTCAGCCCTTCAAAACTTCATGGACAACTTCTTTTAACATTAAAATGCAACGACCTCCACGCAGCGATAAGGAGGAAGAGAGAATAAATTAGGCAGTGCTTAGAATAGGAAAGACAGCAACCCTTAGATAAGCTATAGATACTACATTCTCATTGGAATGTTAGCATGTTGCTAAGGAGATGGGCAGGAAGAGAACTTGCGAGGGGTATCTATCTACCTTAAGGAGCAGGGTGAAAGAAGTACGTTGCCAGCTTCCCATCAGCTAGACGTCAGTTCAGAGCTGAGGACAACATCCACTGTACAAGATGTTGCTCTTCATCCCAATCTTCAACTCAAAGAACCTGGGATACATTCTAGGAATCCTAAGTGAAAGAGACTGAAGGTCTGGAACATAATCTCAATTTCATACATCAAGATATTAAGTAAATGAAAAATTTTCTTCAGGTCACCCACCAGACCAGGAGATGTAGCAATGCCTTTCTTATTCAAATAAACCACCATATTGAAACAAATCTAAATAGTGGAAGCATTAAATACGTGCAGGATTTGATCCAGAGACTGCAGCCATAGAATGGAGCTGTACCACAGATATTCCACTGAGAGTCTCTGTTACTAGATTGTGATCCTAATAGAGACAGAAATTAAAACCAAAAAGAAAGCAAATGGCAGCTAGAATATAAACTGCTGAGCATTCCAAACTAATTTAATCTCTTGAAACACAGTTCTTTCAAAATAAAGATGTTTAGAAACAGCAGTTTAGCAGTTCTAAGCATGCTAGGGGCCATCACCAGCGAGATTCATCCTCTGGGGAATTAGAAATACTCATCTATGCTCCCTGCATTATAATCAGCCAATCTCGTTATGCCTTCCTGCTTTATAATTATAGATCTTATTAACAAAGATGAATTTAATGAAAAATAGGCATTACAAATCGCACATTTTTCAAAAGAAGAGGGAATCATTTGGTTTTCGGTGCCAGTGAGACTGTTTCTTCCTTTAGATAGAAGGTTTAGGTTTAGTTTAACACCACCTACCTGGCCTCAAGTTCCTTTTCAGCTGTGTTTTTTAACTTTTTAGCTATGTTTTTTAACTTTTTTGTGTTAAGCAGGACAGTCAGGATGTCAATTATGACATGGGTTTGCCTGGGTGGCCAGAGCATGTGGCCTTTTAAGTGCCACCACTGCAATGGCACATTGAACAGCTCATCTGGGCCCAGAAAGGCCACAGTATTTTCCTGCAACCTGTAGTAAGCTGGGAGGTTTGGAAGTGCATAAGCTCCCACTGCATGTACAAAACCAGGATATGACCAGTGTCAAACAGCAAAGTGGGTTAGGGGAACAAGTAAGTTTATCAAATCTATGAGAAGCGGGCACTGTCTGACGGTTTTTTGCTATCAGTTTTTCTTGAAGACAGCTATGACTGTGCCAGTATAATCCCCCTGAACTTCTCAATGAATTCCACATTTGAGTCTGTGAGATGGAAAGGGATCCCTTACATAGCAACTAATCAGTTGATTTTAAACCTGCTAAAGAAATGAACTGACAGAGCTGGGAACTGGACACAGCCGGTGGTTGGGTTCCATCTTTGAAAAGGAATGTCTCACTAAGTCCTTCTCCACAGAGGAGAGACCAGGAACTAGGAATGCTCTTTAAGACAGTTGTGAGTGTCTACCTTTAATGTTAAAAGTTGAGTCTTGGCAATACCCTGTATAACACTGAGATTACTCTGATACAATTACTATTCTTACATATTGTTCAATTACTGGCATTTTAGTATTAGAGGAAGGAAAAGAATAAGAAACTGTACTTGGTGTAAAGTTTTTAGCAGAGCCTGTTGGGATAATACAAAGAGTGATGATTTTAAACTAAAATAAAGTTTTAGATTAGGTACACAGAAGAAATTCTTTACTGTGAGGGTGGTGAGACACTGGAACAGGTTGCCCAGAGGGGTGGCAGATGGAAATATTCAAGGTCAGGTTGGGTGGGGCTCTGAGTAATTTGATCCAATTGAAGATGTCCCTGCTCATTGCATGGAAATTGGACTAGATGACCTCTAAAGGTCCCTTCTAACACAAATTACTCTATGATTCTATGATTTGATGAATGGCAAAGAGAAAATAACTGTATACTGACTGTAATGCACACACCCATCCTCACCTGTGCCCTTCCAGGACAAGGCAGAGAAGTTTGGTATAAGGGAGCGAAGCTGAGCATGGGGAAATGGGGAGGAAAGGTGTTTTAATGTTTCTTTCTCACTACCCAAGTATATTTTAATTTGGAATAAATGAAATTAATTTTCACCAAGTCTATTTTGTCCATAACAGTAAATGGTAACTAATTTTCCTGTCTTTATCTTGACCCATGAACTTTCCTGTGGCTACTGCTCTTCTTATTTTCTCCCTCTGTCCTGCTGAGGAGTGGAGAGTAAGAGAGTAGCTGAGTAGAAACTTGGTCCTTAGCTACAATTAACCCACCACAGAAACACATGATTAAACCTCTTTAATCCCAAAAATCAGTAGGATGCTGTTACTTCAGCTCCGATGTGTTTCTGAAAAGCTTTTGTAATAGCTACTGCACCTTAAACTCAAGATTGCTTTGATGAAGGCAGTCTTTAGGCAAGACAAAGCATAATTTTCCCACTATCAACAGGGAGTCCTGTTTCAGTATGCTACAGATCACTGCTACAGTTTATAGGCAATAAAGTAATTTTGTTCATTTGAGAGCATTGTTTCTTATATCAAATCACTTTTAACAGTTGATAAATGGAACGAACTTAACCAAGCTGTAAGCTGTATAAAAAGGAGAAAATGAAAAATTAATTTCTTAAAGGAAGGCACCACGACAAAGAAGCAAATTAAGGAATATTAATATTCAACTCCACTCTTTCTCTTTGCGAGAGCTGGATGGAAAAATTCTTGGAAAACAGGTTTCAAATGATAAATGCCAATTTGACAGAAGATAATTGATGGAAGAATGCATCTATTCTCTGAAATTGCTCAGCAGGAACCTTGTTCACCTGTCAGACTCTGCAGGCTGATGAATTTCTGTTAGACAGCTCCCATGCTCCAGGGAAGATGAGGAGGACTTTCATGTCTGAAGCCTGCGAGCTTTGGACTTCCAGGTCACTGAGGCAGCAAGAAATCCTGCAATGTCTGGAATGTAGCACCTTGAAATCACTTAACACAGATGTGGTACTGGGAAAATAATAATCCTGCCTTACAGGCAGCATAAAGGCTCTCTAGATGCAAGCTGGCCTTAGACAAAAATGTGTACTGCTTTGATATTTCAGGTCATGGCGTCCTTAAAAAAAGGAGTTCTCTTCAGAAAAATGGGAGAGTCTGCCTTGGGCCTGTGTATCAGTGGATCTGACCATTCACCACCTATGTTTTTAACCTCATGAGACTACAAAAGTCCTTTTAGAGATATATCTGTCATTTTATAATCTGAGCATTTTGCTTTCCTGCATCAAGATTCATCCTTCACTTGTTCTGGAAGAGACAGCATAATAGTCTTTTAAAATTTTTAAAATTTTAAAATATTCCATGAAGTTACACTCATGTAACCTCAGTAACTTCAATAGGTATTAAAACTCCACAAATGGTTCTCCCTCTAATGACACTAAAAAATTAAAAGATATTCTGTTGCCTTGAGTAATTTAAGCTAGATCTAACAATTCTGATAATTTTATTAACTTTGATGGACTTTGAGATTCTTTTTTTCTGGGATGCGAGTATTATGTGACAGTAACTTTGGACCTGCTTTTCCAAGGAAGTGAATAAGGAAGCTCACAAGGCACTGTACTGCAAGGCCTCCCCTTCCTAAACCTGTGAGTCCATTGAGCATTTCAAACTTCAGAGATACACCATTCTCAAAGACAGCAAATTCCCATACATTTTGTGAAAACTGATTGCTGGAGATGGATTGAAATTAGTGCTCCCACTAAGGAAAAGCCAGTTGCAGTTCAGCCAGTTGGCCAATCACCACGGATATAATGAACAGACAATCGGCACACGCTTATTTCAGCAGAGGCATATGTTGCCACATTCTCAGCCAAACTGGCAAAAGACATGAGAAGGAGCTGGAAGAAGTACTTGAGCACTGAGAATGGGAAGGACTAAGGAATGTGAGAGACAAAAATAGTTTTAAAAACTTCATTAGTTCCACTGTTCACAGAACAACTTAACTTTGGTATCTTAAAACTGCAGATTTTTCCTTGAATAAAGGAATGTATGAATCTCTTACGCAAAAGACATACAGATTTTGCCTTTTAGTCTGTATTTATAACAAGATACATTTTATGAGAGCCTATGTTTCATTTTGACTAGCATGAAAACCAAGGAAATGTAAAGTGAGAGCTGTTGAAAAGGATTTTCTAACAGGAGAATGAAGGTGATGCATTCTTATTCTGGTAATGACAGAACAGACAAAGGCATCATCAATGCCTGTATGTAAACTCAAATCTTATTAACTCAATAGAATCACTAAATTTTAGTAAACAAAGCTGGATTGCTTTTCATTTTTCAATGTCTGTTCTTCAGGCTAGCTGACAATTTGAAGACACTGAATTTTTTATAAAAAAGAATAAAATTGTCTAATACAAATTAAATATCTAATACTTTCCTCTGTTACTGCAAAAATGTAAGTATTACAGCCATTGCACAAAGTCATAAATGCACACGTGTATACCTACATACATAAAATATTATGTATATTACATTTTTTTGTTCCTAGTCATATTTAGGCTTGTCATAGTGAAAAAAAAACAAGGGAGTCTCATGCTGAAATGAGTTGCTGGACTAACATAAATGTATAAGGCTAAGAATCTTGATGAGACCTGATTTCTAGTTATACAACAATTCCATAAGTAACTGATGAATATTTAAAATCTTATATGTTTGTATATATTTGAATCTTCATTTACTGATATTCAGAAAGCATCTTCAGAACACTCAATATCAAATGAGCTAATGTGAAATTACTGAATCACTTCTAGAGAGTGATGATTAATGGGAAGCAAAAAAACATATCACTGGCTAATTAAAGCTATACAGTAAAGCCATTACAGCAAGAATCAAAGAATCACCATTTTAGCTCAGTCTTCCCCACAAAATCTAGGGAAACTTCTACTTTCAAAGATCTGCGTCTTCAGTGTACAGGCTAGTTCCAAAAGTTGTACGTATGAGTAAAAAGGAAGTACCAATGAATCAATAAACAGTCATAAGCTGAAAACTTAATGCAGTATTTCAAGAAAACAAGATTGTACAGACATCAGTGAATCACAGAAGGGTTGGTTTTGGCAGGGACCTCTGGAGTCCATCTGGCTCAAGCCCCCCTACCAAGAAGGGTTACCTAGAGCCAGTTGCCCAGGACCATGTCCAGATGGCTTTTGAATATCTCCAAGGAGGGAGAGTCCAACACCTCTCTGGGCAATCTTTGCCAGTGTTTGGTCACTCTCACAGAGAAAAAGTGTTTCCTGATGTTCAGAGGGAACCTCCCGTGTTTTAGTTTGTGCCTCTTGTCTTTGGTCCTGTCACTGGGCACCAGTGAAAAGAGCCTGGCTCTTCTCACTCTCCCTTCAGGTATTTGATACCTGATAAGATCTTGATAACGTCTTCCATGAACCTTATCTATTCTAGGTGAAACAGCCCCAGCCCTCTCAGCCTTTCTCCACTGGAAGGATTCCCCTGTTCCCTGATCATCTTTGTGGCCCTTCACTGGACTCTCTGTACTATGGCTATATCTCCCTTGTACTGGGGAGCCCAGAATTTCACACAGCACTCCGGGTGTGGCCTTACCAGTGCTAAAAAGAGGAGACAGATCACCTCCTTTGACCTGCTGTGATTACTCCCAGTGTATCCTCCTAGTGCAGTATAGGGTTCCATTAGCCTCCTTTGCCACAAGGGCACATTGTTGGCTCAGGGCCCACCATATGCAGTTAAATTCATAAAATATATTTTCTTCCTGTTCAACATATTATTTAAACACATGGTGACTTTGCAACTTTAAGGCACACGTGAGAAAAGTCTTTAATATGTACACACAGTGCCAATATGAACAGCAGCATTTACATCTGTTTACTGCTTACTCAGTATAAACAATTTCCTAGTGGAAGCTATGGGATGCAGGATATAGCTAGGAAAAGAATAAACAAAACTTAGTATTTTATGAAGCTAACAGATTCAGAGATGAAAGAGGAAAGGACTCTAAGCTAGACTTATAGATAGGTCTTAAATGCATATCTTTGGAGTGAAACCAGTTTTTAGTTTAAAACCTGAGAGCAGTTCAGAGTTCTTGTATCTCCCTATCATATTGCTTGAGTGCACAATTAATGTATACAATAAAACCATGCTGAATGGCACAAAATTGCTCTATGAGAACAACTGGATATTTGGCTACTAGACATGGATATTATTGTTACGTAAACAATAATAGAGCAATATTAACATTAAAAAAGCTATTAGTCGAATACATGAATTATTGAAACAATGTTTGATAAAACTGCACTGAAAGAACTCAATTTCTGAAAGAAGTAAAATTCCTTGTTGCAAGGTCATGCTGGAAATGCTCTAGGTTTATTTTTATTGTCATTTCCCAATAGAAAGGTCATATGATACATATGAAGGCCTGTGACTATCTTAGAAAAGTATACACACTAGGAAAGCTTTCTGGTTATGAATAACATTTATAACTCTTCTGAGAACAAAAATAATATTCTCACATGTTACCTAGTTCCCTTACTCTGCCACAAATGTTGTTTATCTCCGCTACTGAGAAAAGGCAAGGTTTCAGATGCATCTCTCAAGGCAGTGTATTTCCTCTTTCTCACTTTAGTACACATATTTTGCTGAAGGCTCTTTAAGCTTCCCATGCATTTCATGTCAGAGCTTTGGTCCGAACAACATTACCATCACACTTTCTCATTCCTGGAAAATCCATACAATGAAGGCTTTCTACAGAAGCCAATGCTATATCTCACAGCAGTACACCATTAACAGACAGGTCCAATCCAGTTTTTCCATTTTGTGTACTGGGTTATACAGGTCAGAATGACAAAACATAGTGGCTTAAATTTGGCACTGAAATGCTTTTATGTTCAGATGTTCCAGAATGAGCACATCCCACTCTTAATGATCTCAAAAGCCCATGTCATAACTTCAGGCACCTAAATATGAGCATTTGGATCTTTGTCTCAGTGTTTTTCATATGAACAATATTTGTCTATGTCTAATGGACCTTGATATTCAGCAATGATAGCTACTTTCCCAGTGAAAAGCATGCCTAAAAAAAAACGAAAAGAAAACTGAGAGAGAGCCAGCAGACAACACTTTAAATCAAAACTCGCCTGTGCAATTCTCAGGTCCAGCCTGAAGCTGTGTAATTTGAAATATGGAGTATTTTCCAGGAGGATGAGATACTTTTACTGTAGCTAGTAAAGCAACTCTGGGTTGTCACAACAACTGTAAATACACAGATAAAATAAATCAAACTGACAAAATGTACTGTGATAAGAAAGTTCTGCAGAAGCACAAGAACCATTCTGACTATTTCATTTCATTTCATTCAAACTGAATTATGCTCAATAAATAAAATACAACATGATGATAAAAAAACCCCAGCTCTGTCTCCAGGCTACTTACAGCATAAGTGGATTAGATTCTATGCATAATGAACTAGTAAACCGCAGACCCATATAAAATGAGGAAAGAGAATTTGATTTCAAATGCTGAAACAGTATGAAGCTGACAATTGCACAGAGTTATTAGCCAAATGCTAGGCAGTCAGCCAGAAGGCTTCAACAAAAATTGCCTTAAGCAAGAGCAGCAACCAAGGGGAGGAGTTAACGGGAAAAAAAAATAAAGGGGGAAAAATCCATTAAAATTACTCATGGGATGATATTTGTCACCAGAAAGGCCAGAATGACAGATGAGTAAGATCTTGTTGATGGAAAAATGTGCAAAAAACAAGAGCGGACTTAATGTAAGAGGAAGTCAGTGAAATAAGCAGTATATTACCAAACAAAAATCTAGGAAACTCCTCCATTAACAGCAAAGGGACAGCCATTTTATTCTGTTAGTCTGTTGTAATTCCCTTTAGAGTTAACTTGGATAATGAGTGATTAATGTCTGTGTGCCTAAAACTAAAACTGTGTCCTAATTGGGTTTGGCTGAGCTAATTGCCTCTGATCAATAAAACTGACACATAATACGCTTGTCCTTCAAGAATCTTACTCTGGGTATCATTCCACTTCCCTCAAACCATGCTTCTGACATCCAGGGGAACAGAAATTGGTCACGTTAATAGAAAATTGGAAGTAACACAGAAGAACTTATACAGAGCAGTAGGCACTGGGGAAACGCATATTTTATTTGACTAAAAGCCCCTTGTGCTTCATGACATGTCCCACCCACTCCCAGCAGTTTCCTACATGTCTGCAGTCCTTTCTCTGACATCAGCATTTCTCTGCTTCCCTTACACCAGCACACAGACTCCAGTAGAGCTTGTTAGTGCAGACTGGGAATACAGCAATGGAAGTGGGGTCCCTCCAAGAACACCTCCAGAACACACAGGTTCTGCTAAGGTTCATCCATACCCCAATGCCTTGTAAGTGTGCCCCTACAGCCACACTAGCGTTTTCTGGCACTGCAATGACACAGAAAACACACAAAACATGACTTTTTCCTCAAACCAACCAATTATGCTTTACAGCCATGGGGAACATCTAATCATACAGTACAATGCCTACTCTAGCAAAATTTCTTGCAAGTGCAATAAAAATAGCAGACACAATGTAACTACTTAATACTACTCCAACTTGTATGGCATTCATTCATACTTAATACATCTTTTAAATTTCCTTGACATCAGGGTCAAGGTTAGTTACACAAGCTATGCAGTCTATACAAGTATGTTTTCTAATTAACAAGCTAAACCTGCCTGGCACTGGCAGCTCCGCTCTGTAAGGCCATGGGATCCTCCTGCCAAGACACAGCAGCATGGCTTCTTTTTAAGCCAGTTGCTACCAAGTGCATCCCCTCAGATGATTTCCACAGAAGTGCCAGTGCGAGAGTCATTGGAAATGGCATGAACTTGTATTTTGCTAGGAGGCAGGGACAGGAGGCTCTTGCCTCTGCTTTGTTTCATGAAGATTACCTACATAGGCCTTAAAATAACAAGTGAAACAGTGTAACAGAGATCTCCCCACCTAGCTTAACCAGTAGAAAGGAGCTTATGAAAACCACCCTGTGACTATGTCAAATACCAGCTGGCCACTACACACTTGAGCTTGATGCCACTCAAATCAGTAGCGGTTTTTAAGGCGTCGTTCTGAGAGGAAATAAGCCATGAACTGTACTTAATACATTATCGGTAAAATTTTGATGATTTGAGATACATGTCCTTGCGGAGAAACAAATACTACCACATCCCTATTTTGCTTTTCTATACACAGCCGTGCCCTCTAGTGGAACTGGCTGGTTCACTGCGTGTTTAGTCCTTTCCTCAAAATCAGCACACTCTGAACTACATTCACCAGCTGGAGTTATGATCCTTACTTTCTTTTTGGAAGCTGCTGTATTATTAACTTTGAAGAATTTAATTGTACAGAATTTTCAAGACAGTGAGAGAATCCAAAATATAAAGTTTTAAATAAAGCTCTCATTTTTGAGGTAGCTATTCCTATTTGTTGTTCTTTCGATAGAAGAAAATCCTGCTTTGTGGTCTTTTACATGATGTCAAAGTCAAGTCAACTAATTTGGAAAGAGACAAAAGGAACTGAAGTAATCTGGGTCCACTCCTGACCTATTCCAAGACTTTCATAGCAAAAGCACACGAAAATGACAGAAAACTTCAGTAACAGTAGAAATTACAGTTTCAGGCCCAACTTCGACTTGCAAGCTCGCTGGTGGAGAAACACGCAGAGCTCACAATCTCATGCAGCATTACACCTGATAGCAGCAGGTTTAACATTTGTCTTTGACTGTCTCACCAACAACAGTAGCACTGAGGAAAGGGCAGTCATGGCTGACTATATTTTTTTAAAAAGCAAAAATATTAAACACTAAGAATAAAGTGAAGGCAGAAAAGAAGAGTAGGGGAAAGATAACAGGAGCTCATATCCAGTTTTCTAAATAGTTTGCAGGATCTGCCAGCTTCCGTGGTGACAGCAAATTTTTGTCAACATCTCCACGACTGAACACAGCTGTGACTGAAGATTAAGAAAATACAAAGTCATCCCACTGAATTAGGGTAGGTTTCAGGAAAGGAGAGTTACAGCAGCCATGTTGAGATGGTCACTCCCATCACGTCAGGATGTGTTTTCCCACTACATCCAGTCAGGTATAACTGTAGGCTGCCCTTGGAATTGTCTGTCACAAGGTATGTGCTCTTGTCCTCTCCCCAACAGCAATTAAGATCCTGCAGAAGGGATCTGTTTAGCTCCATAACTCTGCTTAGCCACTGATTCCCCCCACCCCCAGTTTTTCCCTACAGTTCAGAAAGGTAGGAATTCATAACATCTTAATTCACCAGATACAATATAAGGAGAGTCCCATACCTGTTCTTGTGTGAACTGAATTAAGAATATTTTTACTTGGTATGCAGGAATTATTCTTCCAGTTCTCTTTAGGATTGGTAATGATTACTGTCCATTTCTTCTTCTGCTACTTCCAGGGGGGAAAAAAAATTAAAGAATGCAAACACACAATCAGAAAACAACCCCTCAATCACAAATTCCTTTATTGAGATAAAAAGATATTCTCTATTCATACAACATAAAAACTTTTTGTCAGCTGCAGAGATTATTACATAGCTAAACCCCCAAGAGTTAGTACAGGTAAGAGCAGAAATTAACTCTTATTAGAGAGCTATAAAGGTTAATTTGGAAAAATCTCAGAAGCTGATAGAAATGGTAATGAGGCCTCAGGATAAGTGAGCCTATGACAGATAGTTCTTATGATGTAATGCTAAATTTAGTATCCACTTATATCGTGTAACCCTGCTAAAGTTTTGGGCACATAAAACTCTTTGATAGGTGCCAACCTTTCTTTTCAGCATGCAGTGGAATTCCTGCAAGAAATGCTGAATCAGACCTTCACGCACACTTTCATTTAAGTCTTTTTCAATTACAATGGTAGTAGCTGATTTTTAGAAATAAAGTTTGTCTCAGGTATTTCTAGCAATATTTGAGCTTTATATCAGTACAGAACCAGCTAGCTAAACAAAATATGTATAGAATTGGAGAGCTATAATGTCCACTAGTAAAGTTTTAATCATATGCTACAGATTATTAAAAATAAAAAGCCTTAAATTTGCACCCAAAAAATAAAGATTGTTAAACCATATTATCTGCAAGGTTTGAGGTGAAGAGGACAAAAATTACTTCCACAAACCAGAGAGATTTTGAAGGGCTGAGAGTTTTGTCCACTATTTCTAGTCAGTTTAAAAATGCCATATTGGGGGTTATCAAGCTAACTGCACTCAAAAGAAGAGATCAAGACATAAACCAGATAGATACCTAAACAAACTACATTTCACATCATATCACCAGAATGAGAAAGTATTTAAAATCATCTTTCACTGAAAAGCTTAACAGGCTTGGTGTCTGCAGTATCATTCTTGCAGAGCAGTCTTAATCTAAAGTCAATCTAAATGGGGGTCATTAAAGCCTAGGAAAAGGTGGAATTATGGAAAGGCACGACTAGGGATGACTTTGTGCTGCATAATCTGTTACAGAAATGTAGCCTAATTTATGCCTCTAAGGAAGGCTGATTGAGAAAAGAAGTCTTCATTTGACACAAGGGTTATACAGTCAAAGACATTTCTGTGCTTTTTGCTCCCAAGATTTATTGCCACTGACTCATATCAGTGCTCTTTACAGATGTGCAAAGCACAGAATGCCTATGCATTTTTTGTACAGCCCAGTATAGCCAGTTACAGCGTATTTGCACAAGATTTTACATGTGCTTGTATCAGAGAAGCAGAAGAATAAACTAGGAAGTCCTCTCTCAAATTCAGGTCAGAATTAATACCAAATAACCAGCTGTGAACTACTTAATTACTAAATGAGCAGAACAGGTTATTGATATCAAAAAGTGATTTAGTATTAATTTTATCTCTAGAAAACTTGACCCAAAGCCCCTGGCAGAATTTTAGGTGGCACTGTGCTGAATTAACACCTGAAGAATCTGTTCCTGTCTCAGAGGTGTTTGTTGAATTAATTGCTATAGTACATAAGTATTAATAAATTAGTATAAATATGTAACTTGTGTTCAAAATGAAGCCATGTAATTCAGCTTCAGTGATGGAAATGCTATAGCTCTGCACTTTCTGGACAAACTGAGGAATGTGCAGATCAGACCAACACATATAATTTTGGAAAGTGAATACAAGGGAAGAAAAAAGAAACCAGGCCTATTTACTCTAGAAACAAAAAAAAAGATCAAGCTAAACATGTAAGCTGATAAGGAGCTTCCAGGACCTCCTTAATTTTAAATTCCTAAGAACCAGTTAAACAAAACTTTACACAGTGTATTTATAATTCATCACAGGCCTTGAGCAGGGCATGTGCTTTTAGAAGTCTCTTCCAGTCTTATACTTCTAGAATTACTGTGACTGTTAATCCTATCTCAACACATTTCTTCTCTCAGATTCTACACAGACATGGGAAACAAAACTGTACAGCAGTCTATGAATAGTTTTTCTAACTGTAAAAGAAGCAATGAAGTCTAAAAGTGCTTATTCACTGCGAATTAGCAGGGCCACCAGTGATAAAAATCATTTACAAGAAAACTGAAAATATGTAACACCGAAGAAATTCAGATGATTTCTCAAAGGAAAGCTGAAAATTAAAGGTTAAAACCCCTGCCTTGTCTTCTGAACACTTTAATTCCTGTAACATCATATATTACATAAGGCCAGATTGCACAGCTTTTGTCAGCATTTGTAATGCGTGTCTGTGAATACATCAGAAAACACTTGTTTCAAAGCCTTCCCCTCCTAGTCTGGAGAGTTAACTATCCAGGCAAGTGGGAAGTCTGTTTTCAGATATTGTTGCTAGGTCAAGAATGAGAAAAACACCTTCTAAATGTCATAAATTCTTTTACAGAACTTCATGTGCAGTCTGCCATGAAAGTTTTCTTTCTGACCTCAAGATAAGGCAAGTTATATCAATTTCAATGTTTGGAATATCAACACAATCATTTTTCTTTTAGCAGGCATTTAGCTTTTAATTTGTATTTATGCCACAGAGCAATACTGTTTTTTCCATAAGCCAAAACAGAAAAAATCTATAGGTCACACACTCTTCTAAAAGCACACAAGCTGTTTTTGGATTATGGTGTCAATTTTCCAATTGATTCAAAGTACCTCAAATCACTCCTGACTATACTTCTGCAGTATCAAATGATACATCCAGCAGTCCTCCTCTGCATACATTCTCCTTGTAACAAATTATTTCAGTTCTCTTCATTTCTTTGGAACTCTCAACCAAAATTGAATTGGTTGGCAAAAAAAATGTTTTGACTTTGAAATTTCAGCTTTTTGTAAAAGCTGAAGTCTCACTTAAAGGAAGATTAAGATTTCCCATATCCGTCTAAATCCCAGGTCCATGTTGCTCAAATATTATCTGAAAACACACAGGGTGTGAGACTGTCTTCCTGTTACTTTGACTGTAAATATAGCCATCCAAAAAGACTCGCCAATTTTTCTGAGAAGGTCTTGATTTCACCTAAACTGTCTAAAGATTTGCTGAATGACTCTTAACAGTTATTATTTGAGCAGATGGTACCTAGAAATTTAATTATAACTTTTCACTACATTATTTAATATTTGTAAGAACAGCCTTTTTGCTTTTAGGTTATTATTTGTAAGAATCACTAGAATCTATAAAAGTCCAGCAGTCTCCAAAGAAAATAGTGGTGGGACCCATAGACAAATAATTCAACTACCTGCTTTGCAAGGACTTTGAAAGGTTATCATCTATCCCTTATTCCAAGAACCTGGCAACCCCAGGGAGACACGGTGGCTTTGCTTTCTGTATTTTTAAGATTTTATCACAAGGCCTGATTCCCTGAGTTCACAGGATGGGTCAGGTTGGAAGGGACCACAGTGCATCATTTGGTTCAACCTCCCTGCTCAAGCAGGGTCATCCTAGAGCACATGGCACAGGATTGCATCCAGAGGCATCTTGAATATCTCTAAAGAGGGAGACCACGACCTCTCTGGGCAACCTGTTCCAGTGCTCGGTCACCCACACAGTCAAGTTCTTCCTCATATTCTGGTGGAACTTCCTGGGCATCAGTTTATGCCTGTTGCCTCTTGTCCTATTGCTTGGCACCACCAAGAAGAGCCTGGATACATCCTCTTGACGCCCTCCCTTCAGACCTTACAGACATTTATATGGTCCCCCTCAGCTGCCTCTTCTCAAGGCTGAACAGGCCCAGCCTCCTGAGCCTTTCCTCATAAAAGAGATGCTCCAGTCCCTTGATCAATTTTGTTTCTCTAAGGAGGTCATTCCTACACTACCATCGCTGATGTCAAAATCACTCTGGTGAGGGTCCCAACCTGCCAAGGGGCTTTAAAGTAACCTCTAAAAAGCCGCAACACACACTGCTCAAAATCTATCCTTGAAACCGCCCAGGCTTTAAACGCAGTTCTACCCTCGCACAAGGGGGGAGCGCAGAACGAGCGGCTCGGCTCCCCCCAGCAAACCCCCGCGCTCCCAGCCTCCAGAGGATGCACAGGGAGCCGGGAAAGGCGGAAGAGACGGGGCGGGCTGAGGGGCGGTGGCTCCGGAGGCGGGAACGTAGCCGAGCCCCGCCCGCGCTCCGCCCTCCGGCGCTGGCCTTCGCAGCCAGGGAAGGCTGGGAAGATGCTGGAGACGCTGCGGGAGCGGCTGCTGAGCGTCCAGCAGGACCTCACTGCCGGGTGGGTATCGCCTACGGCACCGCGGGGCTGGCGGGGGGAGCGGGAGAGGGGCTCGCGTCCCGCAGCCCGGCCGGGCCGGG
This sequence comes from Aphelocoma coerulescens, assembly GCF_041296385.1. Classification (NCBI taxonomy): domain Eukaryota; kingdom Metazoa; phylum Chordata; class Aves; order Passeriformes; family Corvidae; genus Aphelocoma; species Aphelocoma coerulescens. Next base: position 74,776,114 of record NC_091015.1, on the reverse strand, counting down.
GGGGCAAAGCAGGTGACCGGGTGGCGGGGAAGGCGTGGACTGGCACAGGGAGGGAGGAAGAGGAGGAGATTGCGCAGACGGGACCCACTGCCAGGGGTGGTCTGTCACCCGCGGTGCCCTCCTGATTGCGGGGACAGGCTGGAAGCGCGGCTCCAGGGTCCCGCATCCCCCCGTGTTCCCGCCTGGGCTGGACGGCTGATGGCGGGCTGGCGGGCCCTGCGGTGCCGCGGGCGGCTCAGGGGAGGAGGAGGAGCCGCGGTGCCCGGGAAGCAGCTGCGGTCAGGGGAAGGAGGGAGAGAGGGACAGACAGACCGCTGTTGTGAGAGAAGATGTGAATGGGGTCAATTAGCGCGCTTGAATTTTTTATGAAGTAAGCGGCCTTCAAGGTTTTATGGATCAGTGTAATCCCTTAAAGAGCGTTGCTGGGCTCCGCTTGCTGTATGGGGAAACTTGCTTTTCCTTGGAAGATGAGTTACTGTCTCTTGGGGAAAAGAAGCGCAGGATAAGCATATGGAACAGCCCCTCGCTTGCACTAAAAAAGTAGAAAGATACTCTTCCTATGTTGCCTCACAAGGTTTATTTGGATAGGCCCCGTGTCGATCCTGTTTTTAGTACAAGCAGGTGGCCCAAGTGAGTGTCATTGGAAGTCAGCGAGTGGCCGGAGGACAAGGTCATGCTTGTGCTGCAGAGCTGTTGGCTCATGATGAGCCACGGGGGAGTATTGTGTTGTAAGCAATTACTTTTAAAAACTGTATGTTCTTTGTCGATGTTAAGGCTGCCTTATAAATACCCCTATGGTAAATATTTATATATAGTGGGGAATGTCTGTGTACCCCAGAAACTTAAAATAAGTAGTTCATCGTGACTTACTTGTACCAGTGTGTGATGGTCAAGAGAAATTGGTAGAAGAGGCTACCAGTCAAACAGATAAATTGCTTACATGTTATCTGTCTCATCTTACCAGACAGCAACTGAATATTAAACTGTCTTAAAAATACAGACAAAAGTATTGCTTTATGTCTGTCTGTGGTTTTTTTTTTTTTTGGTCCTCAGAGGAGTTGATATCTCAGTACAGTCTAAGGCTCTTTTGAAAAGGGTGTTTTTCACATGGTGAAAGAGGACAACAGAAAGGTCATAACATGCCAGATCTGGTGATCATTTAACTCTGTGTTTCCATATATTGCTGCAGTGGAGTCAGTATGTTTCCATGTAGTCTCTATTTTTCTTTCTTCCTGGTGTTGCAATGCTTTGTCCTGAGAACAGTCCCTGATTTCATAATGTCCATCTTTGTGTTTTGGCAGCTCCATTAATGAACCCTTGTTCCAGTGTCCCGTCTTTAAGTGGTATTTTCATCTGCGGTGTAATCTTTTTTTTTGCCATTGGGAACCTGTATCTCAGAACCACAGTGGCAGAGATTGTGGAAGGCGGTTTTTTTTTCCCTTTAGTGTTCCCATGTAGCCAGAACACAAGTTGATCTGGTTTGCCCTCTCTTCCTTCCTAGACCATGAAACCTCATTTCTTGGTGTTCTGGATTACTCTGTTCTGCACCCCACCAAAGTAGTAATAGAAGTAATTTTGTGATGTTGAGACTTTAGCTTAAAATTGTCAACTTCTCAAAACACAAAGAAAGTGTTTTTGGTGTCAAGTTGTGGCCAATTTGTTAACTTCACATAAATGCTTGCAAAGTAGAACAAGATGAATTTCTTGAAATTGTGAGGGGAAAGGTTTTCCAGGGCTTTTAAGAAAATAATATAACTTCCCAAGGAATAAGGGAACATGTATGTGTGGCTCAAAAAGATTAAATCTGGGTTGTATGGTTTAAAAAGAGCAGTTTGGAGTTATTAGCCATTCCTTTGGCCTCGTTCCTTGCTCAGTTGTGTCTGCTGTCTATTTCTGTGTGTCCTGTGAGCAAGGTATCTAAATTTTGACCCATTTACCTGTTAGCAGGCTTTTGCAGGAGGAGGAAAAACAACCAAAATGGATGCAGAGGACTGCTGCTGTTTCAGGCTGGGATGCATACTGGGGAACATGGCAGCAGAGAAGGGCAAATTGCACAGCTCCCTTCAGCAGTGGGGTTCTTCCTCCGTGTGCTGTGGTTGTTGCTACTTGGTTTAGCTGTTATAAACAGTTCTCTGAGAGGGTGTGGAGACCTGCCTTAGCATGTCTTTTCTCAAATTCTCAACCACCTATTTTGCTGTAGAGCTTTGAAGTTTCCTTTAGTTCCTTGAAAATACGTGGTGGTCGAGTCTGGGGGAGTGCTTTGGCTCCCCCCTTGAAGCAGCCTGAATGTCTGTATATTAGGCTGTTTCTCAGTCCCTGGGTCACTCAGGATTACAGATCTCTCTGAAGGGTATCTTTGGCTCTCAAAGCTCATTTTCACCTTGCTTGTGTCTATGTCATTTTATTTCTTCCTAATTCTTACTGTCCTGGACAGTTGTGGCTCCAAAAGGCCTTGAGACTGAGGACAGCCATTGCCTTGGTGGTCAGGGAATAGCCAGAGGTTTTGGTTCTCACTGTACTGTGTCAACTCAACTAGCATATACAGGTTGTCCGAAAAAGAGTGGAAAGAGTTGGGGGGAGGAGGGTTGTTTTGGAGGGTTTTTTTTTGCTTTTGAGGAGCAACATACCAGTCAATTTGAAATGGACCACGTGTGAAACAAGCCTCAGATATGCTCAGTAGCAGTGCACTGGGGTGATGCTGCTAGAGATTCTGAAAATTGGCAGAAGAGAAGTTGAACTTGTGCTAGTTTTGTGTTGGCAGACTTGTGGCAAGTGGGTACATGTGTATGTGTGACTGTCATGCTTTTCCTTGCTACGAGAGCCTTCCTGTAAATGGTATTCCTCAGGGCTGGATTGGTTATTTCTATGCTGGTCTTTAATTCCTGTCTGCTAAGGAAACTGTATCAAGAGATGGATGACTTGTATACACAACTCCCATTAAACTTTTCATACTGAAATGCCTGATGCACTTCTACAAAAAATCTCAAGTTTTAGCAGCAGTGTCAGTGGAAGTAAATTCATATGGAGGTCTCCACAAAACTAAGTGAAATTTGAATTATTTGTGAAACAAGCCGAAACAAAATTAACTAATAGGCTGGAATTAACACATTATGTGTTCAAACAATTTGTTCTCTCTTTTTGGTGTTGTAAATGTCTAATGGATTTGTGTTTTGATTTGTAGGTTGAAGACTTTGGGCGACAAATCAAGAGATGCAAAGAAAAGCAGGCAGAGGTACTTCTGAATGTCTTAATATATAGCATTAATATAGGATGCTGTTGTTAAGGAAAAATTTGAAGACGCTCATATATATGAGCCAATTACAAGAACATTTGCATATAACTTTACTATTTTGACAACAGAAAAGCTTAACCAAAGAAAATGCATTGCTTAATAGAGCCTTCATTGATAGGCCTAAGTAATTTCTAATGGCTGTCAATCGGTTTATAAATTACTATTTAAATGAAATGAATATGCAGTGTTATTGTAGTACCTCACAGAGGATTCAGGTTGCAGTACACTGAAATGTAATTGTTTGCAGCCTCTGTGAATCTCATGTGCTAAAATTGTAACTCAGAGGTTTTATAGTATGAAAACAGAAATAGGAGCCTTTTTATTGTGGAAAATATGTGTGTAATGAAATACTTCAATTATCTGTTTTAAGAAGTTTTGAGAATTGTGCTGGTTTGGGTATTTTTCTTTCATTGTTTTGGGGTTTTTTTTCAGTCCTCCGCATTTTAGTTCTCTGCTCTTTCTTTCAACCTCTGTAAGCTACAGGGAAAGAATACTTGATGTCTGGAAATGGCATCTGTGAGAGTTACTTCTTCAGATCAGCTGAGATACGCTTTAGTGTCAAGCATGTTCTTGCTAAAACTCACTATGTAGACTCAAATTAGTTTATACACAAGCCCAGTGCTAAAAATAAAGCATCTGAAATGAACTGTCTTAAGTTCTGAATCCTGATATTTTGGAGGTAATTTTTTTTTAACAAGACCAGTTTTATTGACAAGGCATGGAGACTAAGAATGGGGGAAAGTTTGGATAAAACTATTTTAGGCAACTGCCTTCTCTGTGTGCTTCCAGTCCATAATATTTTGGTTCTTCTGGAGTACTGTAATAAATATCCATCAATTTTTGAGAAAAGCACTGGGTGAACAAATTGAAACAGGGGAATGCTGGGGTGGCTTCTGTTTTGCTGATAAAGTTCAGGGATAAACACAGCTTAGTTTGATTGTAAGGATGGGTGAGGCCATATGGATGGGAGCCAAGGAGAGGCCAGTAAGGGTGGTGTTGCAATGGGAGTTTGTCACTGATCCTCTGACCAGGGAGAGAATGATGTTTTCTTTAAACAAATTGGAGAATTCTCTGTATCATTAAACCCCCCTTTTTGTGGGGGCCTATAGCTTCCAGCTGCTGGAAGGACAACACATCAGTGTGCAATCAAGAAGTGTCCTGGGAGGGTGTCAGGGACAACTTCTTGATGCCTCTTCATAAACTCTTTGGCATGCTGGAATAGCCTTAGGAAAGCCAGAGCTCACCTGGAATTGACATTTACAAGAGATGTCAAGGACAAGAAGAGCTTCTAGCCCTGCATAAAAGGGTAATAAAAGGCTGAAGGAAAACATGGGATTGGTGATGAATGGTGAATTACAGCAAATGTAGATGCTGTTGAGTTATTTAATGCCTTTGTGGCTTAGTGCCTTGTGCCTAGTGAAAGGGTTCAAGGAGCCTGACCAGTAGTGAATGAAGATAGATTGAAGATACTTAATCCATAAAAGCCCATAGGACCATGTGTGCCAAGAGGTACCTCGTGAAAATCAAGAGGTACAAATTCCTGTTTCCCTGGGAAGAAAGTATCCCCTGCAACAATGCAGACCAGGGCTGACAGACTATCTGGGACATAGCTTTGCTAAAAAGACCCTGGGCTTCTTGGCAGACAGCAGGCTGAATGTGAGCCAGGGACATGCCTTGCAGCAGGGAAGGCCAAGAGCTAATGGGGCAGTACAAATAAGACCCAGACAGTGGGATTGAGGAAGGTGATTGTCCCCTGAATTCAGCACACTTTAACTGCCCTGTCCACTTTGGTCCCCAGTGTGAGAAAGGTGTTAATATTCTGGAGCAATTTAGTGGAGGGCCACCAAAATGGCTGGGGCAGGAACTCTGTGTACGAGGAAAGGCTGAGAGGGGCAGTTGTTCAGCCTGGAGAATAGGTAACTTCTGGGAGACCTAGCAGCAGCCTGTCATTACCTGTGAAGTGGTTATTGAGGAAACTGGTGTGTGGTGGGAACACAAAAAGTGATAGGTGTAAGTTGAAACAAGAAATGGTCAGGCAGGAAAAGCTGAGAACAGCTTCCTGAGGAAGCTGCTTCAATCTCATAGCTGATCCTGATTTTGAGAGGGGATTGCAGTAGAAACTTCCTGGGATCCCTTTCCACCTTACTGGTTCTGTCACTTTTCCCTTGCCTTAAGGACAAAAAGGTTTAATTTATGGCAGTTGGGTTGCTTTTTTTTCCATTCAGGTTGTTTAGATGGTAGTGCAAACCAGTCTGTTTGGGTGATCTTCCAGGAGACTAATCTTGGATGATATCAATATCTTCACATCCTTCGAAATGCCGCATTGTTAATTTTCTATAACTTATTATAAGACGTCTTTATAATTCAAGCTGTTATTAATGAAAGTGTATGCATGGAATAAGAGATCATGAGAGCATTAAACTGGCAAAGGTTCTTTAGCTTAGTATTTATTTTTAGTGTAGGATATATTAAGTGCAATATCTTGTATTGAGGGACATGAACTTGTGTAGTAGTCTTTTTTTCAGAATATTTCTGTGCTCTGTTTTAAATTAAAATGATTTTTGTCCTGTGTCTTTGTTAACTATACTTAGAAATTATTTCATAAAACTTGTTTTTGATGGACACAGTTGAAAAGAGGTAAGAGTAGGCTATCATAAAACAGCAAGGGAAAAAAGCTTTGGAATATTCTTGTAAGATACACTGTGTAATGCATTTTACACCAAAATTGGCAAAATGTTTGTCCAAGTAAGAACAGTAGGAAGCATTTCTGTGCTCAGCATATCTGTCAAGGCAACTGTGTGCACACATCTTTTATAACAGCCTTCTATTATTAGTGATTTTGTATATTTGGAATTTGTTTTACAGAACTGTTCAGTGTTTGCCAGAGTTTTCTGCTGGGCTGGAATTACTAAGCAGGTATGACCTTCCTGTCCTTTATTAGTGTCTGCTTCCTATATTAGATTGAGAAAGGGAGAAGAAAATCAAAGTGTTGCTAATAGGTTTTTGGATGCTCTGCAGTTAGTAGTGTGGAGTGGTTACCAAATGACTCATGTGTTTAAAGCTTGCCCAATCCTTAAGTGCTGTCATGTTAATGAAACTGAAGTTCTGGAGGAAAAGCCACATTTGAAAGATGACTTTAGTCCATGTTCTGATGCAGAGGGTTGAAGGAGGCAAGCACTGAGCCCCAGTCTGTGGTGTCATAACTTAGACATGTTTGATATAATTTCCTTCTGTCTTTTTTTTTATTGGATCAAGCAATCATTATGTATGATTACAATTTTGTTAATTTTTTTCATTTTCTTAATGAAATTGGATTCCAAGTAATGTTTAAGGCAGTTTGTTGTCTTACAAGTATTGCTGGGTCCATTTAGCTTTTAATGCCAGCTGTCAGGTTAAAGAGTATGAATCACTTTTTCTTTAAAAGACATTATTTCTCACTGCATATTTGTCTTGGCAGAATAGTAAGTACTGGAAAGATTTACACAGCTTTTTAAGCTGTAATTTCTGGTAGTACCTGTAAATATAAGTACAGTGACATCCATTAATTCCTTGGTAAGGAGAGCACAGTAAGAAAAGTAATTTATCTTTTCTTCAGATATGAAGATGCTTGGGCTGCCCTTCATAAAGGAGCCAAAGATTGTGCAAAAGCTGGAGAGGTAAGAAAAAATAATGCCATGCTTGAAATATTTTGAAGTGTGTAAATAATTTTAAACAAAAATTGTTAGTACTAGCCTACAGGGTTAACCTTGGCCCCTAGGTAAGCACTTATGCAGCCTTGTTCACTCACACAGTAATGTATACAACGATGTATTGCAAACCTGAAATAATGCAATGTAAACAGTTGCAAAGATGATGTTGCATGTTACTGCTGTAGCTCTTTAAAAGCAGTGGGGGGTGGCTGGGAAAGTACAGAACGTATTTGGGGTTGAGGCACCTCAGTGGTTTGTGTCAGGCAGGGCTGTTGCACTGACACTGTTTGCTGCCCACTCCTAGTGCACAAGGGACAGCAAGACTGGATTGCCCAGCTAAAAAGATTTGGGAAGTGTTTGTGTTTTCTCCTCATTTCATTCACTATTCCTGCCCTGGAAGCAAAGTGACAAGTAGTGTGGTTTATTTGTGGAATGAAAGGAAAGGAAACTTCTAGTAAGTATTACCAATGCATTACTCAGCACCAGGCTTTCAATTTCGAGCCATATTTAAGGGGCAGACAGTGTAATCTGGGTGGTCATGATGCAGAGCAGGACTGAGCTGTGGGGTTCTCTGTCCTGGCTGAAACTTTCACTTTGGCTGGGTACATCCTTTCTGGCTCTTCTGTTTACTTAGGAGACTTCTCTCTATAGTTTTCCAATGGATAAGTAACTCACTGTGTATTTATGGTAAGAAAGAAAGTCTCTTATGTTCTTCTTTCTCTTGCCTAATGGTATAGCCCTACTTTTCCTGGCATTCTAGTGAAAACCTTCAGGCATTGGAGATGGAGTTCTCCTTGCCCATTTGGCATGTTTTACTGCTCACAATGATCTTTTTTTTTTAGCCAGTCTCTTAAATGATGTGATCACAATTTTGTAATACTTGCTATAGTTCGCTTTAAAAGCTGTCATTCTGAAAGCAATGAGAGGCTTCATATATATAAATCCAATATAACCTTATTCCCACATATTATGGCTGCTTGGGAAAATGAGAACAAAAAACTTGAAAAAACCTGAAATTTTCTGTGAAATGCAGGTATTTACTTCAGGCATAAGCCAGTTTATGTATTGCTTATACAATTTTGTTTTGTTTGTTACTTTTTTTATAAAAGTGGAAAATAAAGACTGTGTAAGCACAGAAGATTAACTGTACTGTAGAAGACCTAAAGGTGCACTTGTCCAGCGTCCTATTTCTTCTTACTTCTGCTGTCTTATTTATAAATGTTGAATAGAGAAGGAAAGTGAAAATTTCAAGCTTTAATTGCAGCCTACAGTCTTACCATGTTAAATGGCAGATGTTAACTACCAGTTCCATGTATAAAATAGTCCTTTTAGATGATTGTCATTTCAGCTGCATTCAGTTATCTCTGGGCTGAAATGTTCGTGGTGTTTGTCCCCATCTTATGGTGGCTTGTTTTGGGTTTTTTGTTTGCTTTACTGTTTTACTGAGATAAATACCATAGCCCAGCTTCCAAAATAGACCTGGCTTTTTAAAATAAGACTGTTTGGTCTTCTGAAGTGTTCCATTTCTCACTGGGCTTCGGAATAAGTTTCCAAAACTTGTCTGGTGAAACAGGATGTTCTTTTAACAGGGATAGATAGCTGAGGGAATTTGCAAAAGATAGAAGTTGTTCTTTTAAGAGAATTGATCTAAAGTGGGTAGAATTGTAAATTTGAGAGCATCTTTGCCCGTTGCTCAGGTTTCTGCAAATAAAAACTATAGAAATTGAGGAATTCAAAATGCAGATTCAGCCACAGGCTGTAGTTGTGTGCAAGAGGAAGAGTGGATAATGGAATTAAGAGCAGGGAAACAGTAATTGAATCATGTCAATTATATGTAAGGGAAACACTTGTTACCTAAGATCTCTTGATTCTGGTGTTTTTCATAGAATCTGACCTATATAAGCAAAACTTTTAAGCAGTGTATCCTTTTCTCATTATCGTATTATATAAGAAAAAATTAGGAAGAATGAAACAACAAAAATTGAACTAATGTAGAAATGTGCTCATAAACGCTTGGCACTACTGCAGTTTATCACAAGAGCAGAAGAGCAGTACTATTATAAAGGCAACTTTGTCATTCCTTTTACTTAATTTTCTAGACTATTTTGCACGTGAAGAGTTTTCAGTTTTGTTGTGAAGATGAAATTGGAATGGCTGGCAACATTAAACTGTTGATCTAAATATGCCTAAAATTGCAGCACTGCATTGTTATTATGCACCAGTGCAACACTGCTGCCAAAATTTCAGGTACATCTTGTTTACAGTTAATAACATCCATAAAATACTTCCTGCATTGATTAGTATATTGAGAAATAACTTTCTGTCATATTTTTCTTCAATGCATTTTGATAGAAATATTCCATACTACAGGGGATGTTTTTGAGCATGTTGTGTATTTACTTGAGAAGTACACAAGTGGCAGTGCTGTGGGGTTGCTGTGCTGATCTTATGCTTCCAAATGTATTAATCAAAAAAATTAGTCAAGATACTCATAAACAGGTAAATAAATTTGCAATTAAGGACCTGTTTGTTGCAGCTGGTCGATAGTGAAGTCGTGATGCTTTCTGCACATTGGGAGAAGAAAAGGAACAGTCTGGTGGAACTGCAGGATCAGCTTCAGCAAATACCGGGGTTTTTAGCAGATCTGGAATGCCTCACAGCAAGCTTAGGTAAGTTCTTATAGACATAACACGCATTCAAGTTAGTACAGAGGATTAGGCTGTAGTTCAGCTGTTGTGAATGTTGTGGTTATCAAATTTAATTTTGCTTTCTGTGGTAAAACTGTAGTTCTGAAACAAACTGGTTTTTTTAAAATATCAACAAGTAGCAGTGGTTGCTCTCCCAGCAGTTAAAATTTCGTATGTGTCATTATTTGAAAAAAAAAAAAAAATGACAGATGTTTGAACAGCTGAAAAACGCTATTCTTGAAGTCTTATTAAATTGTTAAAACCTTTGATAGCATGAACACTCATGTATATAGCTGCTTCTTTTGGAGTCTATGTAATTTTATATAATTATGTTTTAACTCATCCTTTGGGGTGGGATGAGGGGAAATTTACCTGGCTAGGGACACTTTCAAGGCATAAGCCTTTGGTTTTGAGTAACTGTTGGTTCCAAAGCTAACTTCCGTAGTTTGAATTAATGTATGGGGTTAAGATATTCTGAACGGATACCCAGCTTTTCTATAGGTGAATATTAATGCTGCCTTTTAAGATTAGCAAATACTTTGTGTTTGTTAGGTGGGTTGCAGTTTTTATAACTTTATCAAATATTAACCTGTTCATTTAATTTAAAAGATGAAAAGATATCTGCTTTGGTGGACTAATTCTGGAACCTCTCATACAAAACTGTTGATTCACTGTTAAAAATTAAATTAGGAAAAAAATGTTGGGGACTCTTAGTCTCTGAGAATCTCTACCATTGCTGAGCCTTGAAAGGGGGATGCAGCATTTGACAAGCAGCAACCCTGTCTGTCCGCAGCACGTCTCTTGATGCTTCCATGGAAATCTATACAAGGTGCATCAAATTAAAGCTTAAAAAAACTGCTGTCTGCATATGGACTTTAGGTAGCTAAGTTCCCCAGGGACCGTGACTGCACTCTGCTTTCTTTCTGCAGCTGGGAAGCATGCAGAAATTCCTCATGTAATTGCAGCTCTGTTTTTTTGTGGGGTGGGCTGGATTTACATGCTGATGTGATGTGAAGAAAAGGAGGGTTCTTTTCTGTCTTCAGAGCCTAATTTCTCATTCTGCTATGGTCAGTGGACCTGCACAAATCAGCTTTTGTTCCTAGGAAGGCTGGTAATAACTTTGCTATTTATTTCTGAACCAAGGAATGTATTCCAGTTTTTATTACAATTTTCTTATACCATTTTGTTTAATAAGGCTTTATCATCTGTGCTAACCATTTAATATTGGCTTTTTGAAAAAAAAATTCTAAGGAAATAAAAGTTCAGATAATGTTTTATTAAAATACTGGTTTCAATATCATTGTGCAGTCCACTGATAGCCCAAAGATAAACAATATAATAGAAAGCTAATGGAATTGCCTTTATAGCTCATAACTGCAAATGCTGTAAATCCTGATGAATTTGGGCTACCTTCTGATTCCTAATACAGCTTTATGAACCAGAATTAATCTGATTGTAGAGTTTCTTGGAGAGGTGTATCTCTAGAATATTTTTGATACTGCAAAAGTAGGATTTAAGGAAGCATTCAGCAGCCTGCTCAGGGAAGCTAATGAATTTTGAAGTATACTGCTAGAGTTGTGAGATTTGAACCAAACCTTCTAGCTTTACCTTTTATGTCAGATTTTATCTGTTTTATTGTTTATCTGGAGTTTCTTATTAGTTCCTCCTAGCAACTGTGAGTTTTTCTGAATTGTTTCAGGTTTTATTTTTTCTTCTAATAATTTTTATGGAGTCTATTTTAAGAGATAGGTATCATTTATATGAAATTCAACATTTAACCTTCTGGAGATGATTTAACAGAAATTTACTGCAATATTCTGCTCACTGTTTTTAGTTTCTGTAACTCTTAACTAACTGCTTCATATAAATGTAAACTGTATTCAGTTTTCCAAGAGATGACTATTACTTTGACTGTAAATTTTCAATATGAGTGAAACATTCTGTAAAAAAAAAGTGGAAATAGAATTGCAAAGTGCTGGGTTATGCATCCAAGATGTAATTTGTCTAACCTTCATCATTTCAACAAAATAATGGTTCTGTCTTGTGACATGATATGTTTCTAATAAATGTATTCATGCTTTCATTTTCAAGGTAGATAGAGGAGCCTGGCTGCTTTTGGTAAAAGAAATTTCAGATAATGGAAATGAACCTTTTTAGTGACCTACTTAAAATTGGTATGACTCATGTACAGATTCTTCAGCTTTTGCTCTGTATTACAAGACACATTTTTATTAGCAATTATAAAGTTCTTTAGCTTAGATATTCATATTATCAGTCATTCCTCACTTGAAGTAAAAAGTCTGTGTCTTCATTTGATAAAATTATTGTATTATGCAACGTCTTGTAGCTGCTATTGAGAACTTTGAAGAAAAATTTACTCTCATGTAAAAGTGAAAAGGACAGTTACTGCCCTTTCAAAGTGCAAAATTGGAATAATCACTTAAGGCAGTTTTTATTTGAGATGTTGTAGAAAATACCTGCTTGCCGATATCTGACATACCTATCTTAATATGGAATATGTTTTATGTTTGAGCAGTGGCATTTTGCTCAAACATCTGTTTTGATTTCAGCAAATCAATACAAACAAACATTGATTCAAATCTAGTTTTTCTCCTTTCCTTTTTTTTTTTTTTTTTGAAAGATCAAATGTTAAGCAATTAACTGGATACTAGTTTCGGAAAGACTGGTTTTGTACATAGGTGACAGATCCAACATAGGTTGAAAATATTTTACTGGTGGGACTGGGAAGAATATAAGGCTGGGGGTGTAGTCGTGGAGATGAAAGCCTTTGCCCCTTAGTCTTTAGGGGTTTTTTTTGAAGTATGGGCTAGATGGGTGTGAAAATCCATTGGAGAAGCAGGACCTTTTGCACTGCTTAGAAGAAGTATCCTTGTTTATAATCTTGAGCAGAAGGTCAGTCTTTTTTATTTCAGATGGTGTATCGAGTATGAAAGTTGCCATTCTCTAGCTTTGCAAAATTCAGTCTAATTTTTTCAGAATTTGCGTTTATCTTTTACTGAGAAAATTCCGGAAAATATTGGGAAGATTTACATAAAACCAGGGGATTCAAATAGTATAGTGTAAAGATAGCTGTGTTCAACAGGGAATTTCTCCTTAGGTTCCAGGGCACAACACTTCAGCAGAGAAGTAGAGATATATATGTATAAAAGGCATACAGTTTGGTGCTGTAAACTTGGAGGTGTCTGAGGATTAAATACACAAGGAAAAGGATCCTAGGATACTTGCAATGTGGCTGCAGCAAAGAAGCTGCTTTAACTTCATGTAAGTGGTATAATACGAGCTGGGTTTAAGATCTTTTCTGTAAAAACAGATAAAAATTGAGCACTAGTAGAACTGTAATTATATAAAATTCTTTCCTTTTTTTGTGGCTGTTGAATTGAACTCTTTCTGTTCATATATGTCTTTCACTGCTCATTTTAAGCTTTTAGTAATATCTGCCCCTGTGTGGCCTAGAGGTAGAGGGAACATCTTTGATGTAATTGCTTCCATCCTTTCTGCTTTTTGCCTTTTAGTCAGGAAATAAATGAGCTTTGTAGAAATGTCTTTAATACTCCTGCATGGTTTCTGTTGTTTGAGTGGCTGGGACAGTGAAGGAAAGATACATCTATAGTTAGTGGAAATCTATTTTCTGACATACAGCTGTGATTTAGCTATTCTAACAAATTTTGTACTCATACAGAACTACAGATAACATAGGTTTCAGTTAGAAAAATTAGTGGTAAGTTTAAATTAGGTACACTTTAGAAAGAAAGTGTTTCAGGTAAAAAAATCTGTAGTTGTTGTGTTCTCAGTAAGCACTTCAATATCTAATAGCTGGTAAACTAAGAAAAACAGTGTGTCCTGATGGAAGATAATTCAATGTGATGTCATCTGACCAAACCTGAAACATACTTTAGAAGAATTAAAACTAAAAACTTCAAATAATGTTGTTACACTTGTGGTAATGTAAGAAATACAGGCTATAATTGGAGTGATGTGACCTAAAGAACAAGTTATTTTTTTCAGCTATCTAATAAAAAATACTATTTCTGCCAAGTGTGGCATATTGCTATACATGAAAATTCCTAATCTAGAGGTAAATATATTTTTTAAAATCTGAAAAAGATTTAGAGAAGATGGGGTTTTTTACAGCCTAAGTTTCAAATCAATTAAATCTATGGGTTTGTTTGGTACTGCCTTTGTATGCACAGTGCATATATTCTCTTTTGGGTAAGAGAGATGTTAATTCTCAGCTGAAGCTGGTGCTACTGCACCAGAGCTTGTCTTCAAACTCTTTTTGTGAAATGCAATTTTTCTTTCACTTCAGAAAGGAAAAAAACTTCTGAAACGTGTGTTGCAGTAAAGCAGGATTGTTGCCTCCTGGTGAGATCTTTAGTGTCCATTCCTGTTCTTCAGGAGCACGGTGTTTTCTGCAATTCCCACTAGAGGCTGCTCAAATGCTAGTGCTAGGAATCAGTTGCTCTCTAGAATTCACTTTTCTTTATCTTCTTTATTTTCCTGTCCTTTGTTGTTGTCTTTTAATATTATTTCAATAGCAAATACAGCAAAGCAGGTGGTAGGTTTTTTAAGTGGAAAAAACAGTGGTTGATAGGTACCTTACAAAATTGTCTTCAGCCCTGCTGTGTTGGAGAATTTTGCAGATTAATAAGGGAGCAATCATTCTGAAAAGCAAGTTAGCACAATATAAGTATTTGGATTTTAATACACTCAGAGAAGTCCATCTTAAGCAAAAAGGTCCTGCCAATTATAATTGTAACCATGATATTACACTTTGAATGCATCAGGATTTTGTGAGAGAAAATTGAGTATGTGGTAAACAATGAATGTTCCACATCACAATATGTAGAACTGAAAACATTTTTTCCCCTCAGACTTATTTCTGCATTAATTGTCAACTGCCTTTCTTTATTTTTTTTGCTAGTCCCTCCCCTGTCCCCTCAGTGATCTGTATACAGCCAAATAATTAAGGGAAATATTTGCTGGTTATATGATTCATGTTTCCCTTTCATACTGTTGTGGATCTTACTTGTTAGAGACTAAAAAAATCGTGTTAAGTGAAGGTGAACATATGAATATTTACCCTAGGAAATTTGCTTATGAAGTCTTAACTTTTGCTTTTTTAGGGGAACCTTTTTAGGATGGCTGTTTATAATGGAGCAATGGCTAAGGAAGTTGAAATTATGTGTAGTCCAAGACAGGCTTCAAATAGAATGGCCAAGCCAGAATGGAAGATTTGACTGATGCCTTCAGCTAACTGTTTCCTTCTTTTGAGCATTCAAAATGCATTAACTTTGGCTGCTATTTGTTTCTGAAAATGTGAATTATTCTTGCACTTGCAATTTACTTTCTCTCTGGTATAGGAGAAATCCTGGCAAAAAGACAAATAATAGTCCTGTAATTTACACAGTTCCATCCCAGAGTGACTAGCTGGTCAGGGTTTGGGAAGATAGTTTTTCCACTGTGGAATCCTGAGGAGAGAAATGAAATTTAGCACTAATCACTGTCAGGGAGAGTAATCCTTTGATACAAGATTCACATGGGTTAATTCAGATGAGGAGAGACCTCAGGAATTTCTGCTCAAAGCAATGTGAGCTATGAGATGAGATAAGTTTTCTCAAGACTTGTTATAGACAAGATCTATTTGAAGTTGAGACTGAGCAATTATGTTTAAAGGTGAGATCAAGAGATGTGTTTGTAAAATAGGTAGATTTAATTGTAAAATTTACGTGTATGTAAAATAGGTAAATCTCTATATTTAGCTATCAGTAAAGGGTCTGTCTTCAGAGACATAAATACATATTTACTTATATTACCATGAGACCATGTGAAAGTTAAAATTTTTCCCGTATGCTTTACTTTTGCTTCATTTGAGTAAATGAAGATTTGACTTGGCTTTGGTCAGCACTCAGGAAGGAAAAGTATGAGTCCTGCATGCTTCTGTTCCTCAAATATAGACCACAAACCTGTGAGACCACGATGCTGGGGCAAATAGAGTGGTTCAGCACCTTACCACAAGGGAACCTCAGGTAGATCTCCCTTCAACGTGGCTCTGCTGCCACTCTTTACTGTGGGATTTGGGCTGAGATTTGTTTTATCTTTTGGAGCCATTTACATGTGTGTAGTTATTACCATGTTAATTATTTACATTTACTAAATCCTGCTTCTGTTCAGGTGAGTTGTCCATCTGTTGATGCAATTTGATATTGATACAAATATTTCTTATAGCCCAGCTAGAGGCGAACTTTGAGGAAATGGAGAATCATCTGCTGTGTCTTGAGGAACTATGTGAGCAGTGTGAATTGGAAAGATACAAATGTATGCAGACATTACAGCTGGAAAACTACAAGAAAACAAAAAGGTAAATAGAACAATTTTTATAAATAGAAATTAGCATATAGGATAAACCTTTTGTAATCCCCCCTCTCGCCCCCCGTATAGAGTATAATCCCTTTTATTTTAATCTTTTAAAGAAACAATAGTTTTTGACAGGACATTGCAAATTTGTAGTTGATTCATTGAATATCTTAGTGATGAATAAAGAGTACGTGTGTTTGGAAAATTATCACTACGTTGTTGTTAAGATGAAGTCATGTTTATTATTCTCTGCAAAGAATTGGAATAAGGGCTGTTGTTAATAAGCACAGATAAATTGATGTTTCTTTTAATCCCTTGCCCTAGTTTATGGATTTCTTTTTTTTTCTCCCACGTACCTGACAGTTTAGGAACTGAATTTTCCTCTATCTTCCTTTCAGTTCCATCATATCATATCATATCATATCATATCATATCAGTGCCTTTCACTCTGTATGAAAGGTATTAATCTCCTGCCATTCTCTTACTTGGAAAACCAGGGCATTAATTCTTGGAATCGAAGTTCAACTTACAGCAGTATGTGTGAAAATTCAGAACTTTCAACTTGTGAGCTTCAGGTTTACCTAAAAGATAAAGTAGCAAGAGAAAAATATTAAGTGCTTAAATGACTTAAACTGTTGACTTGCTTGATTTTTATTACTGCCAGTGCCAAAAATAGCCTAATATAAGGAGATAAGAAAAGCAGTATTACATTCATTATATAAATTAGGAAATGAGTTGAATTGAGCAGTTTGTCAAAGACACTGTCTGACAGCCTGTTAGGGAGGGGTGGGTAGATGAGGGTGTTGGCTGACATGGGGATAACCAGGTTATTTGATCTGTCCAGGCAGGAGTCCTACTGTTAGCCAGGGGAAGCACCCTGGCACCGTCCTTGATTGTGGAAGCAAGTTTGATACATGTGGTAAGGGCAGAAAAACTGGTTTGTTTCACAGTTCTGATGAGGATGCAGGAGCAGGACTGTGTCAGACAGCACTGGCCACATTTTGCTTAGCTTATCTGTGTTCTTTTTCTTGACCCTTCTTGCCATTTTTGTAGCTCTTTTTATTTTTATGTGTTCTTTTAAATCTCAGTCTCTTCCCAAAAGACCTATTCACCCCTGATTACTTTTTCACTATTGGTCCTCATGTATTATCTAGGGAACCTTAGCCTTCTGTGGTGTTACAGATCCAGTTACTGAAGGATTGCTGGTGTTGTAGGTTCTACCTCCAATACCTTACAGCTTCCCCTTCAGTTTTCTGTGAAATTTGGCTGTTTCTCACCTAACTCCCCTTTAAACACGTGTAAAATCCAATCATCCCTCATGGTGCTGTCTGTGGCTTTTGTCAGTATCTTATTATGTTATCTGTCACATCTGGCAATTCCTCATGTCATGTCCCTTTAGTTTTTCACATTCTGTTCAGTAGTCTTAACCTCAGGACAGGGCCTCAGCAGTAGTCTGTAATTTTCCTGCAGCCTGGATTTTCTCTTTCCCAGGTCAGGGCAATTCCATATTCTCTCTCCAGGAAGAGTCAGCAGCAGACAGTATGGCTGAATATTCACTTGTTCACACCTACTTGAGTAATCGAAATATTTAAGGGTAATAATTCCAAAATTCTAAATATGTGCTATTGAACCAAATAACACGAATTTAAAATGTGTATAAAGCAACAGATTTGGTCCCAAATAATAATAATCTTTCTACAGTTTTCTGAGTGGTTTTTGTTCTCTCTGCCATCCTTGCTCCCTTTCCCATAGCCTCTGCTTTCAACATCAAAATAAAGTGTTAAACCATTGCCTGCTCTGCTTAGTAGCATCTAATCAGTTTTATAAATAGAATGCTAAGCAAGCTACTTAGTGTAATTATAAGCTGATTACATTTGGTCAGAGCTAGACAAAACAGGAAGAATACAGGTAATTTCTGGTTGAACATTACCACTGTATTTATTTAGGTAAGAAATTAACTGCTAGCTCAATTACAGGAAGGACACTTGCCACTGTAGGTACTTGAAGAGTGAGCAGCTGGTTAACTTGACGTGAGTGTGATTTGTGGTGTATGCGTGGAACTCGTGTCCTGTCTTCCTCTCTTTAGTGCTTGGGGGTTTTTACTGTGATACCAGCTGAAAGAATCAAGGGGGGCAGGGTTCAGGAGTCTATGCTCTCTCTTTAGCACAAAAATTATTTTCAGGGACTGAATGGTTTTGTGTTTGAAAAAAAAAAAAGTATTTCATGTATTTTGAC
The DNA here is from genome assembly GCF_041296385.1 of Aphelocoma coerulescens. Lineage (NCBI taxonomy): Eukaryota > Metazoa > Chordata > Aves > Passeriformes > Corvidae > Aphelocoma > Aphelocoma coerulescens. The sequence continues at coordinate 74,757,836 of NC_091015.1, read as the reverse complement.
AATATAGGAATGAAAACTGAGATGAATATGAACTCTAGAAACTCTGGTTATTTTAAGCATGTAACAAAACCTAATGTTATAAAGTCACTGTAGAGCTTAGGCTAGAGGCTCATGTTATTTCAAATCTTTTGAAAAAATCCTATATGAAAGACTTAGAAGGAGGTGCTTTAGGTCAACATTAAACCTCTGAAATGGAGCTTATGGTAACTGTGGGAACTTATTTTAATAAGTAAGTCTCCCTATTAAATAGAGCAACTTTATTTCAGTTCAAATAGATCAATTTTTTTCCCTTTTGTCATTGTGTTGGGTACTAATTTCAAAGTAGGTTCATCAATCCAGGATCTTTTCCAAGTTATTTAAAAGCCTGATGTTTGGGGGGTCTGGGGTTTTTTTGTGAGCTTATCTCTGGAATTTTAATATTTTCTTTTTTGTGTTTAAATCCATTGATCAGGGTACCAGTACTGTTGTATGAAGTCTAGATTCTATCCTTGTTTTCTCTAGTTTGTCTGCAATTTTGGATGTATGTTAGCATTAAACCGTGTCATTTTGTTTCCTGTCTTTTTTCAATCAAGCACAGTTCTTCTTCCCTTTCCTTCATTCTCCTACTGAGGATATTCTGATTGCAGAAAACCTTCTGTATCTCTTTAGTCTCATGTGGCAATTCTTGCTTCCCCAAGTGCACAGTGTCCTTTAGGAAGCAATGTCAGGAGCTCACTTTTGTGTCATCTTTTTATGTGCCCTGAATGGCAGCCTTGTGGTGTAAGATAAAATGTTTCTGACCTGAAGCTACACTTCCTATGAAGCTCTTGGTACCATTTGTGTCCATTTCAGAGAGATCACCATGTTTTGAAAAACAGAAACGTCTAATTATTTTGGCAATTAAAAGGAGCTGCCCAACTATAGCATTTTGTAGGAATACATTGGGAATAGCCGAGTCCTTGTCATTGGAAATGAGTGAATAGATTTTACTGTGTGTTATTTGACTTGAAACATAATTGTCTGAATGTTGATTTTTTAAGGACATCTTGTTTAAGACCCCTGTCTATTTTTCAGTATTTGTCAGCTTTGAGAACAGACATAGAAGGAAAATAAATGTAAAAATCTGAAATTCAAACCTTAGTGGGACTATTGTTTTTCCTTTTTGACGAGATTTAAACAAATGCTTTATTTGAAGAGAAAATGTGTATTTATTCCTAATTTTTGTATTTTAGAGGTTTATTTGTGGTCAAATAATGTGTAACCCCATGCTTTCCTAATTAGTGCAGTGAGTGAGGAGTTGGACAGGTTGTCACAGTTTTTGTTGGATGCATTGTCATACCATGATGGTGTTTCAGTGCTTCTGGGGGAGAAGAATGTTTGATTTACTTTCTCATTCAAGAGTATAAAATTCATGGCAATAGCATTGTGTAGATCAGGGATGTGTGTGAGAACATGTCTTAGTTACTGTTGTTTTCTTCTATAGACTTTATTCCTCTTTTTAATTGCTTTGGGAACAAAAGGAACCAGTAAGGGTTGTTTGGATGTAGATATGGTGGCTTATCTTAGCCCTGACCAACACAAACATTTGAAAAGTAAATTAAAAAAAACTTTCCATATCTGTAGCTCTTGTTTAGATCCCATAGCATTCCTCAAGTGGCTGGCTAGAGCAGTACTCTGTACTGTACAGCATCCTCAGTGATGATTCCCTCCCACCTGGCAGTGATACATCTAAATTTTACCTTCATAACCCTTTCAAGCTTTACATGTAATTTATAAACTTAATTTTTTATATGTAAAAAGTGTGTATGCACCTTTGTTGCAGATGTTTCAAACAAGTATATTTTTCTTTCTAACATTAAGTGTACTGTGAATTATTTCTGGGATCTCAGCTACATGTTTCATAGTTCTCATCAAAATTTTTGTCAGTGTAAATTTTCATCAGTGTAAATTTTCATGCCATACTCTTTTTGATCAGTCTCTTAGTGGTATAGATTTGGAGCTGCTACACCTCCATGTAACTGGGTACCTAAATAAACATTTTTGCAAGATTGGATGCAGAACTTTTATTATATTCAGGGCAGTTTCCATGGTAGATGTGCAGTGGATGACTGGCTTTGAGTTTTCACTAGGCACTGTATAAGTTTCTGCACTTGTGCTGCAAAGATGTTTTCTATCCTTTTTCATGAATTTGCATACAGCACAATGAGCAGCAAGTGTTTTCATGGTGATAACTGGCTGGAATTAATTTTATGGCCATCAGTTGTTGCACTTCTTTGGGCAGACACACGGAATGAGAATTCTTATTGATCCTGAAGAGACTTGCACAAGCTTTGGAGGAGTTTCATGGTCAATTTTGCTTCACTTTTTTTGTAGTTTGAAGGCTCTGAACTTTCTTTTGTTTGCAAGAACTCTTGCGTTACAGTAGCCTGCATACGCCAAACCCCCAAGGAGTATGCTGCTTCATTATTAGTGCATTTTACTCCCATCAGTGCTCCCAGTATTTGGAAACATCGGGCAAGGCTGAACACACAGCAGATTTGAAGATTGTGGGGGTTTTGGCAGTTTTTTCTCTTATTTGCAAAGTGTGAATGTGCACTATAATTTATGTCACTTTTAAGTTGATTTAATTTTGCCCTTTCTCTGGTGATTTTTGCTTGATACAGGGAGACAATGACATTGTTACAAAGAGATTTGATGCTTACCTTCTCCTTATAGTCTTTGTTTTCTTTTGAATAGGCAAATAAAAGATATTTTTCTTTGGCTTTTGTGACCTGTAATAAAAGACTGAATGTTTGTGTTGGATCCTCTGTATCCTACAGCACCTTTTAATAATATTACCTAGAAAATGTTAAAACATTATGGCAATCCTGCATAATTTATCTCTACCTTTACGTGGTGCTTGTTAGTGGGCATAATCTGCAAATCCTGTCAAGCTGTTAATACCAGGCATTCTTTGTCCAGACTTACTGTACCAATAATAGGAACAGATGGTTCAGGGCTGCCTTAATCATCATTTTGTACCCTCCCTCATCTCAAAAATGCATTATTTATATATGTAATTAATTCATTGTGGCTAGTGGGAGAAGAACAAGGCTTAGGTGCTTGTCATTACCACACTAAAATTCATTCTCTGTGCTGTGCCTCCTGATAAATTCTGTGTTTCTTTGCTATGAATTATTTCCTGAGACCTTTCATAATTCCTTTCCACTTACGTTTAAAGCCAGTTCTTTTAAAAGTAGCTTAAAAAAAAGAAAGTATTAAATGCATTCATTGACAACTCTTCTGTGAGGGAGATTTTGCATTCCTAGGTCAAAGGGATATGTTGAGGATGCCTGAAGAGATACAAGTTGTAACTTCTCTCTGACACAATTGCATTTGTGCTGCATGGAACCACATTCAGCATTTTAGGTGAAGATTGCACATGGAGTCACAAGCTCTTTGTACTTACTTGTTTCTGTGAGTTAGGGTTGTATTGTATGTCACTTACTGAATAAAGCTTGGCCAGTTTTTAAGTACTGTCATTCTTTTTCTTTTTAATGCTTATGGGAAAATTGATGAGCAAGTTAAATGAAGGTCTGCAGTTTCTTGTGTGGCTGTTTACCAAAAACAGGTTTGCAGGAATTCCATTTTTTTCTCAAAGAAATTGGTGGAGTTGATGGTGGAGGTGGCCTTTGGTGGTGAAGTTGTTTGTACCTTCTCTTAAACTTCAGCTTCTCTTACATTCTTTGTAGTTTCTCAAATTGTTGCTTCTCTTAATTTTCTATTCTCAAAAGTCAGCTTTAAACTTTGGTTCCTAAAATTTTCGTTGTATGATAAAAACAAACTGTGTTGATACATGTAGGTTTTAGTGATCCAATGACATTGCATACTAAGATAAAAGTTTAAAAAAAAAGAAATTTAAAAACTGTCCCTTTTTTTGGATAACAACAGGATGAAAGCAAAAGCATAAAAACTGTCCTGTGCAAAATCTTACATCTGAAGGCATCAGCTTTTAGAAGGAGCTAAGCATTTATTCCACATTTAACATTCCATTTTGGAATGGTTCCAGTGGTAAATGGTCTGTGTCAGTCTCTTAGCAGAGGGCAACACTTGTTTTAATGATTTCACTTCTACCATTTTCTTACAGTTTTAATTGCCATCTCCCTCATTTTTACTGTCCTTTTGAATGATAGTGCCTGGAAGATGACTCCTAGTGTTCTTAATGAAGATAAATATTTGTTTCATTTTTTGAAACATCTTAAGAGTAATGCTTTCACTGTATCCTGAAGCTGCTGAATATATTAGGGTAGTATTTGTTTTTAGTTGTATTTATTAACTTGATTGCCAGTTAATGTCGTTTCTGTTAAAAAAATTCGCTGTTCCATCTTCTGGACTGAAGTTAATGTAGAAGTTTTTCTGGAAAACAGACTTCAGCTACTTCTGTATCTGCATGAGTATGGAACCAAAAAAATCTCCATTGCAATATTATTTAAATGCCTTAGTTCTCTGTTCTTCTCTTTTAGTGGATAAAATGTCACTTTTCATGATGAAGAATCCTGACCTGTCTTCAGTGTTTCTTAAAAAGAATAGAAACCCTGGCCTGCTGCTCAATTCTAACAGTAGTTTAGTAATAGTTTTTACAGATTTTTCAGTACTTAAAGGCTTTTCATTGCTTCAGCCTCAAGTGTATTTCAAAGTAGTAGTTGGCCTAAGTATCTCAAAGGGGTGCTCAACTGATCTCAGGGATGGGGAAAACAGTTTTGTGTCAGGATTGACAAAAGTGCTAATCCTAAGTACAAAAAAAAAGTACTTGAATTATTTCTGTGCCCCGTCCTAGGGACATAGGTTTTGAGTTCTCAGTTTTTTGGCTTTTACTTCTGATGACATCCAGAGGAAAGTCCCAGAGGAGAGATCTGGTGGCTTTCTAGCTTACTAAAGCTTGAGTCAGGCTATGGAAGGATTCTTTTTTTTTTAATTTATAATTTTGAAAACTTAACTGTACCAGACATAGCAGAGGAAATGCAGCATTTCTTACTTTTTGGGTTGGATCTTGTTAGGTGAGGTGCCATAAATATTTTTAGATTAATTTGCTGATAAGCACCTATACTTTCTTCAAATGTATTTTTTTGTAAATAGTATTTATAACCCAGCATTTATTAACACATATTATTGTAAAATCTTTTAAATATAATCCTCAATTTTTACCATTCATATGCTGTCTTGATACTGTCTTTTGTTTATATATGAGTCTAGTAGTTGGAATTTACTGACTGTTACTTTTAGAGCTAGTGTTATAAAATTGTTCCTGACATTTGTTTATGACTTTGTTGCTTTCTTATCTGCCTATTCTTTTCTTGAGGATAAAATAAGAAATGGTCAGTTCTGGCTGCTGGCATCTTTGTAAAGAATGTGGTGTTTCTGTAGTCTCCTAGGTATTTAACTAAATTCCATGATGTTTAGTTACACTTAGGAAATTGATCGTAGTGTTACAGCCCTTTGCAAGATACTGTAGAACCTGAGATTTTTTTTCTTACTGTTGCTAAACAAATCAAATTCCATTTGATATCAGTAACTTAAAGCAGGACAGTTTTGCCTCCTGGTCCTCTCATATTATTCTTCCTGGGTTTATTTTTGTTTGTCAGTGCTACCAGTGCAGTCTTCCTAGTGTCCATCTCATCTGCTCAGTGACTAAAGCAGGGTTAATCCAACAATGCAATGAAAAGCCTGAGGGGAATGGGAAAGTCCTTGGGAATTTGTATCTGCCTTCTAAGTAGATTGTAATTCTAACTGGTCATGTCAGTTACTCTGTGGGACAAGTCATATAGTGTAGGTCGTTTGTTTCACCTGTTGTCTCCATAATTATATCTTCTCACCACAAACCCTGAATCTCAACTTTTCTGTAAATGAAGAAGTTGAGACCACAGTGTCATCATTAGAACATTCCAAGTAACTTAAAAACTGGTAACTGTGTTTGACTGGTATAGAATTTTACAGACCAATTAAGTCCCTCCCCCCCCCTTCCCCTCCCCCCCAATCTATTTTATGAAAACCAGCAACTGGAAAGGCAGGGATTAACATTATTGCCTATATGTGTGGCCAGATAGTTTTCATGGATATCACTTCGGTGATCCTGTACAGCCTCTTGCCTCTCAGGAAAGAAGCTGGGATTCGTAAACTGCTCTGCATGCAGAATGAGATTACTTTTGAAGTGTCTCCATGCCTTTATAGCCTGGTTATATTAGAGTGTAGCCTGTTATTTTAGCCTTTTTTTCTTGCTCAGAGATGCTGAACTTCATCTTTCACTGAAAAGAGCTATTTATATTGTAATGTGCCTCTTAATTCAGTCCTTTCTTCTGAAAGCTTACTGTTAACTGTAAAAAGGTAAAATGTATTCTTCCAGGAGTAACTAGCCAGGTTTGTTGTCAGTAACCTGGAATTTAGTAGCTGAAGAGCACATAGTCAGATGCCAGGTAGTTGTATTGATTAGTGGTCAGACTCAGCATGGGAGTTCCTTGTATCCTGGACAGATGCTGAGCAGCCCACACTGGGCTTCAAGAGCTTTCATGTGTAGCAAGGCCAGAGGCAAGGTAGGTGAGTATTTTTCTTCTAACAGTAGTGGAAAGGGTTATCTCATCCATCTGTGCAGTTCATGAATGTTCTTTTGGATGAAAACTCTTTAAAATCCAGGAGCACTTCCCTGTGGAGTGTTTTCAATTGCCTTGTATGTTTCCTCCTGCTTGTCTTTTAACCTTGCTTTGAAGGCCACTTTTCCAAAACTGTTTTCAGTTTATTCTTTTTCATTTTAATTACTCTCACAAATTGCTGTTTCTTTATATTGTCTGTGTTCCGAATATGTAGTTCAATTCTTAACGTGAGTTCAGTGTATTCTGCAGATGACTTTTTGTCTCTAGACTCTTAGAGAAGACATAGGAGGTATCTTCTTTCTGACAGTTTATCAATAAATACAAAAATATTTATTTACTTATAAAGGGGAGAAATGTGATACTGTTATACATTTTTTTCTGTACATCTGTATACAAGGTCTTAATTACCCAACTAGAAAATGTACTGACTTCTTAAGCCATCTGTTTTTCCAATATCATTACAAGTCAGTTTCCTTCCCACTTTTCAGTTTAGTGTCATGTTCTTACCAAACCTGCCGATAAATGAGATTTAGGATTAAAAGTTTAAAACTTCCAAGTTTTTATTTGTATAATTTGACTTAATAAATTAATTTTTAAATCTTCTATGCTGCTGATGCTGAACATGGTTTCAATAAGCATGTACTTTAGTGTATAATTCTAAATGGAAGTGTTATTGAAAGTCTTTTGAGAAACCACAAGATGTGATTAATTCATGCTATGTAAAATAAAAATCCTCAGTCTTTGAGTCTGAATTGGTATGAGGATACTAGGAAGTACAGATCCTTAAATTTTGAATCTATTTTTACTGTATGATAATCATAAATACTTCTAATTTTTAGAGGTATGTGTTGGAAAAAAGTTTTCGTCAAATATTAGTTTCCAACTTGCTTAATGAATGGCAATTATATATATGTATATGGTTATAGGGACAGCATCTTAGTGCATCTCAACCCTAAAAATATTGATGGATTTTGAAAAGGAAAATTCTGGGGGTTTAGACAAAATCAGTGATTGTCACGTGGTTACTGTATTATGATCTTGTTTACTAACCTATTTCAACACAATGGCAGTAATTGTTTCATCTTTCCTTTTGTGGACAAGTGTCATAAAATCTCCTGATTTTAGGTGCAAGTAACGTCGTTTTTTGCTTCTTACTTTCACAAGATGTTTCCTCCAGTATGGTTTTGTTTCAGTCCGTGGAAAACAAGCATTTCCTGTGATTGTTGCCTCAACTACTGTGCCATTATTAAAAAATGAGGGCAACTTCTGAGAGTGTTTAAGAATCTTTTAACTGTGCTTAGAGTATGCAGGGTAGGAAAAATTTTTTAGGGTATGAACCTGCAAATCACAAGTATTGTAAAGTAGCTTTTTTTCTCTGGTATGAAAGGGAGAAACTAGCTTGGGAAAGGGATGAAGGAGAAGCAGGAAAGGAAATAGATTCTTACAGGAAGTTGCAACTAATAGAATTCTTCACTGTGAATCACACTCTAACTTATTTCCTGGTAAAGCACCCATTCTTTCAAAAACCTGTATTTAACATTTGGTTACAAAAGTGGGATGTTCTCTGAAAATGTGGAGGTAAATGCATTCTCTTGCTTGTTTTAGAATACTTTGTCCTGCTTAGAAAATAAATTCTTTCATCTTTGAGAGAGTTTTGTCTGATCTTGATGCAAGAATAAGTGCTGAATTGTATCATCTGTTAAGGGATAGAAGGAGTTGTTGTGGTATAGCAAAGTACTGTGAAACAGTGTCTCTGGTAGGTGACTGAAGGGTGCTTTAGTCTGTGGATAGTGAATAGAATAATTTATCTGGACAACTGTTAATTCAGTCTTTATTTTTCTTACAGTCACTTTTTCTTCAAAATTCAGAATTTAACTAGGCATTCTGTGAGGCACAGACTGAAAAAGTTTGATGTAAATGAGTGTTTTGTAAGGCCAGCATTCTGCCTTATCTAAGCTATTGCTTAGTTGATTCTTCTTTAGCCTTTAAATTCATGATGAATTACTATCTTGTAGTAATGACAATTGGAGCATTTTGCAGTTTCTTTAAAACACAGAGAATATTTCCCTTCATTTTATAGCCTCTGCAGTCCCAATTGCATAACTTTTAAAAGTGGAGGGTGGCATGGTATGAAGGCAAAAAAGGTATTACTATCTTTTACTTAATTGCTTAGCTTTCTGGTACAAGAGTACTATGGGTTATCTGTCATACTCCATACCTGAAAATCCTCTCCTCTGAGGAATGTCACTGTATGTCTCTTTGCCTGTCTCTGTTTTAACCGAGTGAGTGATATTGTCCAACAGTGTTGCCAAAATGTTTTTGAATGGCACTGATGAAAATGGGACACTAATTGTTATTTACTGTGCCGTAAATTGGTAAAGCTCTGCTAAGCAAAGGATGCTTTAGTAACTAAAGCCTTAAGAAGTCTTGGTTATTTTTGGAGACGTGTATCTGGAAATTATGTAGTTAGATATAAATGTGCAGTATTTGTGTAATTGTGCATGTTTATAAAGAAGTGGTGGCCTAATTTCTAAACTGGTTGATTTTGTTTGCTTTAGATAAACACATGGTAATATTACCCTTACATATGGTGACAATCAGATTCTTTGATTTTTGTCTTTTAGTGAGTCTTAAAGCATGTAAAATAAATCCTGTAGTTCTAGTTGTAGTATTTCTAATTATTTTTTTTTTAATTCTGCTCTTCTCCAACAGGAAGGAACTGGAGACATTCAAAGGTAAATTCTATTTTTATTTTCTACCTAAACATTTGTAAGGGTTACAGTCATTTGTGTTTTGTGTGAAACTGAGAAGGAACTGTTGTCCTTCTGCATTTGACAATGTTAATTTTATGTTGACCCAGCAGGCTGTTTATTTTTCATTTTACCTGTTCTTGCTACTGTTTTCTTTGGGAGAGTCCTAAGTGTAGGGAGAACACAGTTATTTTGTTGTCTTATTTAGGTTTCAGAGATTCCCTTGTCTAATTCAAGCCTTTCCCTTGGTGTTCAATTTTTGAAGTTTAGGGCTTTGTCTTCAACTGGTTGATGTCTTTTCTGGCATGGATATAATTTTGGCACATGTTGTAGGCTGTTACATGTTAGATTTTTGTCTAGCTGTTTCTAGGGAATTTTCACAGTATTATGCTATCAGACAAATTTAATTTTTGCAGCTCAACTTGTTGGACATACTCGATGATATATACAAATATTTGTCCAATATATGATGTAATGGCTGGAAACTCTGTCATGTATTATTGCTTTGTCTGTGGTACATAGGTGGAACACAATCCCATTTTCAGTAAATCCTAAACTGGGGCTTACTCTACCTTCTGATGTTAATGTTTGATCAGCTTGAGAATTGCTATTGTCTTTTCCTTTGGATAGAACGTGGGTTTGTGACTAGTGTTTATGAGAATGAAGTCAGGTGCATTGACTTATGTCAATCAATTGTCTCTTGAAATTGAAAGGAGGGATGGAAATTTCTATCAGCTGCATTCCTTTGCCTTTGCAGTTCATTACTATCTCATCTTTATGTGATGCTACAAAAGGAAAATAACAGTTACAGTAACAGATAAGCAACACAGATTATGTAAAATGTCACTTTTTCTGTAACTTGCAAAACCAGCCCTTTTGTTGATTGATTTGACAGCTTTCAGCATAGAGCAACTCAATATAAAATGAAAGATAATGCCAGGCTCCTTCTGATCCACAGCAAGGCAGCTGCTTTGTAGTATCTGGTGCTTGTGAGAACAGTGAATCCTGGTTTTTTGTTTGTATTGATTAGGTGTTTTAAATGAGTTTCTGGAAGCCAGGAGAGTGGTTTCCAAAGTAATTTCTCTTTTGGCCTCTTGTTATTTTAATAGAGACTTTAACATTATTTGACAGTAAGTATTTTACAGAGGCAATTATTTTGATGGAAGAGGAATGTGCTAGCTGTGTGTTGACCTTGAAATTTATACTAAACTAAGCAACTGGTTCTGTAATGGATACAGATTTCCAATGCTGGTTATAAAAGACTTGTCTTGGTAGCCAGGAGAAGGCTGGATAAGCCTAGAGGGATGAATCTTGGAAAATGGATATTAAACATCTGTCAGCCTAATTTGTGTGGGTTTTGTACAGTGAACTGGTGATAAGCTTGTACCTGACAGAAGAGAGGAGAGTAATAGCTAAGAAAATTTCAAGAATGGTCTTGTCAAGCAAGTCTAATTTCTTTCTAGAAGATGACAAGAAGAAGGTTTAAAATAAACAACAGATTCCGTGTTTTGATTTTGGCAACAACTTTCACTGTTTTGCCTGACATTTCCCGGGAAACTGGGATTAAACTACTAAAAATCCAGGTGCACAATTGATTGAAAATACATGCTTGGAGGAAATGTTCTTGGATTTCTGACTTACTAAGTTGTTCCCTCTCAGATCTTGGAATTTTTGTTGTCAACCTGGATTGTGAAGTAGAGATATTCATTATATTGGCTTCATTCGGTCTTTTTCTGGCCTTTTGCACCTTACATTAATATTTGCCATATCTTTAATCAGCTGCCTGGAAGTAGGGAGAGTAGGAGATTCCTTGTTGTGAAGGATTCATTACATAATGGCAGATGTTTTGGTTCTAGGGCAGCTTTGCCCAATCTAACTTGGGGCTCCTATTTGAGTTTCCTGTTTTGAGCTGCTTCCGGGGCTCACTAGATTTTGGCAAAAATGATCTGTCACTTGGTTGGCTTTAGTTCTGGTTGATGAAGCACACTGAGATAACTCAGGGCATGTCTGTAGGAATCCTGTCACAGAGGAAGGAAAAGGCAGCAGCAAGGGCAGGCAGTGTGTCCTAAGTTGATAGCCTAACACTAATCTAAAAAGCAAAAAAACCAGGAAAAGTTGTTTCCAACTGAAACATGTTAAGTAGTTGAGTAGATGGTTCTTTACATTTTAATATTGCAAGTATAGACTACAGCCTCAACTAATTTATCTTTGCATAACTGTCCAGAGTGAAATGTCCTCATCAACATTCTGTTCATGAAATACCCAGCTCAGGGTCTAGGAAAGAACAACTGTTTAAAATACCTTCATATACACTTGCATCTTTTAATGCATTTGCACTTGAAATCATTGTACATTAAAATCTGTTTCAATGGAAAAACCCGAAATGCCATTTTTTTTAATAGTAACTTGTTATTTGTGAATTTGAATACCATATGCTAAAAAGTAATAGCTTCCAGGATATAAGGATGGTAAATGTCTTGCATAAAAATATCTTTCATAAAGATACAAGATCATTCTATCTGAATATGCAGGAGTTAAAGTACCACAAAAAAATTCCTTTAATATGTTTGCTAGAAGGGTTAAAAGAGTTATATGCACTTTTTTCAGTATCCAAATGCAACTCTCATGTTCACCAGTGCTGAGTTCTTATGCCTTGCTCAGGATAGAAAGTAAGTTTTACTGGAATTAAGATACAAGCCTAGTCTGAGGTTCAAAATAGCACAGCACTAGAAACTTGAATTCGGTGGTGCATCCCATCAGTTGCACAATGAATACAGAAAAAAATGTGAATTATATGTTGGCGCTGACCCTGAGAGTGCAGCTGTGACTCACAAGGCCTCTGGGTAGCTTCACAGACCTCTCAGCTCTGTTTTAAAAACTTTACTTCCCTGGAGTTTTGTGGATGTGTAAATACAAATACATACACAGGTGTAGTCTGTAAATTTGTGAAATCTTCAAATGTGTGTAACCTTAAAAACATTGCTAGGGCCCTTGTATATACCTAGTATTTACTTATTTTAATACTGAAACAAAATCTGCCTTCACACAACCAAGAAGCAGAATTGTTTCTGCTTTCATTTACAACTTCTCACTGTGTGTGCCAAGGTACAAAGTAGTAATTCATTGACCTTTTAAATATATTCTTTGAAGACACCAGGTGTCATCCAGAAGGGGCCCTAACAAGGAATGTCTATATGCCTGTTTGCAGCATTGGATAGTTTTGAGAATCCACTAACTCTCTTGCTTGTAAAACTACCTTTAAGGAGCATGAAATAAGAATGTAATACTACTTTAAGAAATTATGAATTATTTTTGTATTTGTCAATGTTTTAGTATTTGTTCCTGCCATTTTCATGTTGGTATTGCAGGTTGTACTCTATTTCATTGTAAGGACTAGATTTTACTAGTCTTCCTTTTGCTTTAAGACTTATTTTTACAGGGCCAGACATTCTCCTTTTGTTGTTTGCTGCACCCACAGTGTGCAGGGGCAGGACAAACCTTTCCAGTCTCTCTTCTTTCAACCACAAGGGTTTTCTATTACAGAGTAATTGAAATTAATTATTACTTAATAATCTGTGATGCTGAGAAAGTGAAGGTTATAAGCTTTCCTGCTTCTTTGTGTTAAACATCTCTCCCTGAAGAAGGCAGGGAATGAGTGTGTGGTGTCTTTGTTGACACTGGCATTTGTGTACCTGAAGTGTGAGTGTGAACCAGGACAGAACATCGCAAATGTTGCCCAGTTCCTTATCTTTTTTTAGTACTTTATCATTCAGAGGTCTTTGCTGTAAAAGATGATGGATTTATGAATGGAAACATTGGTATGCCATATGGAGTAGCCTGCAAGTTTGTTCCTAGCATGCACCAATTTCAGTCTTTGGAGAACTGCTTGTTAGAACTGTCTTATGCTCTGTGCTGTCCTGTCTTGGCTGAGACTCATAAACATGTGAAAAAAGAAAAGTGTTCTGTTCTGAATCTTGGCAATTTCTTGCAATAGTAGAGTTAATTTTAGTTGATATTTTTGTGTGGTTTTGATTTTAGTGTTTGATGGGTTGTGCTCTTGCATGGTTTAGAAAGGGTGTGTATCATTTTCCTTTTACAGCTGAGAAACTGGAAATTAGATAGCACAGACGTGGTTATTTGCTCCTGATACTTGAAACCTGGTGCATTTATGAACAGAGATTTCAAATCATTCCATCATTCTTCTAGGCACATGGTACCATTTTTTAATTTATTTTTTTTCCTTTTTGAGTTAACATTCCTTTAGCTCCAGAGCAGCCAGGATTGCGTAGTAAATAGTTACAGAATACTGTTAATCTCATTAGAAGATGGAAGAGTGGAGCAGATAATGAGGTAGGTAATCAGCAGTGAGAGAGTAGGGGGGAAAAAAAAGTTTTAAAAGTAGTAGAATTGCACAATGCATATGTTATTACATATGCTGTTGAGTTTACTTCAGAAATAGAAGTTCAGTTCTAATTTATCCAAATGGGAACTGTATACATGATAGATTTTTAAATTGTTTATAAAAGTCCCTTTCTATTAAAAGTTTAGGATGCAATGTTTTGATTTCATTTCTGGAAAGAAAACTAAAGCACTAGAGGCTGTTTAGAGATCAGCAACACAGCGCTTTTGGACAATGAAAGGTGGCAGAAAATTTGCAAGGGCAAATATGCACATGGCTTTGGCTACTGAGTCATGCATATTTCTAAGCTTTAACAGGATTAGTTTCATTCAAGCTCAGGGAAACAAGGTCATATGACCATTTCAGCACTTCTATTTATACTACAACAAAATACGTTTTCAGCCTTTTGAATCAGAGATCTCTCCCAAACAAGGCCTGATAAGTTTTAAGAGCTTTATCAAAATGTTCCTTGAGAAGGTGACCTGTGAAATAAAGAGGTGTTTTTTCTTGCTTTTGCCATCAAAGTTAAGTCATTGGGTCACATTTGATATGCAGATTTTTTTTGTCATCCCTATTCATGCATATAAGATGCTGCTGTTGAAATTGCAGTTTTCCAGTCCTTTTATCAGGAGCTTAAATATGTCTATATCCAAACTTTAATTTTTCCCTCTTCTAAGAGCCCACAATATTTGGAGCAGTCTGTTGACTCCATCTCTTTGTTCTCCACTTTTTAAAATCTACTCACTTTAACAAATAGTATGTCAAACTGATTTTTTTTTTTCTTCCAGTCTAGGGATTCTCTTTATCATGCTGTGTTCTGATGGCTGTCAAAACAAAACTCCTTTTTCCTACTCTTCGTCTTGCCTTCCAGATGCGTGGGTAATATGCAGTGGAGGTCTTTACAGCTCGTGGTTGACAAAGCTCATACATTCAATGATGTAGCTGCTCTCGAAGTTGAGCTGCAATTTTGAGCACATAATCCTGTATGTTTCTTCTGAGCAAGAGTAAGATGACATTGTGGTAGAAATTCATTCCAGCCACATGGAGTTCGATTACTTTAACGTTTCTGTGGTCCAAAACTGCAATATTTAAACCTGGTAGCACAGACAACTCTTACTTTGTCATACCAGAAAACAGCTGGGAAAGAATTGCTTAATTCTTTGTAGTAAAGCTAAAATGGAATTAAAATTTCAGGTTTATGTTCAGATTTCAGGGGTTTTCCTCATTATTTTGCTGTAAGCTGAAAATATCCTGATAGATTTCTGGTTAATACTGTGTTTTACTAGCTTCTTTACCATCCAGGCTATGGAAGGAGAGCCTTGCAACTTTGGATGTCCTGTGTTGTCTGTGGCAAGAATTGACCAAGACTCTTATATATGATAACCATTCTCTAGGGAACAGAAAGATTTGAGACTTGGACACTTCTGCTCAAACCTTGAGTGAAAGGAAAATAAGTTTAACTCCTGAAGTCCTCCATTTTAGTGTAATAGGATGAGACAGATGGAGAAGGAAAAAAGATTTTAAAGTGTCCTTGGCTACCTTGCTTTTGATTTTGCTTTTTATGTTTTCAAGTTTGCATCTGTTTAACTCTTGAGACACGTTTTAAAAATTTCTAGGACTGTATCTTGCTATTTGTATCTTCTACTTTTGCTTCTTTTTTGCTTTCCTTGAAATAGGTATGGCCTTAAAATCAAGCCTTTAAAAAAATAGTGGTTTTGTTTTAAAATCCTTTTAAATAGCATAATTTAAGGAAAGTTCACTCTTGGTCTTTCACTGGTTTCAGCCCTCCCCAGTAAATAATTGAATCTTTATACATCTGGGCAGATATTACCAACCCTGAAATGTATGTGTGAGCTTTCAATTGTACATTTCTGTAGCCCAGGGGTGGATGGTGCAGGGTTGCACATCTGATTCTGTTTGGCCAAGTTATCAAACTTACAGGAATCCTTTGAGAACTTGTCCTATCTATGAATACATACCCAGGATACCTGGGGTAGTACACCAAAGCAATTGCTTGTCTCCTGCTGACACTCTAGATGTGACTTCTTTCTGAATTGGCAACACAAATTGAGCATGAGGTGTAATTGAAAATGTATTAGCTGCCTTTGCCAAGGCAGCAAAACATTTGCTGGATTAAGTATTATTATGACTGGGAGTCAAACTACAGTGGATAATATCTTGTGTACGCATTTATTTTGCAGATGACTGGGAATAAACTTATTATCTAGTAAGTTAATAAGCATCAAGTCTTCAGGACAGACAATATTTTCTATACAAGAAATAGAATTTACATTTCAGTGGAAGAGGAAAAAAAGGGGAGGTTTGGCATATTTCAACGATAGGTAGAATTGTAGATAATTTTGTTTCTTTGATTACTACGTCAGAAAGCCAATTTCCATTATGCTTTGCCAAAAGGAGGGCTGCATTGTCAACTAACTTAATCATACAATGGTTTGGACTGAAAGAGACCTTAAAGATCATATAGTTCCAACCTCCCTGCCATGTCGGGGGTGCCACTCACTAGGCTGGGTTGCTCAGAGCCTCATCCAGCCTGGCCTTGAACACTTCTAGGGATGAGGCATTCACAATCTGTCTGGCCAACCTGGGCCAGTTCCTCACCAACCACTGAGTAAAGAATTTCTTCCTAACATCCAATCTAAACCTGCACTCTTTCATTTTAAATCCATTGCCCCTTGTCCTGACATTATCTGCCCATTAAAAAAAAATCCCTCTCTCTCCTTTTTATAAGCCCCCTTAAAACCATAGTGAGGTCTCTCCAGAGCCTTCTCTTCTCCAGGCTGAACAACCCCAGCTCTTAATAATTTGATATGATGAGGAATTATTTTCCTTTTGCTCATTTTTTATTATTATTTAATATTTATTATTATTTTCAACTGGTGAGGTGAAAACAGGTAGTGTCAATACAGCCTTGGGTGGATCTCAGTGATAAAATGGCATTTTGTTTAATTCATTACTAAGGTGGCTATATATTGGAAAAAGACTTGAATTTTCAAAGCTTAAATAGGGAGTAGGATTTCTAAAGGAAGTCTCAAAAGGATGCTATGGAGAGACCAGATTATTTATGGGCAAACTAGATAGTCAGATTTCCTTGGAATAAATGGTGTGTGCTCATGTAACTTGGCTGATCAAAGATAAGTTTTGATTTTGTCTCTTCTGCCCCAAACCACTTCTGGTTTAATGCTTTAAATGCCTTTTTGTTCATTTATTTTTTCATTTTTATTTTTTGGTTTATTGTGTGTTTGACTGTAATATAATTTTTTATGTTACAGATTCGACAGTGCAGTTTGTAGCCTCCATGCTCAACTAGATTTCAGGATTTTATGTAATGGCTGTCACCTGAAAGTACTATTCAGAAAATGAGTTAATATAACCCATAGAATGCTAGCATTACTAATACTTCTGAAACCTTGTGTTTATCAGTTTTTTTTAATGCTAATTCTGACTGGGTAAGAGTGAAGAGCAGGAACACTCCCTTCTATTAAATTTTGCTTCATCTACATACACTTTCAGAGAATCTTGTGGGTTTTTTTTCATGAGGCACCCATATGCCCTCTCGTCTTTGCTTTGCATTTTGAGGGGGCTGGTTTATCCTCCCAACAAATTTTAATAGTGATGCACTTATGTAGTTCTCTCTTTCTTTTCCTTGAGTCCTACTCTCTTTGTAATCTAGTATTGCACTGTGTCAAAAGCCCTTTCAGAGGTCAGATGTATCACAACAAATTTGGCATCACTGCAGCTTAAAATAAGATGCCTCATGAGTGTGCAGGTGCAGCTCCTGTTGGCTCTGGGGGAAGTTTACCCTGTGCTGGAGTCAGCCTTTGCAGAATCCTGGTTTTGTCAGGAGTGGAGGAGGCCAGGGTGACAAAAGGGATTTTCTTCAGTCATTGCCAGGGTGAATAGCAAACTGTGTAGATAATAGGAAATAATTTCATGGGAACATAAGTCCTGTCATACTCAGTTTATGTAGAAAAGAAAATACTTAAAGGTGTAATATTTTAATTGTCCCTTGCTTTTAAATGCTTAAATGACTGATGTGGAAAAAAATAGAAGCCTGTTTTGTCTACAGCTCTAACTTGAATTCATCCTTTAATTACTGAAGTCCAGACTGGAGGTGGGATTATCTCATGATTATTATTATTATTCTTTTAATCTTTCACATAGATATTTTTGGTGTTATTTTCACCAGTTTAATAAACCTGAGTTTTTTAGGCCAAACATTCTGGGTATTTTTACTGTTAATGATGTCACTTGGAGACGTATTTGTTATATAATTGCCTTTTGCTCCTACTCTGTATTTTGAGAATTGTCACAGGGAAGGGTCTCAAAATGTGATCTTTGTAAGTAAAAAAAGGGAATTGCTATGGCTATCCTAGTTTCTGGCACCACTGCATACCCTCCTAAACTGAAGAGGCAACGTGTGCCGGTGTTCCCAATTCTGAGGAATGCCTTACAGGTTTTGAAACACAAATGCACTGTTGTGTAACTGCAGCATCACCAGAGCCAAAGATTCTCAGTCATATGCTGTTGCTGTATTTTTTTTTCTGAACTGCATAACCTTTTTTTTTTTAGTTTTTGATGAAAATGTAGCCTGGATATGTAATACAGAAAAATCAGTTTTCAGTAGAGAATACTCTTCCTAGTTTATTTAAAAATCACATCCAAGGCTTTTAATATTTTATGTGTGAAGTAAGAATAGTATGTAATCTGGCTTGTGGAGGGAGTATCTGAGCTAAGCCATGTTAAGGAAAGGCATTTTAAGGGGAGAGCCTTGTGAACATCACCTAATAAAAAAAAAAGAATTCAGAACCCTTCTTTACCTTTTCCCTTGCTCCTGAATCACTTTCAGACGCTTCCAGCTCTCTGCCAGATAAACACATGCTGTAGCTGCATGTCATCAGATTATATCCCGCTGGGAAGATTTCAGTCTCTGCAGCACCCCTTGGTTCAGCAGCATGTGGTATCTTCCCAAATACATGCCTGCATTTCTGGTGGAGCCCAGCTGCTGGGAGCTTGTGCTCAGGTTCTGGGGAGGCGCTGAGTTGAAGTATCCATGTGTGTGCTGCTGCATCTGCGTGCGAGGGACCCATCGGAAACTGCCCGTCGCGGTACCACTGCTTTGAAAAAGCAGCCTTCTGGCAAAGGTCTTTGTTCTGCATCAGTGAAGATGCACATCACTGGGGCTGCTTGGTAACTGGAGCTTTCACTTGACCAGTGCTGGGTTTCTTTTTACTTGCTTATTTCTTACTGCCATGTCATCTCCGGGAGGCACTGAGAATACTCAGAAGAATTCATGTAGGTGGAACTTTATTATCATCTTTATTATTTGTCACCTTAACTTGCCAAGCTAATGTAAAATGCAAAATGAAATTAAAGTTAGCTTAATTAATTTCCTCAGTTACCACCATTGCCTGATTTGCAAAGAGTGTGCTGTAAATGGCAGGTTAATTATCAACTTGATTTAGCAAATTTGAATGAAATAGTGACTAAATGTCTATTTTTCCAGGGCTTTTGTTTATTGCGTTGCTTTTGTCTGTCGCTTTGCATTATTATCAAGGTAATATTAATCAGAATTAGTAAAAGAATTCGAATACACAGATATCTTGTTAGCTAAAATTCAAGCAGGCGTGTCTAAGGGTGGGGTGACACCAGAGGATGAGAGGAGACAGAGAATTATTATCTGAAGATAAAACCACGAATAAAAAAAAGAGAGCAGTGAATGTATTAGCATGGATACAGTTATGCTAATTTCCTTTAGATAAATAAAACAATAAGTAAATTCTAAAGGTATATTTTTAATGAAGCAGTTAATGCTATTTACATCCATATAAGCCCCCTGTATCATATGAAACAATGTTTTTAATAATGCACCAGTAACATTTTTATGCTGTTAATTTGTAACTAATGGTTACAAATGGTTTAGAGCTGTGCCCTAATTGCAGTAGGAATAAAATGTAATTTCTACTCTGATTCTTTTTATATTCTTTTACATAACCACTAGAAGAGTTTTTTTCTGTTACCATTCACGTGGATTTTTTTTTTTTCAGTGGATGTCCAGGACCAAAAGATAAGAGTAAATTGAACTATTTGTTATTTTAATAACCTGTTGGAGCATGCCTTTATCAAGGCTCTACCTATGAGTTGTAATTTTGACCACTAATGTTGATATTCATGTTAAATAATTATGTGAAGTTGAATATTTTGTTCTAAGCAATTCATCTGATATGGGAGAACTCTTTACATTTGTGTTGATTAGAAATAATTAATTTGTAAAAATACTTGCTTTCCATAAGTCTAGTCAGATCAGTTGATTATTTACTTAAAGATGGCAAAATTTACCCTCTGTTCTGCTAAATGGGGTGTGACCACTTTGCACTTAAAATTGTCAGTGTTGCAAGCAATATATATATATACACACACACATATACATATATATAGATATATACACTACTGGAATAATCCATTTTGTATTCTTAACTACTTTGTGCTTATTGACAGAAGTTGTCCCTGTACTTGTTCTTGTTTCCTGAAATTGCAGTGGAAGCATGGGCAAAGAGTGGCACAGCTGCAAATATTTCTTTTTTTCCTTATTTACCATCATATCTTGGACAGTAGAACAGCTGTTTTTTGTGTAGGGTGGGGGCCAACCTTGGACTTATATAAGGATTAGAATATGATATTGAAGAATAGTTTCAAATACAAGCCTTAGCAATATTACTGCAAGTACTTCTGGGAAGAGGTAGCAGAAAGTAGAAGCCTTAGTATGAACATTAATACTATAATCTAATAAATAATAAAACTAATAATAAATAATAATAAAACTAATGATCAAATACCTCTATGGTGTTTGATTATTCTAATTTCTTTTAATCACATTTTAATTTCTAGCTTTGTGACAGAAAAAAAGTAATGCAAAACATGTATTTTTTCATAATCTCTTTGCTTACCACCCATGTACACTAAGGTTAATGACAAGTTAAAAAATACTCATATACCTACTTTTAATCTCTCTAACAAGACCAGCTGTAGTACTTTTTGGGATGCTGAAAGACCACATGCTGTAGGCTCTTGCTGCCTGTGACTTTATCTTGATGTAATGAATTTTTGAACAGTTTTATAATGACAGTATTCTTTATTTTGGCATGCTGCTTCTATTTTCTGTTAGAAATGTAACTGTAAGTGCAGACATTTCATCAGTTTGATTTGAAACTAAGTAAATGTACAGTAATAGATTATACACTTTTTACATTTCTCTACATGACACTGTTTCTTTCTGCAGTGGTACTCTAAATATGATACTATTTTGGTTTTTACAGTGTTCAAAAATAGTAGAATTGTTTTAAAAGCTGCAGTAGAAATAATTTATTCCTTCTTTATAGCATGTCCTTACATAAATCTGAGCCCTGCCTTTCCCAGCAGTGTGTTATTAAACTACTTGTTCTGCTCAGGTTCTAATGGTGTGTGTGGATGGCTGAGGTGTGCATGTGAGCATGTAGGAATTCTGAATGCTTCTCTACTCCTTTCAGTAAATGGAACAAAAATGTGGATATTCTGGTAAACTATTCTGCCCATTTTGTTTGAGTGTTAGGTATGTCATGTGAAATTGTATTAAGGCAGTGGAGCTGACGCTGTACAAACATAAGTCTTCAGTATTGTAGCTACTGTGGCGTCCTTTTCTGGGATGTGTTTGCTTTTGCAGGTGAAATGTTGGATAATAAAAATAGATATTTAAAATGTGAGCTATTTAAAATAATCAGTAAAACATTTTTATGTGCACACAATATTTCTAGATTGCGTATTTCTAACAGAGTATGTGAGTCAAGGCCAAAAGCGGTTAAAAGGCTGTTTTGACTTAACACATTGTTTCATTTTTAATCACTTGGGTTACCCTGTGGATTAGGGTGAAATAAGAATCCTGTGGAGATGTCACTCAGCCCTTTTTTTCCTTTTATGTAGAAGGCAGCTAGTGCTATTTTGATGTTGCAGAAATGAGACTTGATCAAAACATAGTTGGCTGCGTCTCATTTTAAATCAAACGGGAATGGTGCCATTTATAGGAATAAGTTTCTGGCTTAATTAGATGATTATGTAATCACTCCAGACCTTGCGCACCAGCGTTTCCATTGGCTCAGGAGGGTTTTCCCTTGATCATAATCTTAAATCCTTATAGATTTATTCGCTCTTCTCTGGTTATTGAACATTGAACTGGAAGCCCACGCCTCATAGAGAAGACACACTGAGCACCACACAGTTTGTTTTCAGTTATCTTGTGCGTTCACAAGGGTAGGAAATGAAACTGGTGATACTTGGTAGGCTCAGGGTTTGCAGGTCACCAGTGATGTGGGAGTTGCAGTTTTGCTGACACAATGTCAAAAGCCTTTATTTTAAAGATTTACCTTTGTTTTAAAGAGCACCACTGTCCATGTGGTTTGTCTCAGATGGAGGGTAGTTTTTGTCCCTTGCTGGAGTGCAGGGTCTTCCAGAGGGGCCTGCAGCTTCAGCTTCTGTTTGGATATAACTGTGTGACTGGAAGAAGTCTATCCATATTATGGGTTTGGATGATGTATGTATTTTTTCCCTTTTTGCTTGTTGGTACATATTTAGAGGGTTGTGCTGCCAGTCATTTAGTATCTGGTTCTTACTACAATTGAACATGTTTCAGATGCAAAGCTGTAGGAAAGCTGACAGAATAGAAAGCCAAGTCCTTGATTTTGAGCACATTTGGGAAATCATAATGGGTATGAAAATGTCCACTAGTTGCAGGATGGGAGGAAGTCTGGTGGAGATACTTCTATCTCTCTCTCTCTGTCCCTATATGGAGTTCAGGGTGCTTTTCTACCAATGAAGATTTCTCCTGCATATTAGTGACTATTAAGTCTAATAAAATCCATGGAATGAAAATTAATTAGGTATGTGAAGGAGTTGTGGACTAATTCTAGAACAGAAGAGAAAACAGAAGAGGTTTTATCTAGCACAAACAATAAATAGCAAACCAAAAAGTTCTGCAAGTGACAGGTTATTGAGTGAGAATGATTTAGGAGGAAAACAATCTGTTATGAAGTCTCTTTTGAGAAATGAACTATTAGGATTAATTCAACTGTGAACAGGGTAAATAACATCCAGGGGTGGATCAATCATGAAACTTCCAGTGGACAGCTGCAAATGAGGTGTTAGAGAAATGATTGAGTTATAAGAAGAGAACTTATTTCACAAGATGCTGGGTGAGCTTGGCTTGCTTGACGGAGCAGGGGACATGGAGACTTCTACACGTAAACATATTGAAGGAGTTAGCATCAGGAAAAAGAGAAAAATTCCTGAAAGGCCAGGGTGTGTTGGACTGGGGGGAGCTGAGGAGGTTGTTTTGTAGTAATTAGTATGCCTCCAGCTAATGGTTAATTGTGTAAACTGTTCTAGTATTAATTTAGCAAAGAGGCTTTCTTAAATCCTATAAGCATGAAAATACTGTCTGCCTATGTTGTGATACTGCTCAGTTTCTTATTTTGTCTGGCATCAGTTGTTTTCTGCCCTACCACAGTCATCAAGTTACTGGGCAGGAGGAACACAGGAGTTTTGAACAACACGTGTGGAGTGCTGTGTCCAGTCTGGGCTCCTCAGTACAAAAAAGACAAGGAGCTCCTGGAGCAGGTTCAGTGGAGGGTCACAAAGATAATTAGAGGTTTGGAGCATCCCTCTTATAAGGAGAGACTGTGGGAGCTGTGCCTGTTTAGTCTGGAGAAGACTGAGAGGGGATCTCATTAACACATATGAATATCTCATAGGCAGGTGCCAAGAGGATGGTGCCAGACTCTTTTCAGTGGTGCTGGTGACTAGATGAGGAGCAATGGCCATAAACTGAAACACAAGAAATTCCACCTCAACATGAGGAGGAACTTTACACTGAGGGTGGCAGAGCACTGAACAGGCTCCCCAGGGAGGTCGTGGAATCTCCCTCTCTGGAGACATTCCAAAACCACCTGGATGTGTTCCTGTGTCCCCTGTTCTAGGTGACCCTGCCTTGGCGAGGGGTTGGCCCAGATGATCTCCAGAGGTCCCTTCCAACCCCAACCACTCTGATTCTACTGAAGTCTGTTGGACAAAAAAAGTCTGTTGGTTTTCTGATTCTTGGAATCTGCTGCTCTTCTGTCTTCAGAGGGTGAGAATTAATAGCTCTGTGATATAAATTTAGTCATCGATGACTAACCTGAAACTTTGTTATATAAATGTCAGTTTTGCCATATTCTGCTAATTGGATCCCTGTTCCAGTGATGTCCTCACTTATCATTCTTAGTTGCTATTTTGATATAGAAGGCAATATGGCATCTGTCTTGCTGGCAAAGGCTTCTGTTAAGAGCTCTGTATAAAGCCAAAAAACTGTATGGAACCATTAACTTTGCTTGAAAGGGCAAGTCTGAGAAAATTGTGGGGAAGGTTTTTGAATCTATCATTGCCTGAAGACTTAACCACATCTCAAGCACCAAAACCATTTGCATTTCTTCGCAGAAGACAAAAGCTCCAAATACCACTTACTAACGTTAAAAATGCACTGATCTCAAACTTAGTCTGGTTATTTCAGTGATGAACATGCATACCCTTTATGTTCTAAGCATTGGGGACAGTATAAAATTTGATAAAAATGTTTGGGCTTTTCTTCATTTCTCTTAAAACTTCCATTTAAAATATGGTTTACTACTAAAATAAGGTTTACCCTTGTTTTTCAATTCCATGTAGTACATCATATTTTCTAGTTTACGTTTTACTGAGCTCTTGTGGAGAGTGTTAGATAATTTGTGTAAACATGACGTTTCTGTACAATGTAGCATTGTTTTTAGAAGCACCTTCCTTTTTTATTTAAGTTGCTCACTTCCCTCTGCATTTGTAAATGGAGCATTAGTGGCCATCAGTGTGATCTCGTATGTCATGACCTAAAAAGAAAATTTGAAAAGCTGCATTCCCTTCCTTCTGGAGTCCTGGATGATTGCCAGAACTTTGCATTAAAGCCCACAAGCAGTGGTACTAGGACAATTTTTGCCTTAAAAGATAGGTGGAGTTACATGCGGATCACCGCGCCAGCATCTCTGGCAGGATGGAGACAGATTTGTTCTGACAATATAATGTGCTTTGCAAGCTTCTATTTTAAGAATTCTTTGTGCTATGACTTTTTAAAGACTATATTGAACAAGTATTTTGTTTCTCTTAAGAGTCTTACACTTCAGGAGGCTCCAGGTTCATGCAGACACTGTTAAATTCTGCGAGTCAAGAAGTGTGTGTACCTAGAGAAGTATTTTTCAGAGTACTTCTGATCATAGCTCTTCCAAATTTTATAGTTGAGCTACTTCATAGTGTTCTTTTGCACTGTTACCCCTTGGGTAGGTGCAATCCAGTCTGTGAAGCACCCAAGGACTGATTTCCTGCAGGACTTTCATCATTCCACAAATATCCTGGAGCGATCTGCGAAGTCTTGACTTCCGCATTCATCCTCAGATGAATGAAGGAGGGGCAGTGCAAGTGCCAATGGCACATCCCTGTGCTCCGATCTGACCTCCAGATCTCTTCTTGAATGAGCAGGTAGCTCAGTTTCTGGGCTCTGACAGTTGTTCTCCTAGCACTGAAGCAGAGATATCATTTGTAATGGCTGAGTAGTTGAGTGGTTTGTATTTTGGGAGGCAGGGAAGCAGTTGTATTAATTTGCCGTGTCAGTTTATATAACCTTGGTGACTCAGTGGGTGCACATTATTCTTCCAGTACTGCTGATTTAACTAGTTGGCTGCTGCCTTGCTCTCAAATCTGTCAAGTATGTTTCTATAGGCTAATAGAGGTGAAGGGTGAAATATGGTCAACTGTTTAGAACTTTCAAAGAATATTTAAAACAGAAGTTAATGTGAACTGTAAATGAGACATTAAAATGGGGTATTTCCAAATAGAGAATCATCAGATGTGGCCTATGTTATTATAGGCTACCTCACTGTAAATTTATGTTCTTCATTCTAACTTATGGGTGTAATAATAACATTTCTTGTTTTATTTTCTATATACATTGCTATACGTGCTGATAAAATGAAATCTCTTCCAGTCTTTTTTATTATGTTTTTCCCCCTAGGCTGTGTATCCTCATACAGTTTACTATGTAGAAAGCATTAGACAGGTGTTAGAAAAAGCAGGCCATCAGACTTTAATAGCTGCTGATGTGATTACTGTTTTCACTTTAAAAAATGGATTATAATAGCAGTATGCAAGTATATAATGTCTGACCTATTTTGAATAGTAAATGGAAACTGCTGCCTTGCAAACTTCTTCATCAAAATGCAGTTCATTCTAGCCCTTTAATATTTCATATGTTCATGTATGAAATTCTGTGTAATATATTGGATACAGTGCATTTGTATTTAGCCTGGAGAAAAGGAGGCTTGGGGGGACCTTACTGCTCCGTACAGCTACCTGAAAGGAGGTTGTGGTGAGGTGGGAGTCAGTTTCTACTCCCAGGTAACAAGTGACAAGAGAAAAGGAAATGGCCTCAAGTTGTGCCAGGGGAGGTTTAAATTGGATGTGAGGAAAAGTTTCTTTGTGGAAAGGGTTGTCAAGCATTGGAACAGACTGCCCACTACAGGGAAGTGGTTGAGTCATCTTCCACACATTTGTGAATGCATCCCTGGAAGCACTCGAAAACGTGGATATGGCACTTGAGGACTTGTTTTAGTGGTGAACATGGTGGTAGTGCTGGATTGGTGGTTGAACTTGAGAATCTTAGAGGTCTTTTCCAGCCTTAACAGTTCTGTGATTCTGTATTTACCAGTCTTATTTAAAAAATACAGTATTGATATATTATCAAGTCTCAGTGCTTTATTTTAGTTTCTTCCTTCTTGACCAGGATTTTAGGCTTGTTATGGTTGGATCTGTCTCTGATGCAGCCACTGTTTGATATATATAGAAACACATGTATTGTCAAGGGAACTTGTTTAATAGATAAGGCACAGATGAAAAATAATGTAGAATGAATAATATCAGCAAGGATGTTTCAAAATAGGAGGCTTTTTAACCAAATGTCTACAGTTTTATAGAGCATGAAATTATAATAATGATGTTACTTTGATTCCTTATGCATGCTTCAGTTCTCATTAGCCTTGGATAGTCACTATTATGAACAGATTTAATAGTTTATAAGAGAACCACAATAGGTTGAAGTTCAGTGCTTGATGAACACCTTAGTATAGCATTCATTCCATCTTGTAGAGGAAATATGTGTTCCAACAGAACAGGAATGTTCTTGGTTCATTCCCAGCCCCCCAAGCTTTGTTCATAATTTCAGGTATGTTTACCTGATATTGAGGTGATTTGCCAGATGCTGTCCCTGGTGTGTGTGTGTCTTGGAAGACCTCATAGTCTTTGTTTGTCATGTTCCACAGGTTTTGTTGTTACCCAAGGCCAGGACAGATTAGATTGTTTCAATGTTAGTCTTGTGAGGAGTTTCTTCTTTAAATTCTCTTCATTTATCCCACTTTGCCTGTCTCATTTGTGTTTTAAAAGGCATTCCAAAGTCTCTGGGCATCAAATGTTTAGACCCTTTGGTATTGTTTGTAACCCACTTCCATTAAACTTAATCTTTTACTTAAAAAATAAATTTTGGTCTTCATGACTGTGAACAAAATTTTCCCTGCATGAAGTCAGTGAAATCAAATGTGTTGTCATCTGTTGTCATCTACAGCGACAGTGAAGAGATGAGGAATACTCTCCCTAAAGCTTTTGAAAGCTTAGGTCTTAAAATTCATTGTTTTATTTCTGTGTTAGTAATGAATAAGAATACTTTTGGTTGCTCTAAAAGGAGGCAGCAAATCTCTTTTGCCGTGGAAGTTGGACACTGTTGGGGCTGACAAAGCAGATGTAGGATGACAGGAAGAAAGAGAAGGAAACAGGGCAGATATAATGGTGGCCTGAAGGCAATGTTTTCCCACTGTCATGCCAAATGTGTTGTGAACAAATAATTCATATTTAATAAAGGTCATATTGTGTTTTAATGATACCCTCCTCTAAAATTAGTTGATGTTCAGATTTCAAGAGGCATGTTATTTAAGTTTAGGTGTGAAAGAGGAAAAATTGGACACTGAGTAGGATCATTACACTTCTACTTATAGTTTATCCTAATGCTTCAAAAATTAGCATTTCCACTTTCTGTTTTAGAATCACTATGCAATAGGGGCTCTTTGTCCAGGTATGGGTGGCTATGCCTGTTGTAGAGACAGAGTGTGTGATTTTTGTTGCTATAGAGAATGATACCTAGTAGAGAGGTGCTGTTTAGAGAAATAGAGCGAGAGTTAGGAAATTTAACTTCTTCAGAGATGAGCTGCATGTTTGCCGTGTGCAGGAAACGTGCATGCATTTTGTGAGGTTTAAAGTACTCATGACTGATTACTGCTAAAATATTCTGAAGAACAAAATCAAAAACTAGGTTAGCAAGGCCTTATACATATTCAGGAGTTAAGGAAAATATTATAAATGAAGTGTTCTTTATTTTTAGTTGGCCTAAAGGTGAATGTTTTTAAGGTGCTTACAAACAGCAGAAGTTGATTGATACAGATGTCAGGGAAATGAATTCATCTTTTTATACTGTATTGCAGCACAGGCACAAGTCAGTACTTGCTGTCCCAAGGTGTGGCAGGAGATGTTAAAAGACCTGTGTGGCATCCATGTGCTGGAAGAAAAGAAGGTGGGGAGAAAAGCTGAGAGAGAGATTTCATATAGCTGTGTATGTTGAAAGGAATCATCTCATAGGAAGTGTATTTTACAGGTTTCACAGTCCTAATTACACTGACTTCCCTCTTCAGTCAGCCCCCCTTCTTTTTTCCCTTCCCCCTTGTGCTTTTATCAGCTTCCTGAATTTCTGCTTTTTATTCACTCCTCACTGTCACTTTGATGTCTGTGCATCCTTTAGGTGGATTTTCTTTGTTTGCTCAAATAAGATACTGTATCCTAGGTGTCGTCTGTCAGGTCGTTTTCATCGTAGGCATAGGGTTTAGTCACTGATGGTCACAAAGCAGGATGTGCTTCCTCACTCAAACGCAATTGTTCCTGCAGCCTCTTGGGTTTTTGTCTGTCAGAGTAGCTTCAGTAGGGCAGATTTTATTGTAGTGGCTTTTTGTTTGTGGTGTTTGGTTTCAATAAGGCAAAGCCTTCGCTGCCTCTGTTTTAAATTTCTTCCTCCCAGTTAGTATTGTTTTTCTCCCCACAACTTGTTTAATCTCTGCCAGACTGGAGAAATCCAGAATGAAGGGTCATATCTCATTTATTATCTCTTTTGGGCAATCTGATTTGCCAGTTGCCCTTCCCCTCTCCCTCTGCCCCATCCTCATTTCTCTTCCTTTGTATCTCCTTTCCTTTCATATTTCTCTTGTTTAGTGCTCCACTGAAGCATCAGTAACATCATCCATCTGCTCCCCCCTCTCCCTTGCTGCATGGGTGTCTCTCTTTTTGTTACATGTATTCATTGAGGTGTTGGGTTAAGCAACTGAGAGACCTAGAAATTTTGTCCTGTTTTAGTGGTAACAATTCCTCCCAATGAAAAGCAGGTGTAAAACTGTGAACATCAAATAAGAGAAGTCTTAGCTATTAATTATACTCGTTCTTTGAGGGTACAGGTGACCTGGTTAGTTATGTCAGCCAGTGGAACTTGTCTAGATGCATTTAATACTAATAAATTACTCTATTAATTTCCATTAGTCTCTTAATTTCTATGTATTAAATTAATTATTTAAAGCAATCTATTAACCTAATGGTGTTAAGATCTTAGATATGGCACACATGAGAAAAGACCTGCTAGTTTTTGTACAGTACCTTTAAACCAGCCTGCTACAGTACTTGAAAAATTAATTACGTGGTTGTTTAAATCAGTTTGAGTAGCCAATTTTGTGATCAATTTATCCATTACTGCAAGCTAAACCAGAATAAGCACAAGTTTAAAATTACACTGTTAATTCGTGCCTAGTGCTACCATTGATGAATTAATGACCAAACAGCAAAAATAGTTTTGAGTGAACACGGTTGCTGTTGCAGCTTTAGCTGGAGCCAGCAGTGTGGTGGCTGTTGGTTTTATACCTGATGTCAGTTCTTTGCCAGCTTCAGGAGGACAGATGACAGCTGATTCTGTATAAAAACAATCAAACAAACACACAGAAAGGTTTCTTTTCAGAACTGTCACTCTGTTACTCCAGAAGGGTTTCTTTTCAGAACTGTTGGGTCTAGAAGAATTGTTTTTGTTCCCAGCCACCAGTGTTTCCTTGGTGTGGCAGTGCCAGTTTGATCTAGTACCAAAAAAATCAGGTATATTGTTTGGGTGAGTGGTGATCTACCTTGACTTTGCCAACATTGATGCACTAGTTTAGTCTGGTTGCCTTAAAGACAAAGTACGGTAAAACTTGTATGTCAAACGAAAAATTTGAGAACTACTGGTATGTTGAGACCTGGTAGCTTCTCTTCTTATTAGCAGCAAATGTTGTCTGCCATGTGAAATCCTGGAAGATTTAAAGTGTGAGACATTCCTCAGGGTTGAACAAAAGAAGGTGAACCCAGCCATAGACTACAGTTTACAGACTGTAAAAGAAGGGTTTTGGTTTTCTTCCCATCTGCCCTTGTTGTATGGGTTGCTCCTCAAGATTTGTCCTTAAATCCTTTAAAAAACAAATAGACATGTCGAAGTTGCAGAAACTGTTATGAGTTGGCAGTAAAATTGTGGAAGGGCTTTGACACTCTAGATAAAGATGACCTTTATTATACCTTCAGTGTTGCAAATCTGAACAGTTTGGAGCAGATCATCTTTCAAGACATTTTTTTTTCCCCCTTCAAAAGATTTATCTCAAATATTTTTCGAGTTTATCAGAAGAATTTTATTCTTATAATTGAGCTATTTAATGACAGCTAATATTTTACAAGTTGGAAGATCTGTCAGGGCTGCTTTTTTTGTTTGTTATGGTCTGTTATTTCTGAGCTATAGACCATTTAATATTCTGTTAAAAAATGAAGAAGCAAGTGGAATGTCTTTGAGTATATGAAAACTAGATGCATGGGAGAAAGCTTAAAAGGTTTCATTAAAAATTTAAAACTCAATGTCCTTTCTTTAGAACTGACACACTGAATATTGCCTTACCTCTGAATCACAGCCCATGTGCTAGATAAACTGTTTTTCACATTTTCATTTGAAAGATAAAAATGTTCAGTGGAAAAAACACTCTCTATATTTCTGCACTTAACGTCAGATGCCCTATTTCTTGCTATGTAATGCCTTTCCATAGGTAGAAAATGAGGAATTTTAACTGTGAAAATGCAGTCATATGTTCTGAAAATATGGCTTTATGTGCAGCCAGATTGTTCTGTTTGAAATGTAGTACAATTTTTGTTTTGGTTGTCTTCCTTTTATTGTGCCTGTATAATTGTTACTGTCCAATTGGCTGAATTTAAAACAACCAATTAATTGAAAAACACTTTTATAAGAGACTATTATAATGTAGCTTGAAGAGATTTGTCTTACAGTGTTATAAAAAGTATGGAAAAGGCATGCCATTGCTAATGTTGCAAATTGGCTTTACTAGCAAATAGCACTGGTACATGTTCCTTTTTTAAAAAGAATGATGGCATCTTTGCATTTGAGAATAAATATGGATTTTGAGAATAATCTAGTCTGTCATAACTCATACTCTGTGTCTAATGAATATGGAGGACTGCATGTATTTTAAAATTCCTCAGCTGGTAACACATCTCTAATAGCTGTCAGTCCCCTCGTGTTTGGATGCTGGTTTGTTAGAAGGAATGCTATTTCAGATCTTGTTTCACTAATGATATCAAACAAAAGTGTTTGCTCATCTCTAGGATTTCTAAAGAAAATCTGTAGTGTGATTCATTTGGGACATTAACCAAACAGTGTTGAACTGGACTAGATTTGTAATCTAATGGTTCTTTTTCTAAGAAATATGCTCAGCCTTAATTGGATGAATGAATAGCAATTTTTTTTTGCTTGCATTGGAGAAATTGTTTTGGCAGAAATTGAATAGGAAATAGACTAAGTTGGCAAGAAAAAATACATATTTCAAGCATGTTGTGTGTGCTACTGATAAAATGATTTGCTTTTGGTCTTTTTAAAATATTGTTACATATGAAACTTTGGTGTAAACAAATAAGGCTTTTTCTACCTGTGGGAGTGTTATTTCACTGGTGGCCCTGGAGTTCTGACTATGTGAATATTTAATTTTAATTTGTGCAGTTTCTCACCTGTTATAATTAGCTTAAAATAGAAAGAAAGAAATTACAAGTCCAGAGGAGGCCACCAAGATTAGAGGGATGGAGCACCTCCCCTCCTAGGAAAGGCAGATAGAATTAGGATTGTTCAGCCTGGAAAAGAGAAGGCTTTGGGGAGACCTAACTGTGGCCTTCCCATACCTGGAGAGAGCCTACAGGAAAGACAAGGAGAAAAAGAGGAAGAGTGACTTTTTACAAGAGCATGTAGTGACAGGACAAGGAGCAATGGATTCAAACTGAAAGAGAGTAGGTTTAGATTTGATATTAGGAAAAAATTCTTTACTGTGAGAGTGGTGAGGCACTGGAACAGGTTGCCCAGGGAAGTTGCAAATGCCTCTTCCTTGAAAGTGTTCAAGGCCAGGTTGCATGGAGCTCTGAGTAACCTGGTCTAGAGGAATGTCATGGCAGAAGGTTGGAACTAGATGTCTGAGGTCCCTTCCAGCTCAATCATTTTATCTAGAATTCATTCTATGATTCTATGATATATTTCTATGATCTGTTACCAAATGTAGTCTACTTAATAAATACGGAATGTTTTACCAAGCATGTGAAAAAATCAAATTCTCTTTCAACTAGTTACATGATAGTTTGTAAAAGGTATGCTTTTCCTTTTTTTTTTTTTTTCCTGTTCTGACTGTGCTGTCATTGGTTAAGTTAACCTAAGACTTGTATTAAAGTATGTCTTCCAAAAAGCCAAAATCCCTCCTCAGGTCTAAAATATTTCACTGTCAATGTAAAGTAAGTCCGGTTAGGCTGAACTGTACTGAGACTACGAATCTGCAGCTCATTCCTTTTGGCTCTGAAGCCTCTAGGACTGTTCAACAGGATCTACTCCTCCCTCTGAAGAGAGAGGTATAAATTAGCATGTTCAGTCAGAAAACTGGTTATTCTGAAAGCAGTTTATGGAGTGAAAGCCTCATTTTGTTCTAGTTATCAGGAAAGAAGGCAAAAATTTGTTTGCCTTCGCGCTTTGAGGCAAGATTTAGTTCAGTGCTGAATGGTGTTGTTCTGTGTGTCTGATGATGGTTATAGTTTGGGTGAAGAGCAGTTCTGCTGCAGCAGGAGTTTGGGACTGGGTGTTATTCTTGAGGACAAGTAAAAGTGATACCTGCCAACTGATGTGCCATGTCGTGGAGCCCGTGTTTTCAACCTGTGCACAATGTGTTGTGACAGCAAAACAGTATCTCATCATTAATTTATGTGTCTGCACATGCAGGTAATTTCATCTAGAAGGCAAATAGCTCACAGCTGTGCTAAGGTTAAGATTGACACTATTCTTGCAGCAGCAGAAGCTACTTGTCTGTCTTGAAAGCCTTCTAATTCCAAAGCAAGGGTGGTTATCTTGTTGTAATGGAAAATAGTCATTAAATTGTTTGATAGATCAATCTGTGCTTATAGACGATGGGATGTTATTAATCTTATTTGGGACAGTTTCATGGACCTTTTAGAAACATGAATAGAATACTGCAGTGCCGTGGTTTGTATTTTAAGTACTTTGGGTTTAGATTTGCTATCGATTAGTTTTTCCATTTGAAAATTAGTATTTTTGAGGTAAGGCTGAAAAACCAGTAATTGGAGAGCATATGCATTAAATACAGCATTTAGTGGCAGTAGAATTGTGCTGAATCATTTGAGCTGTTTTCAGGTACAATTTCTGTAATAGTGGGATTTTTCAAATGTGTGGCTAGGTTTTAAAGCCAGATTGTCTTCATAAACTTAAATGTACTGAAGGTACACGTGACATTGTCAGGTTTATTTATAGTGGAAATACACATTTTGCAGCTCACTAGCTGAATTATTGTTCTTACATAATTGCGGATTTATAGTTTTTATAGTATGGATTTATATGTGGATTGTTCTCACATAAATGGTGGATTTATAGGGAGGCAGGAAACAAGTGTGTGAACTTAGATGCTTGCTTTTTTTTTTTTTTTTTTTACCTTCTACACTGAGGAGGTTCAGCTTAATGTTATCCTTCCTTCCCTTGCAGGTCACTTTTTATTCTGTTTCAGTTGGGTAGGAATCTGACTAAAGGATAAATCAGGGAGGTAGAAGACCCTCTTGCTAACAGAGCCTGTCCTGGTGGAAGCTGAGGAAGGCTTGTGGTACTCACATCCCACTGAAGCCACAGTGCTAAATCCTGTCTTCTAGAAAGACAGATATTGTCCTTGAACACCAATGACCATAAAGGACATTGAACCAGAAAAATGGAAGATGGTGGATTGCAGATTTGTTAAGCCAGGAGTAGTCAGGCATATGCCTGAAGGAGAGAATCCCCCTCCAAAGCTTTTGCTGTAACATTTCCATACTTTGCATGACATGAAGCAAGTGTGGAAAAACCCCACCCCTAAACTGCGGTAGAACAGTATATCCATGGTGATTTTGACTGTAGTTAAAACCAGTTAAAACAATTCTAAAGTCGTTCCTGTTTACCACATCTGCAGGCATAAAAATGTGTCTGCCCTTAATTAAAAAAAAAAAACAAAAAAAAAAGAGAAATAGGCAAATTCACTCAGGTTTTGGGATGTTTTTAGTGACAAAGGAAGTGGCCAAAAGCATTCTTGCTGTTTCTGAATCACAGTAGATCTAGTTCTAAAATGAGAATCTATTACAGTAGTGTGGGCCACCTTGCAGAGCAGTCAGCCTGGCATATTTTTAATCACAAATGTGATTTTAATTTATTTTTTTTTTTAAATTCTAGATGTATTTACATTTTTAGAACTCAGTTTGTGCATTTGCTCTTTGGTGGAGCATATTTTTAGTGTCTCTTAATTACGATGATTTCCTGGTAGCCAGATAAGGTTTGGAGTTCTGTGGAAACCTTTTCCCAAGCTGTTTCCTGTGGCATTGGTCGGAAGCTGCCTCTTCCTCCAGGTGCTGTGTTAGTAACTGGAATCCTGGCATGCACAGGCACCTATTTTCTGTGGTTTATTCTGATATTTATTTAAGCTTGTCTTTTATATTCCAAGGATCTCAAGTAAGCAATGTGTTTAAAGAGAATTTTCAAGGTAAGCCAACTTATTGAAACTGCTTGCTGGGAAACGTTAAAAATATTTTTTCTCTGCACTGGTAAAACCTCTGCTTTTCCTCTTGACTAGATTGCTTGTGGGCTACTTAGAGTTTTCATATTCTGATGCAATCTATAAAAACCCTAGTTAGATATTATCAAGAAGTACGTATAGTCATTCTTAATGGCGGATTTTTTGATAATCTTAATTTTATTAAAACATTTTTTCATGAAAATGCAGGTTTTTGAGACTTGGCAGACAGTAAATCTCATTTGGAACAGTGTTTGTTTTTTCAAACACAGATGATCTTTCTGTCACTGAGTGAAATCCTGACTTCACATTCTAGTGAATCAGGACTTAATTCTTTGATTGTAAGTATTTGAATATACCTTTAGTAAAAACAAATTGCTTTGTAAAGAGGCTGTTAAATAAGCCTTTAAAAACAGCTAGGTCTTGTAGTTTTCACTTGTTTTCCTTTCACTCATTTGTGGAAGAGAGACTGTGTGTACCTAGATCACTTATTCTACTTTGTTTTCCCCAAGTTTTGCCAACACACTCTCCCCACCCGTCAGCAAACTATAGTGCAAGAGTGCTCTGCACATCCTCCCTTGTAGTATCAACATGTATTCTAAATTCTGTCAAGAATAATTTAAACATTTTTGAGGGAAACTGCATCCTTTGAAGCACTCCCCAGTGTCTTGTCTTGCTTTGATATTTGTAGTTGAAAGGGTCTGTAACGAGGCAGTTGCAGGATAAGTTGCTAAGTCATAATGAACTCGAAAAACTGCTTGGCTTTCTGCCTTCCATTGCCTGCCTGTATGATTTTATTGTTCTGATTTTTGAAGGGTTTTGGTTGTTCAGTGAGTAGCCAGCTTACTGATAGGTTTTGACAATCTCACATGGTGTTCCTGCAGCCAAGTGATGATGTTACAGTCTGGGTGGATGGGCAGCAAGGTGGACAAATGACTGGCTGGGTGGGAGGGTGGTACTTTATGGGTCATTCCCTACCTGGGGGCTGGGACCAGAAGGCACCGCTCTGTCCTGAGTGAGGAGATGGAGCGCTCTGGCACCGAGCTTGGAGATGACCCCGGCTCTGTGGAAACCCGTGAGGGCAGCGAGCCAGGTGCCAGCCTGCAGCACATCTGGCAGCAGGGAAGGCCACAGCACCCTGGGCCATGTGAACGGGAACGTGGCCAGGACATCAAGGGAAGGGATTATCCTCTACCCAGCGTGTCTTCATGCTGTGTTCAGTTTCAAGCTCTCCCAGCACAGGAGGAACATGAAAAACCAGGAGTGAGTTCAGTGAAGGGCTGCTTGAAACTTTGATATCTGTCGCAAAAGCAAAAAACCCCTCAAAGAATGTGTGCATGCATTTTATGGTCTGGTTGGATGAGGCTACAAAAAGCAAATGGACTCTAGAGGGAGGAAAAAGGGGTATTTTTTTGTATTCTCTCTGTCCTTCTCTCTTTAGACCAGATGCATTTATGGGTTCTACTTCACATGAGATACAAAGTTACATAATAAATTAATTGAAGGGAAGTAAACTGGTTGTGTAACAGTATGAAAGCACCAAAAAGCCATCCATTTGGACAACTTGACATCTTTCATGTTTGGTCTAAGGGATATGTTAACCATGTAAACAACCAGTCTTTTCAGTTGCTGATTTTTTTTTTTTTTTTTTAAAGTAATTCTTCTAACTTATTCAGGAAATCTGTTGTGCATAGCTGGAAAATATTTTAGATTAAAGCATAAAATGGTCACTTTGTTCATTGGATAGAATCTTCAAGTACTGTGGCAGAATTTTAATTTGTAGGAAGTGTCAGCCAGGCCTAGGAGTGATACCAGGAAATGGTGCCCTCTACACTTGAGGTGTATGGTTATAAGCTATTGTAATTTGTTCCTTTGGAGTTTGGATTCTCCTGGTGTCTGGTTCAAACACTGAAGATGCAGGGCAGGGGAGTCAGGCTGTGGGTTGTTCCCTGACAGGGAGCAGGGTGAGCCATGGGGCTGTTCCTGGGCGTGGTGCAGAAGGCTGTGCCTTAGCACTTGAGTGTTTGCTTTTTTAGGAAAAAATTGCCTGCTTTTAGTGTCTGCTCTCTTAAAAGTCAGCTGGTGAGGAATTAGTCATCTTTTATTTGGATTATTGTGGCAACTCCTGTATGTCTGCATCTAATTGTGCATTAGCATTTTCTGTGTAGTCTGTATTGTTTTCTTTCCTGTGCACAGCACTGTGATAGAGAAATAGGTGCAGTAGCTAATTGAAAAGTACAATTTTAGGGTGAAAGGAAAAATACAGTATTATTTTAAGTGTGCCAAGTCTCAGTTTGCATCCTGGGAGGAATTCATATGAGCATTGTATGATGGCATATGGATGATACTTTCAATACTTTTCAAGTACGGAGGATACTTGGAACTCCTTTGGTGCTGTCTCTATTCAGTGTTTTATAAACTACACTTGGCTTATGGAAAATGTAATTCTGAGTAGCTTTGTGAAAGAAACAATACACCTGTTTTCTTTGGTTTCATGTGTGACTGCTGGCTTCACCTACCCGTCCTTAGCATTTCTGACAACAAACAGAAACCCCAAGTGCAGCAGTTTGGTTTTGCTTAGCCAAGCACCTCTTATTACACCTGGCAGGGCGTGAAATCATGCAGCAAGGTTCTAGATGTGAACTCTCTGACTTTGGAGAACAAGTCTGTGACAGCAGCTCACGTGTTTACAGTTTCCTATGGAACATGCCAGCACAGCAGGCAGCTGTTGCCATTCAGCTTTGGCCAGTGACAATTTCAACAGTTTACAGGACATTTTAGGCAAAAGTTAAAAACAAAAAGCTCAATGTCAAGAGGGAGATTGTATCAGTCTCATGTCACTTGGATGCCATCTCTGTTTTGGGATTAAAAATATCCTGAGTTACCAATCTAGAGTGCAAAACTGTCAAAATATATTATGAGAGAGACAGAAAATTCCTGTTGTCAGTGAGAGCCGCTGGCTTTTATTATTACAATTGAATAGCATTTCTGCATCATAGACAATGTTATTAATAATTGCTCATCATCCAGGACTGCAGTAAAGGAGTTGCTCCAGGGGACGCAGAGTCATTGTACACCACAGTGTAATTGATAATAAAGACATGTTGCCTTCAGGGAAGATGCTTTCTGTTTCATACACTGATGTTTTACTTTGCAATCCCCTTTAAAAAAGAGAGATTTCAGCTTATTTACTGATGTTTTAATGAATATCTAGTGTGTCAGTCCAGTTTCCTAGCTTCCTGTGGCATCTACCACAGCTCAGTTACTTCTGTGTATGATCTGTGACCTTGATTCAGGCCACAGAGTGAATTAATGGCTCTCTGATGTTTTGCCTGGTTTAATAAAACTTGTTCTGCATTTGGGTTGTAATCTCCATAATGGTAACTGCTTTTAATGAATGTCCGTGTCATAGAATATCATTAACACGATGTTTTTCCTGGAAGACTGACACAGCGCTTGTCCTAGCAAACCTTATGCTCCCTCAGCATTTCTCCATGTGGATGCCATATTCCAGCTGTGTCTGTCTGGCATCTGAAAGCTTGGACATTTTTCACCCAGTGGTATTTGTTGGACGTTTCCCTAACAGGCAGAACGGAACAGACCAGCAGCTCTTCTCACCACCCCCATCCCTTCCATCAGCAGCTCAGCTGGAAAATTCCTTTTTATTGTAAGCAGAGTGCTCATGAGACCAGAAAAGTGAACAGAGAACTCTGGGAACAGGGTTCCAGGTTATATATTCCTCCTAAAAAGCAAATTTTCTGAAGCGTATTCTAGCAGTCTGGCTGCAGTCAGTACTTCAATAGCAACTACATTTTTTAATCTAGAAGATGGTTTTCTGCAGTAAACAGCACAGTTCTTTTCTCCTCTGTCCAGTCTAGAGCAAAACAGGGGGGAAGGAGCTCTTCTAATGATATTCTGTTTAATATTTCCTAATTTTGTCCAATATTTCCTTTGCTGCATGTACATGTAGGATTCTTCAAGGGATTTTCCCATTCTGTCTGGAGGCTGGCAAAGCCAGAATTTCAAGGCACACGTGCACACACCCACATGTTATGTATGTGTATTTATGTGTAGGTACATATCAGTACATGTATGTATCCTGCCACTTGCACTGTGGGGGAAACATGCTGCAATATTCAAATTAAAAGTGCTGCTTTTGTGTGCATTAGGTGCATATGACTGCAGAAGCATCATTATCTGAAATTTTTTGGGCAGAATTCTGAAATCCTAGTTGTTGATGGACAGTGCTCTCAGGTGTTTCTGTTTATACAGCTCAGGAAATTTGCATTTTGCCTCACGATAAATCGTTGACATCACTTTAATGTGAAGGTTATCCTGCCTAATAAGGCATCACTGTCCTGGTTTAAAATACAGTTGCAAAGCACAGAGACCTCCTTTATAGCAGCCTGTGTTAACAGCCTGTAGTAACAGTCTGTCAGAATTTATTGAACAGGTTCTGTAGGTTTTACATTCTGAGAGTGGGGGATACACCTGCAATATTTGATTTGTTTGTTTGTTTTATGCTCAGCTGAACTCGATGCTGAACATGCACAGAAGGTTTTGGACATGGAGCACACTCAGCAGATGAAGCTAAAGGAGCGCCAGAAGTTCTTTGAAGAAGCCTTCCAGCAGGACATGGAGCAATACCTTTCCACAGGATACTTGCAGATAGCAGAGAGGAGAGGCAAGTTGTAAAATACCTTCTGCATAATGCACAAACTCCCAACTTGGAGAGCATTGCTGAGGGGGCAGAGTCAGCAGTGGTTTTAATGCACAGAGGAAGCACTGCAAAAATGTCCAAATTCTTCCTCAGTGGAATTGGAACTTCAGATAAGCCTTTTAAACAAACTTTGTGTCCCAGGGGCCCTGGATACCTTGCAAGGTTAGTCAGGCTCTACTCCTTGTCTGAGGAAATGCAAAGCACTGAACTACATCTGGAACAGCATTTTTCTCTGCAGCTGAAGAGTGCATCTATGTAAAAATATGGATGGAGGCAGCTGCTTTGTCCACTGGAGTTCCAAAACCTGGGATTGTCACCTGGCAAGGGGATGCCTTAGAAAACTTTGCAAAGTGCAGAGGAAAGCTCAGTGTAGCATTTCAGAGCAGTTCCCAGGTGGCAGCTGTTCCCTATCCTTGGGTGTGGTTAGGACACAGGAGGTCACATTAAGAGCTCTCCTTATTATGAAATGACACAAGTCTGGCATCTCTGGACTGGTTAAAGCACAAGAATGCCAGAGATTACAGGCACTTCTGTGTGGGAGGTTTCCATCTGTTGGGCCAAAATGCAGGCACTGTTGGACCAGTAGGGAAGCCAGTGGGAAATTAAGCATTCATGTGGCAGGAAAAAATGTAGAGATTCTGT
Source organism: Aphelocoma coerulescens (assembly GCF_041296385.1). Lineage (NCBI taxonomy): Eukaryota > Metazoa > Chordata > Aves > Passeriformes > Corvidae > Aphelocoma > Aphelocoma coerulescens. Next base: position 74,717,391 of record NC_091015.1, on the reverse strand, counting down.
CCCTGCTCCAAGTGCAGTTCTGCTATCAGTTGTAATATCAGAGCAGGGAATACAATCCAAGGTTTCCATTTCTCTGCATGAATGCTATAAATACTCATCTGCAAGATGCTCTGCATGGGTGGCCAGGGAGAGGTGGGATATGTAAATCTGAATTCACAGTCAGGGGAGGAACTGAGTTTGAGTCTCCTGCTTTCTGGAATGTGTGGTATTTTAGACTAAAAGTGGACATTGTCATGGGCTGGTACTGGACACACAGCTCTGTTAAGAGTGTTAGGCTGCCTAACATTTGGAACTTCAGCTTTTTAGTATAATGTGGAACCCATGTTTATCAAAGAAAACTCTTTTAATGAAAGATTTGGACCTGCAGTAAATGTAAAACTGCAGAGCTATAGCATATTTGAAGAAAAAAGCCCAATCAAATTACAGGATTTCATCTCAGTTCACCTATGAAAGCTTTCAATAGGGTAATTGTTAAATTTAGATAAACCAGTAAACTGTTGGTTGTAATATTTGATATTATGCAGCAGCTGAATTTAACTCTGAGTGGCCTTGAATTTGTCTTCTGTTTGCATGTTTTGCTCTTCAAGGAAGGAGATGCTCACCCAAGTATTTACCTCCCTTGCAATTGTCAGTTCTGTATTGACAGATAAGTAATTTGCTCGAGTAATTAATAATGTGAAATCCCCATGCTGAGAGAAAATACTAGGCATGAGCCTGGGTTTACAGACTACTGACATTTCTTAGATTAACTGAGAGAAGAGCAACAGCTGCTCTCTGTTAACATTAATCCTGATTTCTGAATTTCTACATCCCTTGTATATTGACATGTAGTGACTGTGTGCTTAAATGTGTTTGTTTTTCTCTACAAAGAGTTTTGGTTGAGAGAATTGAAAAGGAGTGTTCCAAAATGGAAAGTTTCAATCTTTGCCCCTGAGTCCCATCTCAGCTTGTTTCTGAGAAGGTTACTGCTATAAATACTGCTGCTAAAAATGTTTTGGTTTACAAAAGCTGTAATGGATGGTTGTTACCTTCACAACAAAGATTGCAGAGTGCTCTTGGATTTGGCCTGAGGTTGCTGCTGAGCAGCTCCTGTGAGTGGGCTCCTTCCATTCCTAAGTTTAATTATTGCTAATGCAGACAATTACAGCAGCTTCTGCCGCCTTGGTAGGTAATAACCTCATGTAGCTGATTGTCAGTTCGCTGATTGTGCTCTTTCTCCTGCAGAGCCGATTGGAAGTATGTCTTCCATGGAGGTGAATGTGGACATGCTGGAGCAGATGGACCTAATGGACATGTCTGACCAGGAAGCACTCGATGTCTTTTTAAACTCAGGAAGCGAGGACAATAATGTGCTGTCTCCCATGCTGGGTATGGTACTTGTAATGACAGCCTGCTTAGAGACAGTGATAAACCACCAGAACTGCTCTCATTTGTAATGGGTGATGTTATCTCATAAAACATCACACTTGATGTAGATTGACTGTTCTTCATTAGTGCTTCCCGACACATTAACATTTAGTTGCTGTACAAGGGAGTTGCTGCAAAACTACGTGGTATTTCCAGACACTCTCATTTTTCTTACTGCAGCTCCCTGTTGTATTCATCACAGCCTGGGTAGGTGATGTGTTACATACTGGCTTGAGGTGCATTTTTGCCAATATAGACTTAGTAGAGGACATTTTAGCAAACATAACAGAAAGCTTGCAGTAATGAGGCTTTTATTTTTAAGACTGCTTGCTTAGAGTTTGTCCAGAACGTTGCTTGGCAAATTTGGACCAGTTGTATAACGCAAGATCTTCCATGAGAGATACTGAGAGACATGGTTCAACCCAGCAGTTTACACATACACTGAGAATTAGTGTCTCAATACTAGATCTGTTTTCTACTATGGAAGTGTTTTCCTAGTTAAAAACTTCAGTACTAAAATACCTTTCCTCGAAAGAGCCAAAATGATTTTTCTTGCGGGAGATGGTGAAGCTCCTTTAAAAGGTCGTTTTCATTTCTTCTGAAAATACAAATTGAAATATTTTTATGGAAATACTTACAGTGCTCCCAATGTACAGGTGATTAACACCTGCTGTGAACATGAAAAGCTTATGGCAAATGGTCAAGGCACAGTTAACTACTAAAGGGTTTTTTGTTTCATTGCAAAAACAGAATTCAGATGGGTGGCTTTGGATCGGCATCCACTTCATGCATTATTAAAGCTGATCATCGCTTGAGCTTGCCAGTAATTACAGAAACACCCTTGCTGGCTGTTTGGCAGATGCTGGACCAAGAAGCTTCGTGTCCTAACAGCAAACAGTCTTAGCTGGATTATCTAAGGAAGTGCAGAAACTACTTTTTTAACTAAGCAGACAAAATGCATTAGCTTTTGAAAAAAATACATTCTTTATTTTATGCTGTAATCTTAATATTACAGCATGTATGTATAGTGTCTATACATGCATATACACTGCAATATAATGTACCTGTGCTGTAGTAATGTTCCAGCACTGGAACATTACTGCAGTGTAAGTCTTGTGAGTCTTGCTCTTGTGGTTCCAGACATTTTATTTCCCTCTGATTAAGGGATTTTTGTGCTTGCTTTAAGAACCGGGCACCCCGGTATCAAACCAAATATGCAATAGTCTTCATTCTCAGAAAAATGAGATGGCTTAAAGGTAACCATGTTGCTGTCAGGGGAGAACTGGGTTGTCAGGGCAAGGTTTGTTTGACAATTGTGCTGAACACCACAAAATAAAGGTAAGTTATCTTAGTAACTGGTAAAAATGAGAATCAGCTCAAGACATTGAAATGTTTTCAAATTTGTCTTGCTACAAACATTGCCAGCTTGTGGGCATTGGCTTTGCAACGTTTCATGACAGTAAGTTAAACTGCAAAATTGAGTTAGCTCTGTCACTCCTGAAAAACTCCTCTTCTGTGTGTTGTGTAAGTTATTCTAATGCATGCTGGTGTACACCACATTAGGTTCTCTGAAATTTCTAGCGTTCAAATTTCACTCAGGTACTTGAGGACCAGTCATAGGCAATGTGGTTTGAACTGCTCTGCAAACAGTCTGAGCAGAGGTAGGGTGTAGCTCATATCCATCTGACCCTTCTGAAACACTTCTCCAATATAAATTTTTAAAATAATTTTCTCACTAAAGTTACTCACCAGCTGAAGCTGGGTGCTCTGACTATGGAGGAACACTTGTTAGGTAGAAAGGAAAGAAAAAAGGGCTTTTTTTGGCAGATCACATAGAAAGTGTTTAGATGTTTCCTCATTTTAACTTACTTGTTGTCAGGGACTGTCCAGGGAAGAGGATCTAATTTTGAAACCTGAACTCTCAAACTGCAAGCAAACACTGTTACACTGAACTTGCTTACAAGTCTTCTGTGCACAGGATGTGGAGGAAGCAGAGTCTTAAAATCCCACTCCTGTGCACCTGAGCTGTGGTACAGCTCTACCAGAGGATTGCTTTCATGCTGTGGACAAGGATTTGTTTTGCTTTTGCATCTTCATTTTTAGTCAAAACTGGGCATGATTATTCTTGCTTGCTTCCTAATTGTTTGTTTGGTTTTAAATTTCCAATTTGTGTAGTTCTGTTGCATTGCATTTGTTGGGATTTTCTTCTTGGTGTCTTGCAAAAGAAGAGAAACAGCCTCAAAGTGACTCCCTAACCAGTGCAGAGCTGATGTTCATGTACTGACTTCTCAAGCCCCTTGCTGAGCCAGAGCTTGACTTTTGTTGTTGCTGTTGTTTTCCCAACTCTCAGGACCAGACTCCAACACCTACGTGAATGAGATAAGCCTTCAGGTGCCGAGCCAGTCCGAGTTACGGCAGAAACTCTGTTCCCTCTCCTCGACCTGCACCGACTCCGCCAGCCAGGATGCGAGCGAAGGAGAGTCTCCCGTTGTTCAGTCTGACGAAGAGGAAGTTCAAGTGGACACTGCCCTTGCTGCTGTAACTGAGAGAAAGGGTGCTTCAGATGGCAGTGATGAAAGTGACTCTCAAACTATTTGAATCTTAAAACCATATCCTTTAAGAATGACTTCTGAATGAATGAACAAGTGAATGAAGAGCTTGCCTGTGTAACAATTTGCTAACCAAGCATAACAGCCAGATCTTTATACTTAGTAATACTGCCTTTTTACAAAATTGCCAGTCATGTGGAGGTTGGTTTTTAAAGAAAAAATTATGCCTAAAGCACACACACTTTAACAGTCTTGGGGCTCAGGGGAGCAGGAAAACTGTTGTATATACTATGTATAAGAGAATTTAAGGGGAGAGGTAGAAGTTACTTTGACCACTAACCTTTAAATGGCTGATTGGAAGTACTTAAGAGTTGATGTGTAATACTGAACCCAAATTGTTCCTTGCATGTTTTCAGCTGCTGCAACTGAAGATTTAGGATACAAACCAAAATGAAAAGTTATTTTCTACTCTTTACTACCTACTGCCTCCTGCCTTTGTCTACTAATGCAGCAGTCTAATGTCTACTAATGCAGCAGTGTCTACTGTTCTCACACTTCTTATTCAGGACCAACTTAGTTATAGGTGTTAAGGAAAAAATAAGAACCTGAGAAGGAGGAGAGATGCATATGGAAATGTTACACTCCTTGTGGAGCAGGTATCTTAGTTTTGTGTAAACTTACTCCTCTTTCAAGATAAAATAAAGTATTTCTATCCCAACCATGTCTTTTACTTGATTACCCAGGTATTTTATCCATGACAAGTGAACAGAGGAGCCTAACTCAGAAACAAAAATGGTTATTAGGAGCACCAGTGTAACATGCTTTTTCCATGGTAACATCTGTTTGACTACATTAGGGAGATAAACCTGACTTAATTATTAATTAAGTGCATGTATTTTAGAAACCTCAGGACCTATAGGCATCATCTCATTGCCGTTTTTTCTGCAGTCATTTTTCTCTCTGAACTCGAGGTCTGACCATGTCTAACACCTGTTGCTTGTCAAGTCTCATGCTCTATTTGCAGGGATCTGCTCTCCTTTGAGAAGGCTCCTGGCTCCTGCTCTTCCTGCACAGAGGGAAGGAATGTAATCAGAAACAGTGTAAGTAAAAGGATGAGCTGTGATGTAGATTCCTTCCAAAGACCTGCCCTGACAAAGCCAATGGTTGGGAAAGAGGCATCTCCTGCTGCCCGCCAGCTGGGAAGTGGTCAGCTTCCTTAAGGATTCTCCTGTTAGCTGACAAAGCGTTTCCTGACCCCTGTCTGGGAAATGAAGGCTGGAAGCTCCCTACCTACAATTAGAGATTTACTATTTAACAAGGCAGCTGTTGAAAGAAATTTATCTTGAAGGAACTTCCTTTACTCTCCTGCTTTCCAGAAGACAAACAAAATGTCCAAAAAAGTTTTGTTTTTTTTTATTAAACCTCGTAGTACAAACCTGGAAAGTAAACAAAAAACTGGCAATAAACAACATGAAGTCTTTCCTTACAAGGAAAGAGAGCAGAGCAGCGCTAATAAATTAAAATGTCAAACTGTAAGCCATAGTCAGAAGTTTACTGTCAAGAGGGAAAAGTACACAGCAAGGCCATAAAAACCAGACAACCACATTTGAAAACACTTGACTCTGTTTATGTTATTGTTAAATATTCCAAAACAGTTCAGTCTTCTGCAACGACAACCAACAAATTGTATTATAGGACTTTCCTGACAGTCACCACTGGCAAGCTCAGTGCAATATGGGTAGCTACGGTATTGTTGAATTCAATTACGAAACAAAACAGTTTGTGAAAACATTTTCCCTTTTTTATTCCACACATACTGTACACACAACCAGAAAAGGGCAACAGCTACTCCATTATTATTTTTTGTTGTTGTTCAGTGATGTAAGCAGCACTTATAAATGTTACAAGAAAAACCCTGTAAGCATCCAATCCAACCGATGAAGAAAGTGAAACGTAAGGCTTTTCTTCATCTTGTCTCTTTGCCATCCCTCCCCCCACCCCAAGAAAAGGCTCAAGTATTTAAAAAAATTTACAGGCATATGTACAAAAGGTGTGATTTTTTTTTTGTTACAACATGAAGAGAAAAAATAGACAAGATGAAAGCAAATGCATTTTCACATTCAAAAGAAGTATGCAGACTTGCTAGTGGCTCTAAATGTGATCATATAATGAAACAAATTCAAAACGAAAATTAATGCTTGACTGTGTAAAGGTGTGAAAAACAGCAGTGGAATGGAAATGGAATGTTAGAAAGATTGCACGTCTATGACAAAAGAAGCACTTATGGCTTCAATCACTTTTTTCTTTTTTTTCTTTTTTCTTTTTTTTTTTTAAAGGATGCTATTGAAGGGTTTTTGATAAAGTAGCCAACAGCACCAAAAAATAACAGAATGGATTTCCTAATGAAATCAGGCACAGTTTTCCCTCACGTGACTCCTCAAGGCAGGCAGTCTTTTTTTCCTCCTTTTTTTTTTTTTTTTTTTTTTTTAATTTTTATTTTTCCCCCTCAAAACAGATGCATAGTGATGTGCTGGTAAAAGAGAACATACTCCAAATCTCCTCCTTTTGCCTACAGTTAGGAAACAAAGTCCATCTTCAGCTGCCATAACCTCCCAAAGAAAGTGTGTATTCTCCAATTTAAAAAATTACAAAACTCATCTTGCTGTGACAGAATAAAAGACAGCCAAAGTAAAGCAATTTCTTTCAAGTTTTTGTCTCCCATCCCTTTTCTCTCTAGAAAAATCTGCTCACATGACTGGAGAACAAATTATAAAACACATCAAACTTTAACCTATTCAAAAAATGGGTTAAAAGCCTTTTTTCACAGTTACCAAAAAGGCTTTTTATTTTTTCAGCCATAGGGACAATACAAATTAATATTTTATCAGCCCCTTGCCGGTTTTAAAACAGTGAACATACGGCAGTTTAAAAAAATCTGACTGCTGTATCTATCTATTCTAAGTACAAAAAAAAAAAAAATTCAACAGTTTAATGCTAAAACAAAATTAGTTCTCTAAAACCAGAAGAAAATCTTCTTTAGAGCTAGTGCAAAGACAGCTTGTATTCTACAGCAAGTACTCCAAACTATGGTATAATAATTACAAAAAATATATATAAATTGACAAAATGAGAGTGTTGGCATCTTCAGGATTAACTTGAAGCACTTTTGGATGAACTGGAGGATGAAAGCCTAGATGATGGCACGTCCACTGTCGCTCTCTTACGAGGTCCTCTTTTTGGTGTAGGCTTGCTGATACAGTTCTCAATGCTGCCATTTTTACCAGATACTTTTCCACAGATTTGATTGACCAGACTGATTATTTGTTCCTGTTCAGGAAGTGGGAAAAACAAAACACAAATTAGCATCTGTTCTTCCTCCAGAGTCACTTAAACAGGACAGCCATGGAGTGCTCAGAAATGCTGGGAAGCCCATCTTAAAAAGCTGCTTGTACCAGTGCTGCTCTTCAAGAGTTGACATGGTCATTTCTCCCACTGCTTTGTTATTTACCTTCAGGGCCAAGTCCCCTCACAGGTAAAGACATGGAGCCTCAGCTCAGAACCCAGGCACGGTCCTAAATCACCAGCTTGAGTTCTGGGATTGCTCATCATCACACTTGGCTTGGAGCCATTACTGCACCTCTCATCTAGACATGCTCTGCAAGTCTGCCTTACAGGATGCTCGTGCTGGACTGGAGTAAGTCAGCTGAGCTTCCAGTTACCAACAGAGGAAAGGTATTCCAAAGTACAGAAGTTACCATAACTAACCAGTGAAAGCAAAGCCTCCTGTTCCATCCCAAAGCCTTAAGTGGCTTCTTATGTTCTGTGGCACATACTCATGCAGTTTATGCTTCAGGTTTCATCTCTGTCGTCATGTTTCCCTCTGTTTTGTTTTTTTCATTTAAATCATAATAAAGCACCTTCTTCACACATCAAAAACAAAACAAACCCCCAAACCCAAGACCATTTTCCTGAGGCCTCAGCAGGGCAAAGGCAGAGTTAAGTCTACTCCCAAGTGTTGTTTACCCAGCCCCCAGCCCTGTGTCGCACTCACCTCATCGTAGCGGTACATCATCTTCAGCCCCCGGCACGACTTCTGCTTCTCCACGTGCCGCAGGGCACACTCCAAGCAGAAGACAACATTTTCATTCTCCTGTACAACCTACATAAAAGAGCAGAGGCAGGGGGTAAGAAGTGCAGTTAAGATTCAGATTGTAGCTGTGTTCCCCACACACTATTCAACTAATGCCTGGATTACTACACCTGGATTTTACTGAAAGCTAGTGGAAGGAGGTGTAAAGCACTACACATTGTGAAATGATTCAGGATGTGTAGTAAGTAGAAAGAACATCTCTCTTTCAGAGTGCTAATGTTGGTAAATACATATAATTTTTAAAAACCAAAACAAAAAAAAAAAACCCCCACCAATAGTAGTGAGGGCTAAATCCAAACTGTATATGCATTTATTGGCATTTCCTATGCAGTCCTAAAGATCTCTTGAAAGGAGGATTTTCCCATTACTTAAAATGCTGTCTTGAACAAGGATGAAATCAGCTTAGCCACAGGATTCCTCAGCTACTGTCTTGTTCAGCAGAAGTCACATTTGCTTAGCTGGCTGCATGCCAGGCCTGCACACTCAGCTTGGAATTTAACATCCAAGTTGGGGTTTTTTTGTCCCTAACTACTGTTAAAGACACGGGAAAATCCTTCCCATGATTAAACTTACTCCAGAGCAAATGGATCAGAATTAAGAGATTCTGGTTAGTGTTTTGGGGTTTTTTTCCAAGAAACTTATTTTAAAGTTACTTCAAACTAATGCTGCTTAAACAGTGGTCTAAAGACATGTAAACTCAGCATTCTTTATCCTAGGGAGGGAAATGGCTACATCTGATTATATACTGTTACATTTCATTTCCATTAAAAACCTAACATCTATAACCAAAAAAAATCCCCAAAAGATGACAGAGAAAAAGAATTCCCAAACGGAAAGGACTAAATACGGACTCATGTGCACTTTATTATGTTTATTTAAATACCTATTCTTGGAATTAAATGGTATTTAAGGTAGTTGGGAGGGGCTTTTGGTATTTTTAATGATATTGCTGTGTTTGTAGGTGTTCTGCATACCGCTCAAAGCCTGGAAGTGTCACCACAGTGGTCAGCACACCTTCAAAACCCAGTAGGCAATTCCCTCTAAAAAAGAGAAAGCTTAGGGGCTATTTTTGGACAGGCTGGCAAACAGCTTGATGGATAGGATAAACTTCCCCTGCAATTTGGCTTGCAGGGACATTGTCTCAGTACAGGCTGTGGCTGCATGCCTGTGGCTCATGGCATGTGTCTGAGCTGTACCTCAACCCGAGACCTGCTGTGCCATGACTTACTGCTGCTGGCAACCTGCAGGTGGTCTTTGTTAGCCCTCCTCATGCAATGCAAACATCTCATGGGTGTCCAAGGGCAGCTGAGTGCCTGGTTTATCCCCTCTTCTGGCAGGGTGGGAAGCCAGCTGACACTGCTGCCTTCTGCCACCACTGGCCAAGGTATAAGTGTTCTGACAAACTCCATCAACATCTCTGTGTCTTGCATGGAGTGCAGAACATGGCTCTGTGGCCATGTGCTGTCTCAAATGCCTATAGATTAATGGAATGCTAGAACAGGGGGAAAGTACTGCAGGAGTGGCAGAGGACTGTACTCACCATGGAAAGATAGCACAGGTGCTGACAAATCTGACACCTCCTCTCTGATGTTTCTAACTGCAACCACTTTCGAGGCTTTTTCTTGCCATCCACGCCGGTGCTGCTGCTGTCGTGGCTGCCATAGCGCGCCGAGGAGTGGAGACCGGCCTCGTACAGCTGCCGCCGCTGCCTCAGCTCCGTGTCCCTGTGAACGGAGGGACAATCAGACACTGGCACTGCCTCCAGCCACCACAGAGCCACACACAATCACCCTTTACCACGCTCATCACTGAAACCTGAGCTCCACACAGCAAAGCCCTGAGTGTTGTCAGAGGTTGGTGCCATTTCCTAAGCATGGCAGACACAGCCAGCACCCGGGAAATGCTCCCTAATTGCAAAAGCTATCTCCGGATTTTAACAGTGACCACTGTATCAAGCCAATGGTTCTCAAACTGCTCCACAGAGAACTGGGGATTGCCGAAGACTTCCTGGAGGTCGATGGTTGTTCGGGCCATGTGGAGAGTCGGGAGCTGTGGCTAACATGACTGTCATTCCTGAAGTTGCCAAAAGCCACCTTGAGGAAGAGGAGCCGTTGCTGTCAGGAGTAACAGCCCCTTCATCAGGAGGCAGAGATGAACCAAGGACCTGCTGCCATAAGGTGCTTCAGGCAGGAAAGGGGGAGCAGGGCAAGTGATTGTGCCAAAAGACGAAGATCTTGCTGTACACCCAGGGAAAAAGAAGGAGATGTCAATTAAGAACAACCACCAAGCCCTCCGGCTGCCCTTCCTCCACCCGTGGCGTGTCTAAGGTGGACAATACCTCCTGTGCTGAACTCTACAGCTTTAGGAGAGCAGGTTGGGTTGGAGCTGAGTGGAAGACAGCAAGTGTGGAGTGAGCCGAGCAGATGGAAGGGAAGGATAAAAAAGTGCACCACCAGACACAGCTGAAGATGAGTGGAGAGCCAAGCTAAGCAAATGGCACGGGCAAACTGAGCAACCAAGGCAGATCAGGAGAAGAGGCAGCAAGAGACACAACAAACAAGCAAAACAAAGGAAAAAAATATGTACAGTGTTCCACTTCAGATGGCCTTTTTTTTTTTTCCTTTTTTTTTTTTTTTTTTGTCATTTGGGCTTTTGTTTACTATAAGCAGCCACAGGAAGGATCGATATCCTCCAGTGAATTCCAACCTATGCATAAGAACAAGTTTGAGAACCACTCTGATAGAGGTCGATGTGATGGTCTAAGAACAAGCACCAACATTTCTCTTTCGCCTTTTGTACTTGCAGACTTCCTCTTCAAGGGGAAAAAAAAGGCACTTGAAAGTGGTTATTCCCACAGGGGAACCACCTGCAGGTAAAGCAGTCAGCACACCTCTTTGCATTTCTTTCTGAACACTAAACAACACATGGGCTGTTTTCCCCTTCAATATGTCACTGGAAATTTTCCAAATGAACATGCTAGTTAGTTAAATACAGTTTGTAGACTCCATTCATCAAAACTTTCTTGACATCTCGAGTATCAGTTGTCACAAACTTGAAAGATAGGTAGCAACTACATGGTAGGGAACAAAAGAGAAGATCATTACAAAGGAAGCCAGGCAACATTATACTTTCTTTTCTCACCTATCTTAAGAGAAACCCTGAACATGTGTCCTTAATACTGGAGAGAAAAAGGAGTGTGAAGTTTTTACTCTTTAGAACACTGGCAGTCTAACACCAGATGCGCTACCATGCATGCACAACTGCTCACTTACTCACTGGTTTAAACCAAGACAACTTTCTGTATACAAAGGACCTTCTGCACCTGTCGTGTAACAGTCTTGATGCTGAACACAAGGGTTCCTGGTGCAAAACCCACTACAGACATGGATTCACAGTGACTACTGATGCCAAGAGGTTGAAAAATTCGAGGTGTTTGACCACTTGGCACCACGTTCACATAATGCATCAGGAAATCTTGACTCTCAGCACCAAGAATTAACAAAATAAAAACCCAGTGCAAACAGTAGTTTTAATTCTTTGATGGTGTCTAAAGTAGGGAATTCTTAGAGTAAGACATCCCAACCATGGGCACTTTCACATCAGCTACAGCCAAGGAAGCTGCTCCTTCCATGTGTGCCTGTCTTCAGGTACATTTGCTGGGCTTTTGCTTGGATAAGTAGGGGCAAGGTGTGTCTGAAGGGGTTACTTACGGCATCCACCTCTGGAGTCTGTCAATGAAAACAAAAGAGGTACAGCAGGCCCCCAATTCGTTACCTGAGCTCTCCCAGGAGCGATGATATTGTACTCAGAGTCGGTCCATTTTCTTTTTTTGCTTCTGCTGTTGCAATCTGATAAAGCAACTTTTCCATTGAAAATGGTTTGGCTATACGGCGCCGCTTCATTTCCTGGGACAGAAGGAAATTGCCACATTAGTTCCCGAGCAAATTTGAAAATAAAATGTTACCAAGAATTAATTCAAAGTTAATTAACTAATATTATTAATACTAATAAATTAAGACAAATAATAGCCTTTTAAAACAATCACAAGTAAAATCTTTCCCTAGTCCTAGTTAAAGTTTTTGTGTTCCAGGCACCTCAAAATTCTCTCCCTAAAAATTAATTTTTCCTGTGGAGGCCAAGAGGAGCAACACCATCACTCAAGCTCAGTAATACTGGATGGCTCAAAGTGCAAACTGTAAGATCTATACATATGATCTCCTTGAAACCCAGGACTGGTGTTATTTTGCATCTTTAAAACAAAAAAGACAACAACTAGCCTAACAGGCAGATGCCAGGGAAAACAGAAAACAGGGAAAAGAGAGGGGTTCAGGTCTGCCTGTTACTGGTTCCTCTCTGTGAAAGCTTTAAAGTTACATTTTTCACTTAATACCAAGTGATTTTGGTAGCTTTTGGTAATTCTTAGGTAGGCAAAGTCCTTGATTTAATGTGCAGGTGGGAAAAGTGTAGTGTTTTCCCTGTGCCTGCAGAGATCTGTTTTGGCTTATGGAGAGTCAGAGAGTTAAATGACGCTAACACCAGACTGTAATGTGAGGGTGACATTTCTGGTTAGTGGTTAAACCTGCCAAATACCTACACACAACCCTGAAGATTTAATTTTTTACCTTTTTTCACCCTGTTCTGTAACCCTAATTACATGCTCTGGGTTATTTCTTTTTTCACAACCAATATATCATTAAATAAATCATTTTTTAACAGCACCAATTGCATGCATTCAAGTGGTAACTATCACATTAAATGCAATAGCAGCCTTTGCTGACCAAAAAGGGTTCAAAAGAGGTTCAGAGGTAAGAAAAGTGTTCTTCAGAAGCTATTTGCTCTGCTAGACCCTGCATGGGGTTGGAACAGCTACACTGTTAGGAATGGTATAGGAAGATTTTTCCATGTTAGGTTTGCTTAGTCTGAGGTTGTGTACACAAGAACAGACTCCAATCCAGGGTAAAGTCCTGCACAGGCAACACACACAGCCAGGATAAAAGGTCACAGTGGGTGGCTGGAGAAGAAAGCAAGGTCGGCTCCAGCTGGGTGACAGCTCAGGGACACTGAGCCTGAGCTGGGTTTAGCACAACTAGCTGTATCTCTGCATTTATCTAAATTTCTGAATCCATGTACATTTTTCTCTTTCATACAGGACTGAAATACACAGGTAAGTATTTTACAACAGACTTGCACTGCTGCCTAATTGTTTCTTTTAGTGACACATTTTTCAGTGTCATGAAAGTCAACAAACATAATTATCATCAGCCTGGCACTTGTGATCTCTCCTGCTCTCATACATCTCTTGGTCCTTCATTTTTCCAGGCTGAGTAGTACTCTTACATTTAATGCAGAGGCTAATTAATAGCTTTAACCATTGATCTCAGCTGTGCTTTTTCTAGTTCCTCTATATTCCTTCTGCAATTAGAATTGCACAAACCACCAAGACTACACACTGCCAGAGCAGTGTTTCTGCTTTGTTGTCTGTTCTCTCTGTGTAATTCTTAACATTTAATGTATTTTTGTTATGCCACTCCAGAGCTTGACTGGAGCTTGACTGACAGCTCCATAGGAGCTCAAAGACCTCTTTTCTCAGTAGCAAGAGCCGGTCATTCAGAGCCCATCTCTGTATCTGTCACATTAGGATTACATTTTTAAATTTTAAATTTACATTTATCAACACCGAACTTCATCTACCATTTTCTCACTTGGATCACTCAGTATCATGAAATCTTTCTGTAACACTTCATAGCTTTAATTTTTGCTGCCATTACCATTAATATCCTCAGCATAAAGAATTTGTTTTGCTGTTAGCTTCCCTTCCTAGGTTATTTATGGATACATTAAACTGTGCTAGTACAAATTCCCAGGAATGCAGAAAGAGACCTCCTCCCTTCATGACAAAAACTGACCCATCCTCTGCTTCTCTTTAAATCAGTTATTTTTTTGGTGTGTGAACTTCATCTCTCAATTTAAGAGCCTTTTCTCCCAAAAATGCTCACAGACTCTGTCAGCTGCAAGTCTTCTTCTTACCTACTTCCAAAAGTTTCAAGGGCTGGAGGCCATGACCTTGGTGCAAAAGCCACCATTGGTGCTTGCCCCGCTCTTATTCTTTTGTACATTTCCTTTTTCCCTTTGGTCTTTAGGAAGTTGTTCTCTGAAACCTTTTTGGTCTGCATTTCTGTGTATTTAATGCATCTTGCTGCAGATGTTCTATTACTTGCATTTTCATCTTCTGAGTACAAAAGGGATCTTTTGTTCTTATTTTCAGACTCCTTTCTCCTGGTGTTTAGCTGTGCTATGTTTGCCATTTGAAATTGTTCCTTTTGGGGGTTTTCTGCTAAGCAGTGTGCATGTATTGTGAGCCTCTAACATGGCATCTTTAAGCAATTTCTATGCTGCCTGCAAACACTTGACCCTTCTTTCTGCATTCTCAATTTAACCAGCTTCCTTGTGTTTATGTGAGGCTATCTTTTAAAACACACCACAGCAGTGGTTATTTTGCATTTTACTGCTCTTCCAAGGTTCTTAATCTCCACTCTCCACCACAGCACAGCTCTTTGCTAGTGAGGACATCAGGTCCGTTTCTGTAGGACATCTTTCCCTTTGGTTTCATCTGAAGGAGCCCCATGTGCTCAGGGTGGGACAGGGACAGCTCTGTGTCAGGAACCCAGGAGTGGGAATCCTGCGGCATTTTAAAGGCATGTTCTGCACCCAAACTAAAACTGGAGGCAGGGGAAATACCTGTCCAGGCCCTGCCAGCATCTTCCCTGGACGGTGAGGAGTAGTGTGCTAATGCCACAATTTTCCTATTGATGAGATCAGTGCACAGGGATTCTGTCAATGGTGACAGAGTTAAACCTGGCTTATGGACAGTAACCTCTCCTGTGTGTGCAGCAGTGCTGCTCCAACTGGAAGACTAACTCCATCTTCTGTGTACTTCTTCCTCTTGTATTACAGTACCAGCTGAGTCTCTTCCCACCAAATTTCCAGTAGGCCCTATAGCACCAAAGCCCTCCTTTAAAACCAGACATCCTCCCCTCTCATTTCCAAACCTCTAACCCAGGGTGCCTTCATTTAGTCCAATATTCTGTACTTCAGTTTCCTAAATGAGTTTCACTGACTTTGCCCAATGCCTTATTTGAAGCTATGGAGTTGTCCCTTTGCCACTCCAAACACGCCATCTTCCACCACAACTTTAAATCTTCATCTCATCCTTACCTTAAAATTTCAAGAGCTCTTAGGGTGCTTTTTAAAAACCAGCAAGCTTGTTCCAAGTATGGTCTAGGTTAAACCTGACTGTCCCTTTACACAGGTGTTTATATAAACTCTTTTATTCCAACAATTTTTCCAAAGGGCTTGTCAAACTGAAATCAATGCAATTTCAAATGCAGAATTTCATTTTTTCTTGTATTAAAGGAGATTGAGTCATTCAATACAGAAATGAAACAACATCATTTTAGTAATATAAAGAGAGTCACTATAAAAAAAATCAGGTCACAGTATCACAGGATGAAAACAAAGTTAATTTATCAAATGCTAAAAACTGTCAGTATTGCTGTGGAGAACTAACAGACAGAAGATACAGTTGTTTATCAGAGAGTTTCTTTAACAGTCCAAAAGGGGAATCTTGCCCATTACTCAGAACATCTCACCACCTCTGGAAAGCAAAATCCTGGCTAGCCTTGTGGCAAAGTGCCTTGTCAAAGTGGAGGAATGAAAGAATAATTTCCAAAATTAAAGGGAATTAAGAACATAAGACAGTTTGAGGATGGGAAGGGAAGGGAAGGGAAGGGAAGGGAAGGGAAGGGAAGGGAAGGGAAGGGAAGGGAAGGGAAGGGAAGGGAAGGGAAGGGAAGGGAAGGGAAGGGAAGGGAAGGGAAGGGAAGGGAAGGGAAGGGAAGGGAAGGGAAAAGAGAAAAGAACAACGCAGTAGATGTTTTAAAAGTTATTTTGATATAAACTTGATATCTGTGGTTTTGTAAAGTTTGTGAGAGCTGTGACTTCAATTTCCCAGATAGGTTATCATAGACTGTAATTTGCTGGATTTTCAGTCATCTTATATTTACCCAGTGCAAAGCTCTTAAAAATTAATCAAAAGAAACTGTTCTTCAAAATTTGAGGCACCAAGAGCTGTTTAATTGCTGCATAGTGATTTCTGTCTCTTACAGGAGTAGCATTGTCACGAAATCAAACAAGTGTTCAGCAGAGCGATAAATACAGCATATGGAGTTAATATAATCATGTATGTTCACACAGGAAAGGTTAGCTCAGGATTCTTATGCCTTACTTATAGATATACACAATCCCCACCTTCCCCCAAAATAAATATGTAATAAAATAACCTTTTATTTCAAACTAAGTTAATATACAGTTAGTATAACCAGGCTGGAAGAATTCCATTTACCCTAAAGAAGCAATCCCTAACTGTGGACATATTACAGTTAATTATTTAGTAACTTGGTCTGAAGCTGTAAAGGATCATTTACTAGTGGCTTAGCTATAAAACACTACCAAAATAGTATCTGTAACCCAGAGTGTATTTCAGAAGGTTGGGAACACAATTAGTGATGTATATTCTTTGTCCAAGAACACAGAAATGTAGCCAGAATCATGATGACTGGACCATTTACCTACTTCTGCAGGCAACCTGCCTCGGTCAGTTGTGTGAAAAGGGAATGGGAAGGTTATTTATTTACATCTGGTATTGGATGGGCTGGTCAGTGAACCTAAGAATTTTCAAGTCGATTAAAATTGAAATTGCCCTGATCAACAGCTTTTCCTGAATGAAGGGGCAGAGAAAAACAAGCAATACAGCTGTGAGTGTTAACTGACTCTGCCTATCATAGGAGCTAACAAGCACAGTTATTGAGATATTTGCACCTGAGATTCTAATGGTTCTAGAAAACATCACTTAAAAAAAAAATTAGTAAGCATAATACAATGTATAATCATTAGCTCTGATGGGATTTTTGAAAAGCTTCCTTGCAAACTGGTCTGCAGGCATAACAATCTTCAGAATTTTTTTATATATACACAAGTCTTTAACTGTCAGTGAACAACTCAGTCACTTTTCTGAAAACACTGGATCGTCTTATGCCTTGCAGAACGTTTTCCTTTTTTTTGTTTATTTAGTAGTCCAGAAAAACAGATGTAGTTGCACTAGTCTCACAATGCTACCAATTCTGGAATGTCTGCTTTGCTGTCCTTTTAGATGGCAGGGCCGTGAATCCATTCTAAGTCCTTTTCTCAACTTACCTTGGCTGTTTTAAAGCCCATACTTGTCCACTGGGTGGTAGCAAAGTGCACCGATTCGGAAACACTATAGCCACAACACACTTTGGACACAAAGGATCCAGGAAAACAGACAACAAACTGCCCGCTCTGCTGTACAGTACGGTGCACCCTGATCCCCTCCTTACACAAGATCTCTGGGGAGATCTAGAAAGACAGAGGGAAAAAAAAAAAAAGAGAGAAAAACAATCAATTGGAACTTTGTTTTACAATTCTCTGATCCTCTTCCTGGCTGGGTGCTGCCACATGCTACTGCTCATGAAGCAAAGTGTGCTCTGCCAACAGCTCTGCTCCAGTCGCTTTCCCTCTCCCATTCCTCAGCATTTGGAGTGATAATTGCAGAAGTGGCTCTCCTCAAACCAACATCTGCCCATTGACAGAACACTGTCTACTACTACAGAATGCAATGCAAGTCATTCAGCTTTCCATCCAATCTTTTCTGACTTGGCACTGAATCCATTGTGCTACTGCACTTCTGTAAGATGTTAACATGGGTAGCCAAGGGAGGGATTTTTGTTATGGGCTCCCAAATTTATACTGAAATGCACTAAATAGAAAATGTTATCCACAAGATAAACAAAGGAGCCAAAAATACTTAAGTATTAGGCTTCTCCTAGCCATGCTGGCTGGCATCATAAAACGTCAGTCATGGCAGATGAATTGATGAAATCCCACTCCCTTTTTGAGCCTAAATACATTATAGACAGTATTAAAAATGGACATTTATTGCACTGTCATGTTTATTTTTATATTAACACACAATAACAGCCTTGTTAGAAAAATACTATGTGGGTAAACACTGCAAACAGACAGCAGCCCACTCTGCATCACTGCAGTGTAAGACAAAGCCAAAATAAATCCCCAACCAACCAGCCTCCTGATTAGCCTTGGGTTCTCACATGGGAATGCCTCTCCCAGTGTTAACCTACCATGACATTACTTTCAAGCATTTCCAGCCCTGGAGTGCCATTGGCTTGCAGCAGGGTATGTACCACATCATCAAGTTTGTTCTCCTCCGCAGCAGGAATGCAATACCTGTTGTTTTGTCAGAGGAAAAGAGAAAGATTTACTGCGGAGTAAATAATGGTCCACAGCTACACAGTACCAGGCAATTCAGATCAGCACATTGATTAGAAGAAAAAAATCACACACAGGCTTTAACACACAGTTCTTTTGGTAAAACACTGAGGATTGAATGGAAGTTGTTTATTCAGACTCAGTCTGATCATGTTCAGCAAGTATCAAAGGACACAAAATTCCCAGAACAGAAATGTGAAAACTCGGCGCTCTGTAGTCAGAGGAGAGAAACCAGCAATAGATTGCTCTTCATTTTAACAGCACCAAACCAGCTAACTATGGGCAGAAGTTTGCATCTTGTGAGCACCAATATATGTTGTTATCTGTGCATCAACCAAAGGATCTTCACATTTAACAACATTCTCTGTAACAGTCAAGGAACCACAAATCCCCTCTTACTGTTAGTACATGAAGTTGCCTAAGACCTTCTTGCCTTACTTACTGAACAAATCCCATATCCCTCCTCTTGGTTGCAACAAAAGACCTGACTAAGAGCAGCCAAAGTGGCAGGAGAGGTTTCAAACTCTGCTGGGCATCTGCCAAGTTGCAAATCCTCCTCTCCTTAGAAGCCAAGGAAGCAGCTGTCCTCTTGTGCTCACTGCCAGCACTGCTCCCTCAGCAGAAGTGACAAGAAGTAACAGGAGTCTCGAGTCTTAGAGCCACACATCCACAGAACTGCTATGTTTCTGGATACGGGGAGGCGATACGGTGACAACTGATCACTGCTCTTGCCTGCAGCCTGTCTGAGGGTGATGGTTTATGTTCACCCAGAAGGTACCTGCTCCCAAAATCTGGCAGTTTGTACTTGATGACTGCAAACTGAGCAGCACAGCTCAGTGGGAAACACAGTGCTAATCCTGGGATTCCCAAACCTGTCTGGAGTTGCTGCCATGCTCTGCTTTATTTGTGATGTTAGTTTATCTGGGTTTGTTATGCTCAGGCAAGTAAAAAGCATCTCCAGCTTTTTACGACTACCCCATTCACTTTGGCAATGAGACCTCAACCTCGGGTCCATTTGCGCCCACGCCAGACACACACACACACACACACACACACATAGAAGGAGTCATTTTTCCAAACTTGGAACAAGAGAATGAAGCTGGAAAGATTTTGGGGAACCGGTAGTCTTTCTGCCATTCATCTGAACTCTCCAGCAACTTCAGGAAGTGTTCTGCTGGCCTCACAGCCCTTGTCAGGGACTTGCTTATAATGTGCACTAAGTCCGTGTGCATCACACAGAGTTATCCTGACTGATGAGTTTGTAGGAGGCTGCACTTCCTAGGATTTGAATACCTCATTACTGTTCACTGTACTGATGATGACTTTGATTTGTGTTTGTTGATCTTCAAGCCAAGAGGCAGAAGACATGACATTATCTGCTCGTACAGCTAATTACAGCCACAATAAGAGCCCTAATGGGGTGGTTGCTCAGGTGTATGAAGACCAACTCCTTACACATATACTGACAGTTATCAGGACCTTGCTAAGAAATCCCAGGGTTAGAGAGAGGTGAAGTAGAAGAACTTCGTCTTGATAAGTAAGGATCAAGTCCCAACAGCAATTTTAAATGCCATGTCTCAAATACTTTACAGTGCCTGTGTTGATAAAGTGACAGCTTCAGTACAGCTCCCCCACGTGTGGGGGATCACTCTAGTCACACTATAATATCAGATTTGAAATAGGGATGAAAATTTGAAATAGGGATTTTAAATTTTAACCCAGATTATGGCAGAACCCACTCTTCTCTTCTAGAGTCAGAAAAAATGGCTGGAACAGACAAAAGACTCAAGCATGCAATCCCTCACAAGACAGGCACAGGAAAATGCTTGGGAAGGATGTGTGAAGAGGAGGGGCAGTACATGGAACTATCTGAATACTGGAGCAGGACTGAGGGGAATGAGATCCTTTTCAACTAGTGTATGCTGCAAATGCACTCATCTGCAATTCCTGATGTACCTATAAAAATGGGAAGTTAGCAGCCAGTATAGATTTCTGAGTGTCTTGGGCAGAAGAAGATTTCCTTCTCTCTTTTAATGGGCACTGAGGATCCCTCCAGAATAAAAAGGTTAGGTCACTGACCTCTGCCTTGCATGCAAATTGAGTTCTCCCCTGTTTAATCTCCAGGAGGTAAAACCTGAGAGATTAGAAAGTGAGCTGAGCAATCTGCAGTAAGTGAAATGATTTGAGCACCACAGGGATGTGTCCTTGGAGGAGAAGATTTCTGGGCGGTGGATGGACTTCGCAAGACAGAGGAGAGGTTTGGAGCCCAGTGACTGCTTTGTTGTCGCCAAAGCAGCAACTGAAGGCAACGCTGTCAGGGCTACTCTAGGTCCTACACCAGACCTGCAGATATTAAATTCATCTTCTCCTAACACAGTTGGGTGCTTTATTGCACTATTAAAAGTTGTAATGAGCTAATGAATACTAGCCTGACACTTCAGGCTGGCAGCCTCGCTGAAGAATAGCTTCAACAGACAAAGGAGTTTCACTTCCTTCTTATGAGTTACTCCTGCCTATTATCCCTGTTTCATCAAGGCAATCATCACAAACATGCCTTAAGCTATGTACTCATCTGTATAAGTCCATCAAGAAAAAGCAAATGGCTTCTTTACTTTTATTCTTCTTGGATTGGAAAAACAGGAATATTAGCCTTTCCTAAAATTTGAGCTGTCTGCATTCAAACCTGTTTAATCCTAGAGTCGCATCTTTTGACACACACAGTACAAAGAGTGGCCTCAGAACTTAATTAGGGGATTCTTGAATGCCTTCTGTTTGGAATCTACTGTAATTTAAGACTAGATTAATGTCATAGACAGAAACAGACTCACCTAAGGTTGAGGACAACACAGCTTGCTCAGCAATTTGTCCTGATAGTATATTATTATAAAAGATTACAGATTCCTGATTCACAGAACAGGGAGAAGAGCCATGAAATGCCCATGACAGAAACTGACAAACTCTCAGGTCTGCAGCATAATCCAGCAGTTACCTTTAACCCTCGAAATGATCACGTACAGACCATTTCTTCAACTGAACACATTTAGAGAGAGGAGATTCTGCTTTAATGGTTTTCTCCAGATCTCAAATCCTTTTTGTTGGGCCATGTGCTTTCCCAGTGACAGCTGGATCAGCACCCCTGACCTCAGCAGCATCTGAGAAATGTGTGAGAAGACACTTTGCATGTTCATGAAGAGCAGTTCATGATGCCACTGCTACTGTGGGGACTTCTGGGTGTAAAGGTGGCCCTGCAGACCTCCTCCTGCCACACCACATGAGGAGTCAAAGGCTCAGAGAGATCCAAGCTCAAGAAGGGAACCACTGGAACCGGTTAAAGGGAACCAGATTCTCACCATTGCAAGGAGGGGACATTATTTCAGTAACTCTTCTGTTCTATTTATTACATTTTCTCTGATCAAGACACAATCACATAGCTTATCATTCATTGTTCCTACTGATGATGCCTCACTGGTAGCAACACCAGTATCACAGGAGCCTGGCAGAAAGGCACAAGACCTGCCAGCAACATCTGCTTTCTCTGATGCCTCCATCGTCTCGCAGTGCAAACTAAATCATCATTGCCTGCAGTAGCACATATACACTGAATTCAGGATGGATTCACCACGTTCAAAACCATTTATAAGCTGACTGCTGAGTGTATTTGCATGATGTGTCTACAAAATATGACAGCAGCTGACTGGTGATGTCCACATCAAGACACCAGAACAGACCATGGAAGGCCAAGTGAAACATCCTCCAGGAAACAGGTTTTCATCTCCTAAGTTTATACCACATTTTCCCATTAAAACTGGCACCACACACACACACACACACTGGACCTTCTAGGTGAGATCCCCTCATGCAGAAGTACTACTACACAAGCTGCTACTAATACCAGCCTACAGGCAGCCACCACAGGGAACGTGAAGAAAACAAACCACAGGAATACCTACCAAATGCAATCAGCACCAGTGTGTAAGTAGTCAATGTATGGAAGGTGATTTTGGTCTCGAGACCAGCATGAGGTAGAAAAGACCATGCCAATATTTAGCCAAGGAATTGTCACTCCTAAAACAAAGAGATTGAAAAATGAGTTTTGAGTAACTTCAGTTTGTCCAGTAAAAGACAGTTTGGGAGGAATTTAAGTCAAAAATCTTATTCTCCCTGTAAGCTGACCCTTCAAGTTTTAAGTCTTCCTATCAGTGCGAATAATTCACAGGGAGTAATTTAACAAAGTCAGCATTTTCCACTAAGAAAATATCTACTGGTCAACTGCAGTGCCCTTAAACATATTTGTTTTCCAATTGCTGTACAAAATTTATATTCTTTAGAGAATTTACAAATACCTGTAACTCAAGCTCATTGCCACTGATCAGAGGAGTTTGCTTCATGTTGTCAGGCATACATGTAATTTTTTAACAGGTATCCCGTTTCCCACTGGTTTGTTCAGGTTCAACAGGAGATTCCACTGTGCTTTCCATGTTTCTTACCAGTAAATTGCAATGGTGTATATGCAGCTGGAGAGCTTGTGACAATTCATTTAGGAAATGTGTGTGCTGCTTTTCCCAGTGCTGCAGACTACATTTTGCAAGTATGGAAGTTGCACAGCTCTGTCCTGACACAAAAGAATATGACACCCTGGCAAGAACAGCCAGGGATACTGCAGGTACAACTGCTTCCTCCCAGGAATACAGTCTCAACTATTCACTAATCCTTTATCTGCATGGTTGCCTTCACCCCTTTAAATACCACCTGCTACATACAATTGCACGTCTGCTCAGTCAGCTGGGGAACAGGGGACCAGAAAGAGGGTGAAGCCTTTGGTGCCCACAGCAGCACATTCAGAGCACACTTGCACCAGCTGAAAACACCGAGAAGGGACTTGCTTACCAGGCACAGCACCAAGATGTCGCAGGATGGATCCTGTATTATTAGGAAGGACTGTGAGGTTCCACCCATGCCTGTTGGAGGGGTGACACAGAGGCAGACACAGTCAGTGCACATTCCCAGTGCCAACACTCCCAGTGCCAAGCTGCCCTGCTGGGCTCTGCTCAGGAGTGAGGCAACAAAGAAGGTGGGTTTGGGGATCTTACCTTGAAAATGGTTCAGATTTTCCCACAGGAAAACCACTCCCGTGGGTGTTGGTATCTACTTTTCCACAATGCACTGCTACATGGCAATCTTTCTGTTCCACTATCCGCCAGTATTCTTGCTGTGGTAAGAGAAAGCAGTAGTGCATTTTTTTATTCGCTGAACAAGGTATCTCTCATTAAAACATAAACTCCAGAAATTTACAAGGCTTTCATGACCTCAATGCAATTCAACACAAAATATTGCTTAAAACTAAGAATATAAATAACTAAAAGTAACAATAAATTAGGAAGGCAAAATTTAGATCCTCTTGGTTTCTGTGTTTCAGCATATGTCAGATTAAGAATTCTTTCTCTTCCTCAGTTCATCAACACCTTTATTAAAAATGTTTAAAAAAAATTTAAAAATGAAGAATCATCACCATGTCTATTTAACTTTTTTTTTTTTTAATTCCAAACAAGACAGCCTTAAACTGATTACAGAAATGCTTGAAAGTCAACTATCCTGAATCCCCATACTCAGTGCCCTGAAATAAAAACTTTTACCATGCCTTGAGCTGGTCTCACCTCTACTTCAGCTACTGTAGGCTCCTTTGTGAAGCACATATTCATGATATTTCTTGCTGTTCGGTAGAAGGTTGTTAAAGAAACAGACCTACCCTGTGGAAAAATACAATAAAATTAAAAGTGAAAATGAAAAAACACACCTACATCTCCCCACCATGTCCTCATTCTTTTCCTTACAGGCTCAATCCCAGATGACAACAGAGGGAAAGAGGACAATGTCTCCAGAAGAGATATGGGTCTAAAGCTCATTTTGTTGCTGAGAGAAAATACCTCAGAAGATACAGAAATTCAATTGCATGAACTCACCAACCCACCATGTAAAAAGGCCAACTGAATGTTCCCAGAAAGAGCACTGCTTTGTCTAGCACTACACTCAGCGTTTGATAAATACAGAGGATGGACATGGCCCAGCTTCCTATGACAGGTTGCAAGGAATGCAGTGGGCAGCCAACAAAATCCAATACATTATCCAGGGACCATGTGGCCATGCTCTTTATGTACAAGCAGCAGGTGAAAAATACTTAGAAAATTCACAGAAATGCTCAGCATCAAATGCTGTATATGGTGGAAGAGGGACACAAAAAGCAGAGTTTGCCAGCACTACTGTAATCACCTACTTTCAAAAACTGGTTATGCTCAATTCAACAGAAGCAGTTCAAATGCCAAAGAACCTGCTATTACAAGGTTCAGAAAAATAAAACACAGTAAAATTGCTGAATGAGTGCATTCTTTCTTGGCACTGCTGCAGGAGCTGTACAAGCAGAGGATCTGACTTGGTTTTCTGCTTGAGCTACCCCGAAGTTTCCGGACACCCACCTTCCTGCACACCTACACCACCAGAAGCTGGGAAGCAGATGGCTTTGGAGGAAAGAGCATGAGAACCCACTTGCTCCTTTCAGCCCTGACATCCTGGTGTGCCCAGACAGGAACACCTCTGTTGCCTCCTCTGCTCCAGGGCAGAAGGAAGACGCTGGGAAGCTGCGTGCCACGAGAGCTGGCAGGCACCACACGAGGTCTGAGGGCACTGCTGCAGGCAGAGAGCAGCAGTGCCCTGCAAACATGGAGTACAAAATGTCTTTGCTCCCTCACCAGATCCACTGCTCCTTCCCACTGTGCCCCCTGACTGCTCATCTGAGCAACCACAGACGTAAAAACTCTACATAAATGATTTTTATTATTTGGACTGTTACCTTTCTAGTTTTTCAATTATGAGACAGATCTGCCAAAGCACCTCAGCCTTTTTTTGGTGTTTAATTTATTTAATAACTATGTCCAAGAGTAAACTTGAAAGAACTATAAAAGCAGCTTTCCCCCAGAGGCCAAGTCTATCACTCCGCCATGCTCATACGGTTGCAACGTTGTCACTTTTTTAATTGAATGCTGCATAATTAGCTTTAGCAAGAAAAGTTTGTGAAATGCCATGGGCCTGGGGCACTCTGATTCCCATAAACTTCAGAGCTGGATTCTCTGTGATCCAATAAGCAATTTCCTTCATCTTTTAATGCCCTTGTGACTGGTTTATTGAGGCAGCCTTTTACAACAAAACCTCTTGTAAAGCACAGGCCCCGCACCAAGTCACCACGCTTGGGCACTGCCTCCACCGCGTGCAAACCAACACTGCAGCAGCTGCCTCCTTTCAGTTAGTTGCCTCTTCCTCTCATCTTATGCAGAAAAACAAAAATAAGGCCTCATCTTCCAAGATTAACCATGTCTTTCCATTTTTCAGATATCCAAGAAAGAAAATAGAAATATATAGCAAGCAAGAAAAGAGAAAGTGGAAAACCAGAACAGTTTAACCCTTTAAAATTGCATCTACCCATTTCCTCCTCTGCCAAGAGTTTGGTATCTTTTTAGTCTCCTAAAATCTGAAAACCAAATTGAATGGCTGAGCGGATTTTGTTGTCTGTGCAGTTTGTTTGTTTCCTTTAATCTGAGGGATCCCGTAACATTTTCTGATGCCAACACAGAAAATAATTTAAAATGCTCTAATGGAGCATTCTAACCAGAACACAAAATGAATTGCTGAGGAGCAACACACCCTTTGCAACACCCTGATAAATAAATATCTCAGCAGTTCAACAACTGTCCTGGGAGCTTCAAGCTACAAAGCAGAGTCTCTGTTGCTGTGACAAGAAGAGAGGAATGCGTAAGAAAAGAAATTCCTACTTCCTCCCCCGATTCTTCTCATGTCTGATGCAGGGGCCATGAGAGCCAACCCAGGGAGAGCATCACCACCACCACCACGGCTGAGAGAAGGACACTGCAACACTATGAGTGTTAAGACATTTAAAGCAAACATGAATATGAACTGAAACCAGAGATTTCACAATAGTCACAGGTAGGAAGGAGTGGCTCCTATTAAGTGGAGTATGAAAATGCCAAGTCCCTGGGTGAAGAGAGCTCAGCATAGGATTTCCACGATGGTTTTATGGGAGGGCTGGCAAAACTCGCACTGTGATTTCTTCTGGGTGTTCCTCTAATGGGACTTCTAATAAGCCTTCAGTTTGTTCTGTATGGAAACAAATGCTGCTTTTATTCAGCACCAGCACAGATTTTAAAAATATTTTTCAGAGCTAAAACTGGGCAAAGAAGAGTGAAAATCTTGCATCAGATCCTTCTTTGATGTCAGCAGTTTACTTCACACACTTATAAATGACATTTTAATCGTCAGGTAGAAAAGCCACTTATTTAGGAGCAAAGCAAGCAAGCACAGCAGCCTGCAGCACACACTTAAAAGCACAGCAGGCCTCACAGCCTGGGAAGGAGAGACACTGAAAACAATTTGGGAGTCCTGGCAGAGGGTCAGCTGAACACAGGGGAGATTTACTCTAACCTTGACATGTGATATGGCAGTAACTGCTCCTGGAAGACTGGACGTCTCTTGCTAAAAACAGCTCAAGCATGTGCTGACTGCAGCAATTACTGAGAGAAACCCTAAATGTATGGCCTCTTCGTAGTCTGAAGAACAGACTTGATGGCCTAAACTGGACTACAGCCATGTGATTATGATGTGCTCCCTCTAGCCTTCGAGATATTGACCTGGGAATTTTTCACATACATGAGTTTTTTGGTGTGTGTGTTTTTTTTTTTAATGTGTTTTTTATTTTTAATTAGAATTAGCAGTGTGCTTTAGAAAGGAACCATTACAATCCCATCATCTGTGGAAACTGTAACATGAGGTCAGGTTCTGGTAATCAAATTTTGAATTTTCTCAGGAACGTGTTATTAGCTGAGGAACACTCCTCCATCCACACACACAGGATTAAAAGGCTTGTTTCATTAAATGCCATGAAGCACCCTCTGCTTACAACTGGCGCCAGCACCACCTTCCTCAGTCTTTTAAGCCTAGTGATGAACTACAGCAATTTTACATTTAGTGGGCTACTCTGGTGCATCAAGCTTGAGGCATAATTTCTGTGTCTTGAGGCTTGCTCTAAGTGACATAACCACTATTAATGCATCAGTCCTCCTACAGGGCTTTCCCCTGAGTGCTATGAAAATGAAGCTTCATTCCTCTCTCTGCACTCAGGCGGACCAGGCATCCCACAGCGCATTCCATGGCAGGGATCTCTCCAGAATCCACCAGAGATTTGCTTACCCCTGCCTTATCCCCAGTCCATCACCTGTGACAGCAGTTCCCAGTCTCTGCCCTACAGAGAACATGAAATGGGATCGACACAGGCAAGCCCCAGTGTCCGAGAAGCTGCTGGTACCACAGTGGGCAACCCAAAGCATTTTCTGAGTGGCTCCATGGGCTGCAGCTGCTTTGGCGGGTGGGGAGAGCCCTGGCCCACGGGCTCAGTGATGCTCCTCTCTAACAGCCTTTGTGCTCAAGACAAAAGTATTTCTACCTGGTATTGTCAGACTCAGACAGGGTCTGATGCTGCCAGTACTGCCAGTGCTTTTTTGGTGACAGAGCAGAAATTCTGGGAGTTCTCAGTCTTTTGGGGTAAAGGCCTGGTACTCAGCAGACTCAGACTGGTTATACCAGCTACACTTTGATTGCTTGTTTTTTTTTATTTTCTAAGTCAGATTGGGATACTTCTCACAAATCCCAATCTTGTTTCCTGAGTGACTTTGTATCTACTGAACTTTAAAGTGGGACTTGCACTGGAAAAGAAGAAAAAGGCATTCCCCCACTAAGTTTGAGGTTGTTCATGCAGCAGTCAGGCTAAGGTGTATCAAGTTTTTCATTTAACCATCATTGAGCACAGGATACTAAGGACAGAAATGCCACTTCACTATTTACAAAAGCTGCTGTCATTAGACAAGCCTCTCTCCATCGCAGCATGGCAAAGAGACTGCTTTTCAAAGGTGGGATTGAGGCCAGAGTCCCCAAGAAAAACAATTTTGGGGCTGACAAATCGTAACAGGCTGCAAAAGAAAACTGAAGCAAGCTTTCAAAGCCCAAGTCGTGAGCTCATGCAGTCCCTAAATAGCTTAACAATAAGTCATTTTGGGCTATCTGGCTTCATTTCCTGGTGATGGAAGCAAGATTGGAAGGGGAAGAACACCATATTCCTTTACTGGGCACTGACACTCAATGCTATATTTCTCTCCGAGCACGGCTACGCCATTCAACACAACTCAAAACTGCAC
The DNA here is from genome assembly GCF_041296385.1 of Aphelocoma coerulescens. NCBI lineage: Eukaryota > Metazoa > Chordata > Aves > Passeriformes > Corvidae > Aphelocoma > Aphelocoma coerulescens. The sequence continues at coordinate 74,688,667 of NC_091015.1, read as the reverse complement.
TGTGAGTTGCAGTGCCAAGTCCTGCTCCAGAGCAGGAGACTGCCAAATAAAATACAGTGAAAGAGTCAGCATTCCTTTGTAAATGGATGTACTTGATATGTGCAGGACTAAGTGTCCATGTGACTGTTAGTGCTGAGCAAAGTCTGGCATTGTGGATGAAAATATTGTTTGCATTTCAATTTGCTCTTTCTAAATGTAGTAGTATTTCTAGTGATGTTAATTTCGATGCGCAGCACTACTTCACTCAACAAGAGATTTGCAAGAAGCAGGAATGAGAAAGCAGAACATTACTTTAAATGTCGCTAGAAAATGAAAATAAAATCTGTGCCTGCAAGGATAATTGGGCAGAGATATTCAGGGAACCTCTCACAAGGAGGTGAAGGGGGGGAGCAGAGCCCAGTGCATCTTGTTATGACAATAATGCCTCCCAGCTTTTCCAGACATCCCACAAGAGCCAGGCAGATCAGATAAAGCCACCAGACTGCCCGGCCATAACAACCATGATAACTGCTGCCTTGGGGATGCCACTGCAGCCCAGCAGCTCCCCTCAGACGGCTGGGTGTGCACCCGGACGCCACCCACACAACAGCATCATCGGTTCTGCAAAACAGACCAGGCAGTGCCAGCCTCATTACCTTGTATATACACTTGTGTAAGTCGCTAAGGACTCCCTCCTCCTCCTCCTCGTCCTCCTTCGTGGTCTCCTTTTCCTGAGCAAAGAGCCGCCGCCTGCCCGTCTTCAGTGGGACATCGACCTCTTTTAACTTGTTGCGGAAGCCATTTTTGTGAACCACGCCATTGATGAGTCCATTTTTGGGCTCAAACCGGGGCAAGGAATGGAACTTGTAGGCATTCTCTGAATGTCCCTCCAAAGGTCCTTTCCTCTTCTCCAGGATTTCCTTTTCCAGCAAGACCTCCTTCTCCAGTTTCTTGTGCTCCTCGGGGGAGAGGGAGTCGTAGGAGAGCAAGTACTGGCAGTAGGCTTCTTGCAGCTTGGCCAGCCTGTCCTGTGCAGTTTTGGGGATGCGCAGCATGTCTGCCAGCTTGTTCCATTTCTTGAGGTCAGTCACTTGCTGCATCCCCCCCATCTCGTTGATCAGCTGGACGAAGCAGGCCAGGTCGAGCTCGCAGCCTCCTGGGGTTCACGTGTGCCAGGCAGCAGAAGAAAGGAAAGGGAAACACAGGAGTAGATTAGGAATGCTGTGGGCAGCTCATGTCAAATGTGCTACCAGGCTGGGCACACAGGGGACATGACAGCTCCAGGCACCTGGGCACCAGAGCAGAATTGTCCCTCTCTTGTATGCCTCCTGCTAAACAGAGGCACGCAACACTGTTTTGCCAGCTTAATTCATTCACAGGCCGTATTCTGCTACTTGCAACAGCCTTCCCTACGATTCAGTTTGCTCTACTCCTTGAGTTTCATTCCCTTCTCTCCTCAGAGCACTCCAAGCTACCTCCCTGACATGCATCTGTGCCCTGGTCATTACCCAGTGGCTGGGGAGATGAGAGTTGCCCAGCTTTGTAAAAGCCCACACACCTCACCCACCACCAGTCCCACATCTGGTTCATACCAGATATAAACAAAACCAGTGTCAAGTTGGGGTACTGATGATCAGAAAGACAAAATACCTATCCTTTCTGGAGGTGAAATATCAATTACCTAATATCTGCACAACACCTTGAATGAAGTTAGTATTTAAAAGGAGCACAGTAACATTATTAATTTCACTACAGGTAATAAAGTTCATATAAAAACCAAAGGGAGGCAGGGGTTGTTTGGGGTTGGAGCCAGCAACTGCATAAAAAGTTCCAGACACATTATTCTTCCAGTCTGAGGCCATCCATATTTAATACTCCATTCTGGTTTTGTATGCTTCAAGATGACTAGCACATTTCACACTCCAGTCAAAAAAAAAAAAAAGGATTATACAAACTGCAGCATAAAAAGCAGCCAAATGGATGAGGAACAATAAAAGAAACATCATAAATACTCTCAAAGCACAGAAATAAATCATCAGTGGAAAGAGTGAAGAAATGGCCCAAAGACCACCTACAATTCAACAGGGCACTGTTCAGGGAAAAAAGAGAATTAATACAAAACCAGCGTCAACATCTCTGCCGCCACGCTGTCTCACTTTTGCCTTTTTCTTTGAGAAAAGTAAAGAACCATTATGCCATAGCCATTTCAGAGCACTCAGAAATGCTATTGCAAGAGAGCAAGGCAAGCAGCAGCATTATGGTAAATGTTTACTGTAGGATGCACACCTACATCATCTTAAGTCAAATCATCCTGCCTGCTAGTGCAAGCAGTATTACTTTTTCCAAACTACCCTGTGCTGCATCTCAGATCCTTCATTGCTGATTCCAGTTTTCCTTCTTCCCTCTGCTTTCCCTTCTTCCACCACTTGTGCCAAACCAGTGAGGAGGGAGGCTCAGCAGTGTAAACCTGCATGCAACATTTTGGGACAACAGTTGCGACTGAGGCAGAGCAGCACCAGAGGTTGCTCACATTTACACTGCCCACACAGCACAAGGCAAAGGTGTTTGGCTGCAGACAAAATCAAGCATAAGGCTTTGGGTAGAATTTGATAAGGGTGGAGGCAGAACAATGAGGCAGGCAGATTTATCCTGTTTAGTACATTTGGGAATGGGTTGGGGGAGATTTTAAAAAGGTCTTGAAGCTGAGAAAAAGTAAACACCATTGGGAAAAAAACAAAATGAGTTTGCAAAGTTTTCTTTTTTTCTTTCCTCTTTACTCCTCCATACATAACATAATATAAATGTAACTCTCAAGATGGCTTCTGTTACATTTTTGGTCAGTGGTTACTATGTGCAGGTCACAAATAAGCTGAAGGTGTAACTCAAGATGGCTTTCCACACCAACAAATTCAGCAATCTACATAAAGTTGGGTAACGTACTCCTAACTTGGGAGATTTACCCTTATATGTGTTCTCCAGTAGGACAAACATCACACACCCCGTTTAAGGTCCTAGTTTCAGCACTGTTGAAAATTCAATTTTCTCCCGCATCATGGAATGATCACTCATAATCACTCTGCAATATTAGAACTCGAGTAGCACTTCATTCAACCAGAGCCTACAGCTAAGGTTTGCAAAATGCTCTCAATTATAATTCCGTTTCACACAGTCATAACTTTTGGAAGCATTTATATCTCAGACTGATGTTTTCCAGGATCGACCTAAGCTTGCTGCTTAAACTTTCCTTGAAAGACTGAAAGGAAAAAAAGGAAGGGAAAAAAACCAAAAACAACAACAAAAAAGGAGTTCTAACCTCTTTAAAAGCACCTATAGCAAAATGGCTTAAATAGGAGATCTGGCACATTCTGCAGAAGCAGTGTCTAACTTTGTTGTTTTTTTTTTTTTAATTGCCTTAATTTCCCTACTTTTAAATTGCTTAGTGAGCAAGCTCATTTTAAAAGAGAGAATCTTAAATCTTCAGGTATGCATTTAATACCAAATGCTGGCACTACACAAGCCATTGGCAAAAGTCCCACTTACGTCAATGGAAATGTGATTTGGTCCTGAGAGAAGGGCTATGTATGCATGTCTACTTAAATAAGTGTGCATTTATCACCACAGATTATTTTATATGTTTCCTGCTAGAACCAACAGATTTTTCCTCTTTGTGCACTGATGATCTCCAGCTTCTTTTCTCCATTTTGTTTTTGATTTTAAACACCGGATAGGCAGGAAATTAACTGGAGAAGGGATACATTGGATGCAAATCTGTAAGAGACCACTGTTTGCTCTGGTTATATGGCACCCAGCAGAATAGAATCGTTGCCTATTCATTAGGCTCTTAGGTGCTTAAATAATACAAATAATTAACAGTAATGCCATCTTAATGCCGAGTTAAGGTATTTCATTAAAAAGTTAACATTGTTCCAGGAGCACTAATCGAGCTGTCTTGCACATTTTCTTCTCTCTCTTGCCAATGTAAATGTAATTCATTATTCTTTTCTATTAGCATACAACCATTGCATACATTAGGCATACAAAATGTTCACTTATTGCTGCTTGAGTGATTTTAATTTTCAGATTTCCTTGAATGTTTTTGCACGGCTACAGCAACAAAGTGCTAACCCCTCGTTCCTGCTTCTTAAAATTTTGTTATTTCTCTGCTGTGCCCTGCATCAGTTCACCATAAAGTCTGCAATCATTTTGTGTGCTTTTATGCATTTTCCCTCACTAACCATATGTGATATAAAATAAAGTTTAAAAAGGAGAAGGCGGGGGCAAGGAAGTGTTGTGAATCGTTTAAACAGAAAAGCGTGTCCTTTAATCCAACCAGCGCTGAGAGCTGCCTCATGTTGGATAATGCCTCAAAGGCAAAACGCTAGCCTCAAGTTGCAACATGCAGATCCTGTGAGCTCTTGACTCAAAACACCTCAAAAACAAAGGGGAGAACTAACAAAAATTAAAAACACAGGTTTCTTACTATGCGGTGGCTGCAAAGGCAGTAGAGATGGAGGTAGCTCATTCAATAGTTCATTTGTATGCTGCTGTTGTCATGTTTTTACAAACTATTGTCACATTTTTGTCACGTGTCATATCTGACAGCAGACCATAAACCAAGAATTCTGTTAAATAAGTGATTCTCACTCAGGCATTAGCCCTGGCAGACACCTGCTGGGAGAAATAATGAAACCTCCATTTCGCAATCAACTACATTTTACTGCCTATTCTTGACACTTAATGGTTGTTAAATGTCAGCAGGTCACTGCAAATTTGTGATTTTAAGTGTCTGAGTACCCAAACACAAGTCAGTTCTGAGATATTTTCTTTCCCCTTTGGTTAAATGTTTTTAAAGGAAGGGGGGTGGTGAAAATGTATTAAAGCCTGGCAGCATTGAAACCTGTTAGGAAGACATCTTTGGAAAGGTCTGAAAATATTCTGAGACAACCTTTAAAACAAGGCTATCAATATCCATAGTCGTACTACCCACAAAAATAAACAGCAGGGAAAGAAGAAGATTCTGAAATCTGCAGACCAAGGTTCCACATAGGATTTTTTTTCCCCCCCTGGGTCAGATAGGGAGGAAAATGGCAATATAACGTCACCCTGGAAAGCTCTCCAACAACCTACTTGCATAGTGCCTGGCCAATGGAAAAAGAGAGAGATCCAGAGCTCTGCAGTATGAATTGAACAGGGGTCTGGTTAAGCACAAAGGCAAACGGAGCATAAAGTCGGATACGGACACTTACAAGCAGCGGCAAATCGCCAGGGAATCACAGCCCTTACCTATGAGTGGGAGTTCATCCATGGTAATGCCCTGAGATTTGAGGTGCTTCTTGATACAGGCCAGCCGCTGCACGTTGGGTCCCCAGCGCCTGCCTAGCTTGTGTATGTGCTGAATCTGTGTCACAAACCGCATTTCATCGTTTAGCTTGCACTCAGGTCTCCAGTCTGGAGGAGGAATCACCCTGCACATCCCATACTTCTCTACCTGAGCTCGGACTGACTCAATGTATATCAGTGGGTCATGAAATTCCTTGGGGGAGGGCCTAAGGATGGGAATCTCCCCCAGCATCCCCCACCCAGACTTACTACTGCCCTTTTCGTGCTTTCCCATTGAGTCTTGTGGCTTGTGCAAGGACTCCGCTTGAGAGGTAGAACGATTTTCACAGGAGGCATTTTCAGTTTTGCCATGTGCTTGTTTCCCTGGCGTACTCTTTCCAGCAGTGGCTCTTTTCGGCCTATTTCTTTCCAAACTCTTCTCTGGCACTTCCTTTCTAAGGTGTCCATTCAGCAAAGGCTTTTCTACTGCTGCCTTTTTGCTGGCAGCTTCTGCCAAGTTGACGGCCCCTTTCATTCTCTTGGTGGGCGACTGTATTTTGTCTATGTGATTCGTCTCTTCCAGCCTCCTCTTCGAATTGCGCAGCCCCTCCCTTAACTGTCTCCCCACCTCCTTAGTGCATGTCTTTTGGTTCAACTTGCCATTGACTTTTACACCATTAACAGCGGTATTGTTAGACTTGGATGCTCCAAGGGATAGCACCTGTTTGCGGGTTTTTGCATTGCTACTTTCTATTTTCCCTGAGATTGTGTGGTTGACAGGTGAACTGGGTTTGTGGTGATTTAGTTTGGTTTCCTTGACCAGTTCTTTCTTGGCTTTGGTGTATGTGACAGTTCCCTTTGTCACTGTTGCAGTGTACTTCACAGTTTTGGACGGTGAAGGTCTGACTTCTCTCATCTTTTTGGCACTGGCTGCATTTGCACTCGGAGATGACATTCGAGTGACCCCGTTGACTTTAGAAACCTGAAATGCCAGAAGTGTTGCAGGAGGAGCAGAAGGAAGGAAACAGAAAACAGAAAAGTAAATTAATAATGTGACCACTCAGCCCCGATGTCCCATTTGCTGGACAACCATACTCTGCAGTCCTAACTGCTGGCCCCATCACACAATCTTCATATAATGGTTTGCACACAGGCAAGAGAGGGGACTAGGCATTTCTAATAATCAAATAAAACAGAGATTTGGTTGTTTTTTGTTTTTTTTTAGTTTACCAGAAAGCCCCCAGAAAAACCCCAGTCTTGCTTTCAGAGGGTACAAAGCCTCTGACATTAGGAAGGGTGAGGTCCCTTGTTTGCACTATCCCCCCCCCTTCCTTGTCTTCCAGAAAGCTGGTACGGTATTACAAAACACAGATAGTCTGATTTACAGACTGATACCTTCATTATCTCTTTTTCTGGCCCTCAAGACACACTGTCTCTCCCACCCAACTTCCTTTAAGTGCACACACATTTCACTGCTTCTTAGCTAAGCAGGCAGCATTATTATCTACTCTAACTGGGATCTGCACATTTTGCAAAAACACACACTGAGATTCAAATCAATTTACCATCTATCCGTGTATACATCTAAAAAGAGATGTGGAACATACTATGCACCCAACAGATCAGCATGGCCATGAAGGATCCATACATACTAAATATTGTTGCTGAAGTTGATAATTTGAAATAAAAAAAACATAGACAGTAGTCCAATGGGGTTTTTTTTAAAGTTTGGTATCTGGGCAATTTTGCTGACAGATGTTCTATTAGATCATATTGTGTCAATGCAGCTTAGCATTGCTGGACTCTGCTGCTTTCTGTCAGATATTTAAACCCAGTTATGAGACTATAATTTGTATTTTAACCACAAGATGTGTTAAGGACCAAAAGCAATCCTCAGCTACAAAGGGAATTGAGACAGCTCAGCACTGCCAAAGCTAAACCCTGGTACTAAAAAAATGAAGTTCAAGTTCAAACCTCAAACAGATTTCAGCATTTACACGACTTTAAACATTGACTTCTCACCTCCTTAAATGACTGTGAGCAGAGAAAAACACACCCAAAAGTCAGGAACATTGATAAAAGTGCTCAAAGTGAAAGCATACAGTACAATCACCCCTTTTCAATGCTCAGGTGAGTAACACCATTTCCTGCAGAGTTGTAATACTTTCTCCTGTGAGATTTTGAAATCCTTACTTTATCAGTAAGCATGGCAGCTTCTCTCAAATAAATGCAAGAACTACGGTCACTTATATAATAGGGATGATACAGAATAGGGATCAAATAGAGACCAAAAATACTGTTCTGTGGTCTTGCACACAGTGACTTGTGGAAGAGGAACTGGAACCTGGAGATTCTGCATAAACACACATACATGTGTATGTTTGTGAGTGTGTTTATGCACATTTTCTCCTTTGTACTCCAGAAGCTGGAGCAGGAATAAGGCTCTTTTAAAAACCATCCATATTCTTGTCCTTCCTGTGCTTGCAAGGTAGAAACGCTTAAGGAAAATCCGGTTAACTGATGACATGAGTTTTCACCTTGAGCTTTTCAAAGATGTATGAGATATCATCTGGAAAGCAAACACTTGCAAACAGAAATGCATTTACCCATTTCCCTTGAAATTTAAGCAGCGCTCTGTATTTGAAATGGACGCCTGGGTTTGACTTTTACAGCACTTTTTCATGCTGCAGAACAGACATTGGTAGGGAGTTGCTGAGACATTACCTCTTGCCTGCAGCAGTCACAACAAGCACTGAACACCCCTGGCTTTATAAATAGACAGGAACATTGATTACAGATTTCATCTAGACTAATAGAGAAGAATTGATTGAGAACTGGAAGGGGAAGGTAATCTGGGTGACAGTAATCATGAAATGGGTTTTTGTTTCTAAGATGTGACAACAGTAGAGAAAGGACAACAGACTTAAAAAAAAAAAAAAAAAAAGAACAAAAAAACCCCAGAAACAAAAGAAAAGAAAAATCCACCTGAAAAAATCCAAACCAAAGCAATTTCCACTCAGAGAAAAGGCACAAAGCACAGGCCATTATGGCTGTTCACAAAGTTCTCTAACGACTGGAAAATTAGAAAATAATCACAGTAAAAAGTGGTAACACAATTATGTGACTAAGGGGAACTACATAGGAAAAGAAAAAGCACACATGAAAATCAGAAAGGCCAAGGAGCTAAAGAAACTTCAGTTAGCAAGAGACTAAAACAGAAAAAAATATTACAAATACCTTAAAAATACAAGATAACAAACAATGGAAGAGATAAAGCACCACAGGAGGAAGGAAAACAAATAGACTGACTAAAGTGTTCCTGCTTCTTTTGCATTAACCTTTACCAGAAGTGCCAGTGACTGAATATTTATCAGGTATAGAACACAATCCATTTCAGCAAAAAGGCTAGGAAAGCAACCCCATTAAGCTAGAAGGTACCTGGATAACTTAGGGCATGGCTCCTGGAAGTAAGCTGGGGGCAGACAGAGAGTCTGCCTAATTTCAAACCCTAAAATAATTCTGGAACAAATCATCAAACAGGTAATTTGCAAACACACAAATGACAATAAAATAATGTTCAAAACAGCAAAATCTACCCAGAGTTTTGCCAAAATAGCAAATCAAGCAAATTTAATCATCTTCCAACAGACACCTGGCTGAGCAGGTAAAGAAGCACCTCCACTTCAGTAGGATTCCATCACTGTCCCCTGGGACATTCCATCAAACTCTTGAGACACATTCCAGACATAATTACTCTAAAGTGGCTTCACAAGGGACTAAATAAAGTCATCCTCAAGAAAAGTTTTCATTGCTATAGTTTGCTACTGTCCTGAGAGGGTATTTCATGTGTCTTTCTGCAGGGATTTGGCTTAGCCTTGGTTCTACCAAGTATTTTCATTATTGTAAAATTTGGCAGTGAAACACACCTAGAAGGGGCTGTAATCACTCACAGGACAAGATCAAAACCAAAGGCAATCCTGAAGAACCTATTTCAGAACATTTCTACAGTAGGAGGAAGTGCTATTTTTAGGAAGCACAGTTTATATATATATGTAGGGGAAGAATAACGTTTGGGGACCACAGTGAGCTGCAAATTGCAATCCCAATACAAAGCACACAAATCACTTTCTGAGACTTATTATTAAGGATGTCAAAAGCAAAGGGTGGGAGCACAGGCTTTCCTATGAAGAGCTGGACCCAGCACTGGGGCTACACGGTGAGAAAAATTTAGATAGAGGAGAAAGTCTGAAAGAACACAAAGTGCTCAGGTGTTTGTAAAATAAGACTGTTGCTGAAAAACCAAGGGAGCTGGTCTTAATTAATCTGAAAGAGATCACTATGGGATAACTCTGTAACAGTCTTCTGATGCAGAAGGAGCTCCTCTGAAGAGAGACCGTAAATGCTCTTTCCATGTTCACTGGGAAAAGCAGGAGGAAAAAATTGCTTTAAATATCTACAATGATCTGAGGCACAACTACAAAAACTTGCTCATTAGTAGAGAAGGAAAACACTGGAAGAAGCTGTCAATGAACATTGTGGAGTCTCCTATAGAGAAGGTTTTCAGAATGTTTCAGGAGGTTGTAGCTGTATTACTGTGCTGTCAGACAAAATCAAGACAAAACCTCAGTCTGAGCAGTCAGGTTGCAAGGAGGAACCTTGTCACTCCAGCCTGCCAATGACTTTTTCTAAGGAAGTTGTGACCAGAAGTCTGAAAGGCCATCTGGGGCACTCCCTTCAGCAAGAGGTTGTGACACAAGGGCTGAAAACAGAACACAGGAAAGTGGTGATAGAAAAAGGCAATATCCTCACAGCTTCTCCTATTCAAAGGAAAACATGTCATCAGCACCATCAGCTTTAGGACAGAACCTCCAGTTCTAGATAGTAAGCACAGTATTTTGAATTTTTATTCCAACTCATCTTGGAATCCAACCATTAACCCAGCACTGCCAAGTCCACCACTAAATCATAAGTGCCACACCAACAGGTGTTTTAAATACCTTCACGGGTGGAGACTCAATCACTTTCCTGGGCAGCCCATTCTAATACCTGACCCCTCCCTTTTCAGCAAAGAAATTTTTCTGAATACCCAATCTAAACCTACACTGGTGCAAATTCAGGCCATTTTCTCTGGTCCTATTACTTGTTATCCAGAGGAAAAGGCTGACCCTCACCTGGCTACACCCTGCTTTCAGGCAGCTGTACAGAGTTACAAGGTCCCTCCTGAGCCTCCTTTTCTCCAAGCTAAACACCCCCAGCTCCCTCAGCTGCTCCTCATCAGACTTGTGCTCCAGACCCTTTCCCAGCTCCACTGCCTTTCTCTGGACCTGCTCCAGCACCTCGGTGTCTTTCTTGTGGAGGGGCCCAGAGCTGAGCACAGCACTTGAGGTGTGGCCTCACCAGTGCTGAGTACAGGGGGACAGTCACTGCCCTGATCCTGCTGGCCACACTGTTCCTGATCCAGGCCAGGATGCCATTGGCTTTTTGGTCACCTGGGCACACACTGGCTCCTGTTCAGCCAGATGTCAACCAGCAGCCCCAGGTTCTTTCCTGCTGGGCAGCTTTCCTGCCTTTCCAGATCCCTCTGTAGAGCTTTTCTACCCTCAGCAGATCAATGGTCCTGCCCAACTCGGTGTCATCTGTGAACTGACTGAGGGTGTCCTCAATCCCCTGGTCCAGGTCATTGATGAAGATGTTAAACAGGGCTGGCCCCAACACTGAGCCCTGGGGACCACCATGAGTGACCAGCTGCCAACTGGATGTAATGCCATTCACCACCACTCTCTGGGCCCAGCCATATAACCAGCTTTTAACCCAGCAAACGCTGCACCCATCCAAGCCATGAGCAGCCAGTTTCTCCAAGAGAATTGTGGGAGGCAGCGTCAAAGGCTTTACTGAAGTCCAGGGGGACAACATCCACAGCCTTTCATTCATCCACTAAGTGTGTCACCTAGTAGGAATAAAGTGATTGACATTAGCCTTAAGTGACTCAAAGTCTTGAGCCAAAGGTGAAACGAGGGATACGAATAATCTTATTTTTGCTTTTCAGCAATGTTCCCAGTTTTGCTGACATATTATTTGTCTTCAAACCGCTCTTTTTTTCTCCTTTATTCAACACTTGCCCTGCAGTAAAACATGGTATGATATTAAATTTTATTGTCTTTAAAAAAAAAAAAATGGACCAGCACAGTCTTGCAGCAATTTGTTTGTTAGGTTTGAACTGGTCTACTTACACACCTCTGCGTAGCACCTACGATTCAGCCTCCAAAAGCATAACCAAAAGATAAACAACCTGCTACATAGCAACCACAATGATAAGAGCAGCATTAGCGACACTGACAACAGTTTTGGTCCCAAGCAAACCCAAGTTATGCAACTGATCTTGAATTCATTCATAAAAATAGTTCTGTGCTACTAAGAGTTGTACAGAGGTAAATTACCATATTAGGCCAAGAGAGGGCCCCATTGAACTACATTTCCTTTGCTCGCAAGCCTTTAAAGTAGCAAGGCTTTGAAGATGGCAAAGGAGGAAGCAAAAGAGATAAGGAACCTGTTACAAGTGCAAGGGCACACCAGAATAAGAAAGACAGAAAAACAGAAAGAGGGAGAAAAAAAAAAAGTGAATTTTTGGTAATGTCTAGTGTTCTGCCTTTATTTTCTGTAAGACTTAACAAAACAAAAATACACACAAATCATGCAAATGCAGTGATCAAAGAACAAAATATAGTGGAAGGAGGAGGAACATGTGGCTAGTACCGTGTGAAAATGAAAAAGTCAAAGACTCAGGACAACAGCAGGAAATTTAGCAATGTCCTTTAACTGATTAAGTCTAGGGTTTTGTACAAAGCTAAGGGTTTCTGTCAGGGAAAACATATAACCCACCTTTAATTAGTCACATTTTTATTAAAATTGTAAGAAAGTTCTTACGCTACTGTGGGCGGCAGAAGAACATTTAGGTGCCTAACCGTTTTTTAGGAATTAAAAAAAAAAAAAAAAAACACACATAATCCATCTTGACTTAAACCCCCCCTCATTTTCTGAAGCTTGGGGACCACCCTTGGTGAGGTGTCCATGTGGTGTGACTGCTGGCTGTACTGCACCACTTTAAGCTTTTCTCCATTGTGTGTTGCACAGTCAAAAACATTTAATAGTCTATGAAGCCAAACCACTTGGGTTGTGGACAAAACTGTTCTACACTTGTCTTTTTCCTTTCAGACCTACCTTCCAAAGTGGCGGCAGTTGACTTTCACAGAAGTTTTAACCAACCAAACTCTGATGATACAACTTTAAAGCATTTCACACAAGTGTTCCAGTAGGTTAAAAGAACTAAGAAGTTCATCCTTACGTTTTGGGAAACTTGTTCAACACAATGAGCTCATGACAGAGCATGCCACAACAAGGACCACAGGATGCTGTTAATCACAAAAAAAGAAATCCAGAAGGATGCAAAAGAAGGCAGACATTTACACTGATGCCTAGATAAGGGCAAACTGCCATGGTGGAATAAAGAACTGCAGTCTTACAGAGGTACAGACAAATAAACTGTAAATAGCCTTCAGGATCTCAAATTTACTTCAGAATGCAACACAAATCCGGTGGAGGCATCTCAGAAGAACTTAAACCACCACTGAAACACAGAGCATTAAAGACTCCCTCAGCAACAGCATCACTGCTTTTCTTTTTGCCATTTTTTATTTTGAAGCCTGTGTCTCAGAAGTGTCATTTCAAGGCCTTGACAGCCCCCTACAAGATGGCAATTCCAGCTCCACTGAAGACCAGGTCACCCTACTTAGAAGAAAAACTTTTAGATGTCAGCAAGCAAAGGCTGTCTCTAATTAGGCTGTTAAGAAATAATCACTGCAAAACCAGCCAACCAAAAAAAAAACAAAAAAAACACCAAACAACCAAACCAACATCTCTCCCCACACCCCCACAAAAAAAACCCCAGGCCCCCAAAATGCCTGAGAGCAACAAGCTTTCTGTACTGCATTGCCCTGGTGCAGGTACTCTGCTAACCCAGCCCGGGCCTGATTAAAGACAGTCACAAACACTGAAAGACTGGTCTGCTAAAACTTCACACCCGAATTCAAGTTAGGTTGAAACAAATCTCTTGCTGAATTTTTTTGCTAGCTTTCAACCAAGTAACATCGAAGTCTATAAAAATTTCTCCTACCAGGTACCTCCACTGTGAAGGAGGCAATATTTTTGAAGCATCTTCTTTACACATCAGACCAAACATTTTTCCCAAACTCCGAGCTTTGTGCTGCCCATGTGCAAACCGAGGCACGTGAGTGCAATGTCAGCTTCTCCACAGCACCAGTGAGCCTCTGAGATAAGCCACACAGACCAGCTCCTTCTTCCACGTGCTGCCACAGCCTTGGCACTGTCAGCACGGAGTGCCAGTCAGAAAGGTTTCATAAACAGCAATATGAACTTTACTCTTTCATATGAATATACCAGATAATAAAGAAGACATTTATCATACCGATATCATAATTTTATAAGCTTTATCATACTGACTTCCCATGTATATATACACTTTTATTTTTTTTTCTTTTTTTCTATCACTGAAAGTTAACTCCCTGCTGCTCCAGAGCATGCTTTTGAGGATTACCACGTTCAATCTACACCAAGCAGTGGAAAAACAAGCTTAGAACCTTAACAGCCTGTGTTTCCTGTGTGTCCACAGTAGAGTACAACTCATTACCTGTTTCCTTAAGTCCTGAGCCGATCTATGAAGAGTGTGGTGGTTGTTAGCCGTGAGCCCTTTCGTAGAGGAGCCAGTGTTTGTAGCAGGATGGTGATTAGCAGCAGCCTGGTCTTTTCGACTCTCAGCCTTATGTTCGCTGTTCCTCTCCTTCCCTGGGGTGGCCTCTTTGCTTTTGTGTTTCTGAGCAGGTTCTTTCTCCTTCGATGATTTGCTGGACCCATTGAAAACTGAGAAGAGAGAAAATCAGGTTATTAAGGAAAAAAAAGAAAAGAAAAAGTATGCAAGACCAAACACTTCATTCAAAAGACCACAATTCTCTCTGCTCTCAGTCTTGGATATTTAGTGAATGCCTTCTTACATCTAAAGTTAAATCAACATAGAAATAGAAGCACTATTTTGCATATTTCTTTAAATGAACAGATTTACTAAAGTATTTCCTCTTCTTGTTAGCACACATTAACTTCAATATCCAAATTAAAACATATAAGGTATATTACTGTTTTGACTGATCTATATTTAGAATTATGAGTTTGATTTTTATTTATGACAGTTTTAATTATCCTTCTTTGCTCTTGCACTGAGGGAATTCTAAACATAACCTAAACAGAAAAAAGATTTATTTTTATACCAATGTAACAGAAAGGAAATGTTCCATGAAAAAGCATGTTTTGTTTTCATCAATACCCAAACTGCTGAATCAAACTGACAGCAGTTTGCCTATAGCAGGAAAGCTGCAAATAGAAAAAGGTATTTCTGCAGAGAAAGGAAAATACTAAAACCATTTTGGAACATGCAACATGAAGTAACACTGGGACATATGCTGAGGACTGTAGCCTTTTAATGAAGTAAAGGGATAAGAAAGCGTGGAACAAAAACCTTTATTTTTTGTACAATAAATATTATGCAAATATATAGAAGCAAGTTTTGTTCCTGTCTCTCTGCTGAATTTGTTTAAGAACAGTCGCTGCTCTTCTGTTGTCAGGGAACATGAAAAGCTGAAGCTAAAACAAACAAACAAAAAAAATCACATCCCATTTCTCTGCTTGTTAATCAGAAATGTGCTGAACTCATGTCAGTGATGCCCTCTCTTCAGCGGACAACTTGACAGGGGTCCACAAGGCTTATGATCCAACATCCACAATGGCAAGTGCCCTCCTGCCTTTTACTCTTGATTTCTACGCATTTTTTTTTTGACATGGTTTAGGAAAGGATGCAAACAAGAAACTTCATAAATACTTAATAGCACAACTATGTGAAAATCTTATTTATTGCACACAACATACACCATCTGTTTGGGAATGTAACTAAATGCATGAGGTTACTGTTTTCTTGTGAAATGAAGGCCTTCTTTTGTCACTAAAGGTGATATTCCTACAACACATACCTTCTTATCTAAGTTGTGAAGCTTAGCAGTCCCTACAGATGTCCTGCAGTATTACAGTAGGAGCAGCAGCAGTAAGAGTAGCAATAAAAACCCAACAATCCTGCTGGACAGAAGAGGGGCAGCTCAGCTGCTTTTGACTAGACCCTACCTCCAAACCTTCCCAAACAGTAATTCAGCTTCCTGCAGCACCTACAACAGCCAGAACCCCAGCAAACTATTGACAGATTTGATTTTCAGGTCACTTATCATATTTTCAGGTCACTTATCATATTCAGTCAGTCATAAGTGTTGAAGCAGATTACACTAAAAATAAAAAACTACCAAATGCTTTTCCTCCTCTCTTCCTTCTCACTTGCATAAATGGAGTAAGAATGAGAGAAAAGCTGTTAGCAGTGAAGTCACCACAAATTTCCCCATGGTTCTGTCACTCCTGAGCTCAGGAGCAACTGGTGCTGCCCCAGCCAGCCAAGGATTTCTCAGTGATTTCAGTGAAAATCTTGTAACCCTTCGTGTCTCATTTCCAGTGATGAAACTGATAATAATTGCCAACCCCTCTCAGGAAGTTCATGACAATACATTCATCCTCCTTCGTAAGGAATTCTCACGTCACATGGAAGGCGCTAGAGATGCACAAAGCATGATTATTTGTTTTTAATAAGACATAGCACAAACCACCAATGGCAGCTTTGTTAACATGTATTTTATCATTTAGAGTGATATCTTTCTTTGGAGGGAACAAATTGTATATACTGATCTGCTCCTACGGAAACATTCAAGTCAGAGAGATTAATTTTCTGTAATCAGTTGCCACTTTAAAAACCAAAGATTACTAAAACAGAAAACACAGCCAAAAAGCCAAATTGTGCACTTCTCTGGTTCACAAAAAAAAAAAAGGAAAAAAAAAAAAAAAGCAAACATGAGACAAGGTATATTTTACATGCAACAGCTCATTAAATTTAAGTGTCGTGGGAACCCTGCCAGTTTTACCCTCTGAGTAATTATCTTTCGTCTTAATTTGTAAGATTCTTGAAAGGGGGAAGAGAGAAATAGGAGGAAAAAAATGTTCAGTCTCACAGGAAAAGCTTAAAAAGCTTAAGTCTGAAAACACAACAAAGGGAGATGTAGATGCAAAACAGTTTTTGCCATGCTGTCTCTCGTTAAACATTGGATGGTATCAGTTTCTCTAAAAATCAGTATTTGTTTCTTCCAACACCTAGATTACTCTTATACCCAGCTACTTTATATCCAGCTATAAAACCTTTCTGCAATAGTAAGTTCTAAAAAGTTCACAGACATACTATGTGTAAGTTGATTAATTACAAAATGCTAGCACAAGCCAAGCATTTAAGGGGGGAAAAAAATCCCTGAGAATATGATTTTCCTCCCATCTCACAAAAGATGTCGAAGTAAGTTATTCAGACAATAAATAAGTTATTTAGTACAATAGAGTTAGATTAAACTCTGGCCCCAACAGCTAGTAAGACAGTTCAAAGAAAAAATGTATCACCAAAAAAAGACCAAAAACCCCCTCAAAAAATTTTGTTGTTGAAGAGTAACAGAAAATAAGCCAGCAACACCTACTTCTCAAAGGAAAGAAAACAATAACCCCCAAACACTCTGCATCAAGTATTACCGAGACCAAATCTGATTAAACAATGAAATGATTACTAATTCTTTTGTGTCTTCTTATGCAGCAAATTGCATTCTCCTTCATGTCTGCCAGCTCTTAAATATTTCTGAGGCACTCAGAAAATCAGGTAAGGTGTACGTTGTGCTTTACTAACCCCAGACAGATGTGTTCCAGGACAATCTCCCACATTAGAGGTTAGTCTGACATGCCAATATCCACTGTTTTGTTCCCAGTCACTTTAATTCCTTGCTAAAGAGTAGTCAGTAAAAGTTTCACCCTTGAAGCAGTAATTTCATCAAAAGATAGAAAGACAAAATACCAACTCCAACCAACACTAGTGATGAAGCTTGCATTCCCAAAGCAGAAATGATATGTAGTCTTGAATTATGATTATTTTATGCTACCTTAACGAACTCTGTATTTCCATAACAGCTTTTAGTTAAAGGTAAGAAGTGCTATTAACAAATAATTAAAAGTGTAAGTAAATTATTAGCGATCAGACACTCCAAATAGAATAAATGGGTATCATTATACCCGTATCCATCTGAATGCTTATTCTCAAAATGCTGTGTCCTCCAAAGCTATTATTATTATTAAACTGAAACAGTAAGAGTCCCACAGTGAAATACTTGTGGGTCTTTTGGTTAGCAGTGATGATCAAATGCAAAGAAACTGAACCACTATATTCAAAACTCACGAGCACTGGGGGTTTTTAAACCACTGATATAATTTATGGCAGCAGAGCAAAACCTTATGGCAGGCGTGATCCCCATGGACGCATCACAGTGCTCTCTGCATCAGGGGAACTAGACCCCGGGCACCAATATTCACTCAGGATCCCATACAGGGACTTTGGGGTACCTCATTTGAAACTATGATAAAAAATCCCTACACAAACCAATGCAAACTGTGTAAATTGTGCCTGTATTAGGTGCAGCTATAATAATGCCTAAAAAAATTTTTGGTCAAGTAAAGACACAGATGTGCTCAATTACTACAGATTAACTAAGCATTTACTACAGGAATTGACACTGTAGTGGGCGATAAACATAATGTGTTTTCAGCAATTTTCAGAAGTATTCCTACAAATTAATTTGCACACAAACATTTCACAGGATACGGCCAGCCAGCCATTCAGAAGCTAATTTATATTATGTACAATAATCAGGCTTTCACTGTGGAAGCAGCAGAATTAGTGAACTGGGTTCAGTCAGCTATTGACTCCATGGGCAAAGCTTTGTTTCCCAAGCCCTCCTGGAGATTATTCCTGCACCTGATATGCTTTATAGTTGAGGTAACTGGGGAGGTTTAATATGGACTGCAGAGTACTGAACCCTTTTGCTGTGTGCCTGTGTCTGGGAGATGAAGGCATGGAACATACACATATATATGTGCTGCATGTTGCAGAGCTTGTACTGCATAAAGCAAGTGACTGTGCATTCATAAAATCATCCAAAAAAAAGAGGGGAGATAGAAGTGAAAGGGAGAAGTTTTGTTTTGAGAAGGAGAAAAGGGAACCTTGCCAATATTGTGAACCCGAGCCAGCTATTCCAATGCAAACCTCATGTTGTTACATAGATCATGTTTGGGAAGAGATGTAGTATTAATCAACTTTCTGGCATGGAGTATCCGTTACTGTACAAAAACATTCTTGCTCTGGCTTTAATTCAGTTCTAAGTCACTGTGAAAACATTTATGTGGCTCTCAAACTGCGTTAAAGGACCCAGGCAATAATTCTTTTCCCCTCCCAGAGGAACTAAAACAACCTTCTACTTCCATAAAACACAGTATTTTAATACTGCCAATTGTTTTCCTTAAATGTTGGGTATGTTCTGACTTCCATAAATCATTCCCAGGGATAGAAGCTGTCTTCTGGAGCCCCCCAACATGCTCTGCCTACTCAGAGTCAGGAGCAAAGAGGTACTTCAGAAGAAAAGGCCGGCACCACGCCATATGAAAACATGTCGTATTGCTGTTTCCACACTTCCCTATCCCTAATGCAACACCACTCAATTTCTCAGTGGACAACACTACACGAAAATTTCCATAGCTGCATGCTAGCAGGAGTCAAACAGGAGAGCCACGGCAGAGAGGTAACACTGAATTAGTTTCTGACACCATCAATAACACAGCTCCAACCCTGCGCGCACAGGAATATATTGGGCCACAGGGAGAAGCGTTATTGGTATGAGACACTGTGCCACCGTTTGCAAAAATTCAATACCAAGTGTCTCGTCTCAGCACAAATTCATTACTCTCACCTAACCATTACGACACAAACAACATCAAAAGGGTCACTCACTAAGCAGCAAGTCCATACAAGAAGTGTCTGTCTGTTATCACGAGTCTCGCACCAGGATAACAATTCAGGGTTTTTTTTGAGCAACTTCCAGCTCCCCTATTCTTCTCCACAGGTCGTACATCTAGCTACTGAAAATCCACAAATCCCCAAATGTGTTGTGCCTGATTTGCATATTTAAATATGCAAATTACTGCAAAACGGGTAATTTTCGTGTTACATATTTTTGCAGAAAAATTAAATGTGCAAAAATGTTTATTGCAACAATTACTGGTTCCATGGTCTTTCAACAAAAGGCTGTAAATCACCAAAATAATTGCCTACCCATTAACTATTGCAGCACTCTGCCTGAAATTTTCTCATTCTGCAAAAAAATATTTTTCTTCTAAATGTTTACCTCTTCAGGATTAGCTTCACTAAAAATGATGCATAAGCCTCAGACTCTGTCTCATGTACCCACCCACAAATACCAAATTTAGTTAAAACCAAAACTAAATAAAGAACTGCAACCATAAATCAGAATTTTCTGACAACACACTCAAACAGTAATGTATGTAAAAGATGTGCCACTCAAGCCCAAGATACACAAACGCTGCATTGAACTACACCCTGAAATAAGAAAAAAGCCATCTACGATCTTTTCCTGCATCATCTTTGTACTATTACACATGTAAGGAAATTACTCTGCTAAATTATCCATTGCAAATTGAGAAGCGAAATGTTCTTCTGCGTTTCTGGTAAGCGAGTAAGACAGCACTGAAGCAGGGTATAGTGTTTCTAGCAATGCTTGCTTTCTATGCGCTACTGCCAGGTCTGTTTTGAAATTTGAGCCTCAAGAGAGAAAAAAAAAGAAGCATTCATACAATTTTCTCCCCTGCTCATTTCAGGCAAAAGGCATGCAGAGCAATTTTTATCTCATCATGTTAACAAAACACAGCATGAACCAGTAACCATTTCTGACCCTGTAGGTTTGCTGGCACACTGGAGCTGGTTTGCTCCAGCTAAGGACACCAGACTCGCCCTTCATGAAGAAATCTGGTTACAAGCAACGATGGTTAATTCTGTTTTCCTAAAAGTAAATTAGAACTTAATTGTCTGTCTCTGGCATCCAGAGACAAACAAGACATTCCCAGGTGTGCTGGCCCAGATGTGCACTCCTCTCTGCCTTTGAGCTGCTGTGCTGGTGTGAGAAATATATAATTTTCCAATCATTCTTCCTGAGAAAATTAGCCAACTATTATTAGAGGAACTGTAGCCTGCTGCATGCAACGTCCAAGTTGTCTACACAACTCTATCTGTGTGTGCTGCTCTGCCTGAGGCACTTTTCCAAGCCACAAGCCCTTTCAAGTAGAGTAATGCCTATCCTCCTTTGCTCCTGAGATGGGACCGATAACCCAACAACTCTCCAGCTCCACCTTCCAGCTCTCTATCACAGCCTGCCTAGCAAAACACTTGGCACCTGCAAACACTTTTTTCAGGAGCCTGAAGAGAAGACCTTCCATTGTGCCACAGAATGAAATCAAACTAGGATTTATTTAGTTGTGGGGAATTCAAAGAATTAAGTTTACAGGAACAGAGACTGAAGCCTACCCTCTTACCTACAGCTTGGAATTTCCTCTGAGCAGCGGGGAGATGCAATTTAGACCCAATACCTCCCTGGAAAGACTTGCACGCTCCCTTTTACACACTCCCATGAATGCAGGGGATAAACACTTCTGCCAAACATTTCACTTTGCTCTTTTAGAGCTGGGTGAGTGCGCAGCACATCAGCAGTACTATGAAAGGAGGGTGAAAAGGCATGGGTAACAATTTGATGCTTTAAATGTATCTGTGTAAGCAGTAAGGTTGGAAGGCAACAAGTCAGTTGAGCTAATTACTTCATCTTGTGTAGCAAGCTATGCCACGTGCTATACGTGCTTCCCATTCACACTCAGGCGTTCTCGATTGAGTTAGCTGTCCAAAAGGTGGCTCAACAGGCTCAGTTATAACAAACAGTTTGGTGTGCAACCTTAATAATGCCCCATATTGGCATCAGAAGAGGATATTGACAAATGACTTTGCCCAGAAAAGTTGTTCTGGCCCCCACTGAGTAGAAAGCAATCATTTGACACTGTCTAATGACATTAATCAAGCTCTGAACCTTTGTTGTTGTATGTCATAGCAAATGCTTAGCATTTTCAGGTCCAAAGTGCTTGACTACACATTGTATATTAAAAACAAAAGACTTTAATTCATTAAAAATAGACTCTCACGCTAGATTAAATTAATTTGCTGCACCCGTCCCTGGTCTGCCTTTGTGTGTGGTCTCATTTAAAACAGACACACATGAACCAGAACCTCCTTTATTCACATGAAACAAAAATACTATTGGCTGTCAACCAACATAACAGACACTGAAGAATGGGAATACCCCTGGGTAAGGAAATTTTAATTAAAAAAAAAAAAAGAGAGAAGAAGAAAAAAAGAAATTACAATGATGAAGAAGAAGCAGCTGCCTTCTCTGGGAATTCCTGTTTCTTCACCTTTGTCAAAACATCTCACATTGTCTCCTATGTATTTTATAAAGGTCTTTTGCAGCTCTATTAAAGCAGCAGCTTCATTTACACTCTCTCTGATCTATATTGATAAAGATTATGAAGCCATTATATGGCTCATTATGTTTGCCTTTACTTACCCCCAATTAAGATTTCAGGTGTCTCCGGTTTTGAGCTAATTTCAAAGTGGCTGCCATCTGGGACATTCTCAAGGAACATGATCAGCTCCTTTTGCAGTGATATATCACATTTAAGGGAGCAGTTCTGTTACATGCAGCCTCATTTTCCATAAGCAGAGTTTTGTGCGTCTTATTTTGGGGGGGGGTTATTTAGAAACCAATCCCAAGTGCCAAGTTTTGATCTATGGCTGGTAAAGCATTAAAGCTCCTGGTCACAGCTGACAGTTGTCATGCTATTAGGCATAACATCCCCTTGCAATTGTCCATAAATCATTCACAAAAAGTGAGGTTTTGAGCTTGGGTGTGCTATAAAAACAGATTCAGATGCAGTAATGAAAAAAAATGTTGGCATATGCAACAAAGGCACCCTTTATAGAAAACTCCCTTTTGAAAGGCAGAGATGAGGATCAGCACAGTGAAGTAATTGGGATCTACTCATCTCTTCTTTGGAGCAAGGTAGCATGAAAGAACAAATAGAGAAAGCACAGGTCACCTCTCAAAAAGTGCACTGTAAAGAGACCTTCCTCTCAGTCCTTTAACTACGAGGAGAAGAGCTGAAGGGGCAGTCACCAGAAAGAAAGATTTTCATGGAAAACTAATAGTGAGGAAGGGAACAGAGAACATAGGCTACATTTTGAAATTATGTCAGGCAGAGATGGCACAGAGGTGTTATGATACAAGAGCTCTTGCTGGAGCAAGAACCACATCACACAGGATGCTGGCAGGGGAGTATTACAGCAGGCTCTAGGAATTTTCAGCATGGCTTTAAATGTTCCATTATACACTAGGTAATCCTGCAATAATAAGCATGGATCCATTTTTCAAGATATGGCACAAGGACATCATGACACAATTACTGTGTAATTAATGCAGCTTTTGCTGATTTGCAGAGAAATAACTGACTTGAAAAAGTTTCTTTCATAAAATCTTTCAATCAACAACATGAATGCAGTATCGACTCACTGCAAGTGTGGTCTCAATACCACATGACAGAAATTAAGTATTGCCCCTGACATGTGTTTTGATAACACTTATGAATGCTTATATTTAACTTTGATAAAGTCATTCTCAATTAAACATCAGTCTCAAAAAAGCCAGAGAGAGTGACTGTGTCTATACATGTGTGTGTGTATACATATATATAAATACATATACATAAATATATATATAATACATACGCATATATGTGTGTGTGTATACATATATATAAATACGTCTCACAGAATCATAGGATTTTTTAGGTCAGAAAAGACCTTTAAGATCATTGAATCCAACCATAAACCTAAGATATCCAAGTCTACCACTAAAGCATGTCCCTAAGTGCCACATCTACATGACTTTTAAATACCTTCAAGGGACAGTGACTCAACTACTCCCCCGGGCAGCCCTTGACAACCCTTTCAGTGAAGAAATTCTTCCTAATACCTAACCTAAATCTTTCCTGGTGTAACTTGAAGCCATTTCCTCTGGTCTTACTGCTTGTTACATGAAGAAGAGACTGACCCCCACTTCAGTATATATGTGTATATACACGTGTGTGTGGATGTGTGTATATAATTCCAGCCCTGCGGTAGTTCTGCCACAGAGAGACTACAGGTTGTCAGAATAAACAGGTTAAAGTACAAGATGCTAACACTACATCTCACTCCACCACTTTTTCAATCAGATCCAGAAGAATGGACAAGGTTTGAGCACATTCAGCCCATAAATTTCTTTACTAGGGGGTGCAGGAGAACAGCACTACTTAGGACCTACCTTGCCCATTTGGTACATGTTTATGCGTTTTTCCTTTTCTAGGGGTTGACTGGCATGATGATGAAGCATTGTTTGTGGCTGTTTTTGTGTCCTCTGTCTCCTCCTCCTCCTCTTCTTCATCCTCATCATCCTGAGAGCTTCCAAAATATACCATGTTGCTGGGCAGGGCTGGAGAACCTGATCATTATAAAGAAATGGCTCATTAGCATCATTACATTCACTTACTGCACTAACCATATTGATCATAACCTACTTCAGTGTCATGCACAGCAAGGGAAGAGTGGGACTCGGAGCTGGAAGGTCACACCAGTGCATGACTAACTAGAGGGTTTTTATTTATTAGTTTTTACCAACAGGATACGCATGTGCTTGAAAAGCAGGGTTCGCCCCCCCCCTTAAGCACATTCTATTCATACTTCAGACAATCAGCCTTGCTACAAGCCCTAATTAATAGCTCTGTGTATTCAGAAAAGGACTAATGCACATGCTTAATTTCAAATTCATGCTCAAGTGCCTTGCTGAAGTCTTAACACATAACTGGAAGCTTACAGCTTTTCCAAACAGAAGAAAAATGAGCAAAAAACCAATCTGCACCACAGAGGTATTTTAAAGTTATCATTACAATAAAGCATCAGCATTTCAAGTTCACAATACTTTGCAGACCTCCACAATATTGTACACAATGTTTTGCAGTATTCTGCAGTAAGAAATAAAGACAAAAGCCAGGACACTGAGAAGCTTATTTGCCTAGCAGATTCCTGGGAAGGGAGGAAAAAGAGGAAAGGCCTTCTGATTCCCTGTGTGCTCCTCTTGAGGATGTTGCTTCTCATCTCTTGATTACTTCCCACGACACTCCCATGATTTTTAAATGTACAAATACTGCTGACAACTAATGGGCACCTTCCCATGTGCCTGATATCACTTTCTACTTCAAAATTAGTCTCCTGTCTATCCCCTGCAGGGACAGGTGCCCTAGGAGCCTTCTACTTACTCCCAAAGAAAAAATTTTGGTAAAGAAATGGAAAAAAATATAGTCAGCACACTTGGATAATAGCAACTTATCACTTCAATTATTTTCCTGCAGCTAAATAAAACAAAAGGACTAAGAGAACTGGGCTAGAGACCAACACAAAGTAGTGGCTATTTGGCAGCTGCTTCCTTAGGAAGCACTTCTGGCCTCAAGCTCTTCAGAACTGCAGTTCTGTGTTTTGTTTGGTTTTGAGCTGTTGGTGTTGCCATTGCCAATAATTAACTAAAGCTTATTTTTTGGTTGCGTATTTTCCGCTTCCACCAGGTTTGTACAAAACACTCTTCACTATAAAAATTACTTTTTAATTAATGAATTACCCAAATGTGGAACAAAAACTGGGATAGGCTGTTTCTGCAATGAATCATCCATCCCTAAGTATACTGGTTTTGATTGGGATGGAGTTAATTGTCTTCATAGTAGCTGGAACAGGGCTGTGTTTTGGATTTGTGCTGGAAATAAAGTTCATAACACTGAGACGCTTTAGCCATTGCTGAGCAGTGCTTGCATGGTGTCAAGGCATTTTTTGCCCCTGTTTTTCATGCTGCTCTACTAGCAAGCAGGCTGGGGTGCACAAGGAGCTGTGAGGGGACAGAGCCAGAACAACTAGCCAAAGGGATAATCCAGACCATAGGACACTGTTCTCTGCAATAACAGCTGGGGGAAGAAGGAGGAAGGCGGGGACATTCAGTGTTACAGCATTTCTATTCCCAGGTAACTATTTTATATGATGGAGCCCTGCTTCCTGGGGATGGCTGAACACTTGCCTGCCAACAGTGAGTAGCAAATGAATTCCTTGTTTTGCTTTGCTTGCAGCTTTGCTTTGCGTATTAAACTGTCTTTATCTCAATCCATGAGTTTCCTTACTTTGACCCTTCCAATTCCCTCCTCCATCCCACTGAGGGCTTAGCCCCTACCTGTAAAGAAACTTGCTTTTGGCCTCTCTAGCAGCCCCTTTGGAACAGCGGCTGCCTCAGGGGCAGAGACAACTCCTCACCAGCATCCTGTGCTATGTGTGAGTGGTAGCCCTGGGGTAGCCAAGAGAAACACTACCACAGCATTGAGGGCATGATGATTCTTCCCCCCCAAAACAGTGTATTATTCCATCCAACCTAGACAGAAATGTATGGAGATACACAGTTATCCTGGAGGAAAAGGCTTTTGCATGCCACAGTTCTTATGTTTACATAGACTAATGATCAAATTAAGACTGCTGACATATTTCACGGCATGGAAGCTGTAGCAACTTACAGAAACAAAAAACCTTCACATTTTTTATGCAAGCCCAGAACTTTCTGGCACACTCTAAGCAATCAAACATAGTAGGTAAGAGGTGTTGAGAGGCACATTAATTCTTCTACTCGTAGGGGAGTGGTAAGTCTCAACACCAACTAACTAGAAGACTCTAAAACAGCTACTCTAGGACAGTGCTGTCTGAAAAATAAATGGGTTTTTCTTCCATCTAGTTAGCCAAGCGTGTAGTATGGATTCAGAAACTGGATGCAAGTGCATCTGCTCTTATCAGAATCTGAAGTTTGACACCATCTGACACCACTGTGCACTGACAAATGATGGTGTAAAAGAACCTTACTGTTAGGAACCCTCAAAATTAGATTCAAATACATACTGAAATCTCCCTATTATAATTAGAGAAATACTCAGAAAATTTATCCTTCTGAGACACTTAAAATAGGAGTTCAGATACAGTGTCTGTTCTCTGAGCTTCACCTTCCTTAGAATTCCACATCTCTGAGCTTTTTCGGCAGCTGCTTTTAACAGCAACCAACAAAAATGTATCATCTGCAATGCAAATGTTTTTATTACAATAGCAATCTTTTTTTTTTCTTCTTAAAGCACAGAATAAAATACAGTACTGTGTCACTCTGTTTAGAAGGGAGCAAGAGTCTTACCCAAGTTCGAGAGCAGGCACAAACTTCACCTAACTCCTGGTATTCAATTGCTGTAATCTCAGTGCATAAATCTTCTGTCAGAATGACAGGTTTTAATTCTTTCCAATCGAGAACTACAAACAACAATGGTTAAACTGCATTCCTGGGACAGCTGGGACTGTTTGGGAAGTACATTTCCAGAGAAGTTAGACTAGCAACATCCAATAACACAGAAGAGTCCCGCTAACCCTGACTTTATTGATCTAAGTGCTCTGCAATATGAGACCTTGGAGAAAAGCTGGCATTCAGTCTGGGTCTCCTCCCCTCCTTCCCACCAGCTTTCCCTACATATTTATTAAACTTGACTTGCCAAACAGAAAGAAAGAAAAAAAATTCTGGACTTGCGTATTTTTGTTCTATTTAAGCATTGTTATGGATGGAAGACTCTGAAAGAAATTTTAGAGCTCTGAGTTTTCTTGCTTAATTTTTGTATTAGAACTATTTTTATCCTCATCTTTTATAATACTGCTTCAGTTCTGGAATAGCCTCAAGTAATTTGTTCACAACTATGTGTTAAACTGGTTAAAACCACTTTCACTTTAAGCCTATGTAGCTAAACATGTCCAAAAGGCTGAGAAAACACTGGTTTAAAATATTGAAACAGGCTGCCCAAGCTCAAGACACTGCAAATTCCCTTTATGAGCAAACTGAAGGGAAGACATGCCTGTAAGTACACTGTGATATCATTCAAGCTAAAAGAATGACCATCGTGTTTATTAAACAACATCTAAGGTGAGAGTGGTTTATGCGCACTGCTGGTTTACACCAAACAAAGAGCTTTTAAGCAACACTCGTAAAGCCCCTCTTAACAGAAATAATACTCAGAATTCTCATGACTGAAGAACTAATGAAACTCATATGAATGAAACTGCACTGTGAAGAGTGGAAGCTATGTGACCACTCACCTTCTTTAATAATGACTCCTGTCCTAAATATCCCTCATTCTCTCTGACATCAGATAGGGATGTGTATACAATGCCACAGCCTACCTGTACAGGGGACCCCATTTGTTACTCAAAGCTACTGATTTATATAACAATACTAAGAAGCATTACTGTAGCCATGAACATTCAAGACCACTGGAAATATGAAGAAGAATGTGCTCTCAAGAGCCGGTTTGTTTTTTCCAACTGTATCAGTTGGTCAAATAAAATACATTCCCCTTCCTCAAAAATCTGGCCAGTCTTCACTGCAAGTTAAGACCATGGTGGTTTTCCTTACAGACAGACTTTGTTGAGAGTTACTGCTCTCAGGTTACTCCCTGTGTAACAGTTATTTACCATGAAAATGGTGTATGACAGCAAGATGATAAAAGCCCTCCAAAATGACATGAGAGTAAGGAAAACTGCAGGTTCAGCAGACACATCTGTACACACACATTCACAGGACATACAGTTGTAGGGGCTTCCCTGATATGTAAAATTTATGGATCACTACTCTCAATGTTTGTCTCTTCCTGCACACACTCAATAACAGAAACCTATGGGGCAGCTATGCTGGCTCCTTCTGGCACATATTTGCCAGCCAGGCAGCAAGAGTAAAGATGAGTAAACATCCCTCCTCTTCCTCTTGCTCTCCCCAGCACCAAAGTGTGATTCTCAGAACCTACCAAGGGTAAGATAAAGAGTGACACTGGAATTAATAACCAACAGCAAAAGAGAAGAGCAGCAATGCTGCAAATAAAGGGCAACATCTGTGCCTGGGAGGTGGTGCCTGCCAGGTCTCAGCACTCTAGGTATACAATTCCCCACTTCCTCGCTTTCCATCCCCAAGAAAACAGCAGAAAAATCTGCGAGAGAGAGTTACGAGAGCCTGTGGCTGTATCAAATTTTACAAGTCTCCTTCTGTGCTGGGAGCCCCCACGCTGTGCAGGCAGCTGCTACCATGGGCACTGGAGCGCATGAAGTGGAGAGTAGGGAGCAGCCCTCCAGAGCTTGGGGAAAGCACACAAGCAGCCCTCCTGAGAAACCCACCCTACCACATACCTCATCAGCAGGTGCCTGAAAAGCCCACTCACTCAGCAAATCTGATGGCAACCTAGAAATTAAATTTGACTTCTCACCACTCATTTAGAAGACATTTCATGCAAGGAACCATCTAGACTGTTGGTGGCTGTGTGGACATTTTTCTTGGCATCAAAAATGGCCTACAGAACATCTACCAGCATCTGGCCTCTTCTCATTCATTAGACCTGTGCCATCACCTCAACTGTGGCAGTGTAATTTTTTTGTGGGGCCATGTGGTGAATCGGATCAGGGAACTGATTCAGATTAAAATCCCAGACTAAGGAAATTAAAGTCCATTAATAAATGCTGTAACCGTAATGTAATATTACAAGCTCTGAAGAAAAGATTTGGAAAATTTCTATGCACACTTTTTCTTATTGAATGTGTAGCATAATATATCACTTTATGTTATTAAACAAAACATTAAACACAGTATGTTTCCAGTCTCGTGTAGGACCTGCATGTTTTACATTCTGTCCTGATGATGCCTAGGAGGCACACAATTCCTAAATGCTTCCCCCCCACACCCCAAGACAGCTGATTTGTTTTGCAGCCAACATTTGCATAGAAGCATATGCTGTCACCAAAGATCTGGATGGGGCAATTGCAACACGTTGGGAAGGAAGGAGAAGCCGTGGCAAAAGGAGTAAGCTGTAAGAAAGGCTGCAAACTGCAGCAGCAGCAGAGTAGAAGGGAGGAGCCCAGATGTGCTGGGGCTGGAGAAAGGTGAGTGGTAAGAGGTATGCTAGCAGATGGACACAAGCTGCAGGAGCAATGGGAGAAGGGAGATACGGAAGGGATAATTGACATGAAATAGTAACAAATACAGTAAAGTGGAAAAGACATTCCTGTTAAGGCTGCTCAACACAAGGCATCCATCTGATAGTGCAGTCAACCTGCTGCCCTGATGCAGGCATGTGTGCCACTTGCCTTTTCTTGCTTAACAACTCTCACAGTTGAGAGCAGAGAAGCCATGGCCAAAGCCCGGTAGCAACCTGGAGGGAACTTCCCAGCCCTCTCCCCCTCCTCCAAACACTGGGGAAAGGCCAAATCACCAAAGCTGGACCTCATAGTGAGATTTTGAAAGCCTAACAAATTTCCATGGCTGACTAAGGGACTGCAAGCCATATAGAAAGTATGGACAGCTGACACAACCCTAGGTACCCTCTCCTCACCAGTATGAGAGCTCCTAGGATTGGATACCACTGCGTGTGGCAAATTTTGAGAGAATCATTAATGATGAGTTCTTTTTCTTAAAACCACTCATCTAGGTTACAATGACCTATGAATTATTACAAAAAGGGAGGACAATCAGCTCTTTTAAAAAACTAGATTTGAAGTATGTTTGGCAACTGTTTCCAGATACTGATATTGAAATTCTCTCAAGTATTTTTGTCTTTCCACCTATTGTGAGAGCAACACAAAAGAAAACCTAACTATATAGGAAAAACGATTACCACAACTACACACAAAGTGTGGCCTAATGTGTATGAAAGAATGACAAATGTATTTCATGTCCTCTGTTACAACAATCTGGTGCTTATACAACAGTAAGTACACAGTAAAATATGTGGGGTTTAAGTCATGGTGCTACTTTTAGCAATTTCCTAGGAAAGATGTCACCCTTTGCATGTGCAAAATTCAGGCTCACTACTAACAGTAGGCAGAATTGATGCTTTTGCAGCCTGTACATACAGATGTGTTGACCTCAGCAGCAAGTGCCTGATTAATAGAATAAACTATACTCTTTTTCAGCCATTTTATTTGACTGATGATGTTATAACGTTTTTTTTTTTGTTTTTTTTTTTTGACAAATGTGTAGTTTTCCCTCCTAAATTATGGTTTTGTTTCTCATTAAATTACATTAACTTTTGTCTTGGACTAGCTAAACATGTTAAAAAAACCCTCTGAATTTGGATCTGAAGAGTGGAATCAGAAGTATGGAAAGTGCATATGCTTTGCCAAAAATACTATTTCATTACTCTTCAGAATTAGCTGGCAGTGTTTCTGCAGTATTTACTGAAGTACAAACCAAATGTTTTCATCTGGACAGGATTCAAACTCTGGTATGTTACAACCACAACAAAAATCATCTCAGTCCAAGAGCCTTCTCTGTAATTTGGACTGTGGTTTCTGCAAAATTGGAGGATTCTTCTCCATGAATTATTTATACCAACTCCCCCTGTAGCTCCTCTCTTTTTTTCCCCCTAACAATTAAACATAACCCAGATGTGCTTTGGAAAAATCTTAAAACAATTTAAGACATCAGAATGATTTAAGCACAGGGCAGGTCAAGGTATGTGGGACTTCAGCCCGCCCCAGAAAAGCACACGGCATGCCAAGCCCTACAGTGAGCCACGTTCAGAGGTTTGGCTTCTCTGACACACAGCCCCATTTTGTGGCTGTATGCAGGTGGAAAAAAAAACCTTGCCTCTCAAATGCTCCTGAGGTGCTGGCATCTCAATGCTTAACATTTAGGGCCTGCTTCTCATTTATTATATGTCCTACTTATTATGTTTTGGCAGGACAACGCCAAGTCCCTGAAGTGCAAATATATGTAATTTATGCCTGCACCTTATGGTAGTTTTACCAAGCCAGGCTGAAGAAGTACAAACTGCATAAACTCTATAGGAAAGAGCAATTGCAGTTCACTTGTGTGACTCCACCTGCAGGAACAGTCCCAGAGGGAGCTCCTCGGTGCCTGAGCGAGAGGGAAGAAAAGGCTATCCCAAATACGGAATTAAAACAGAGCTCCAACTCTTCCCTCTGCTGCCACTGTATGAATCACAAGGTGCCACTGCTGTCACAGCTAATTTA
This sequence comes from Aphelocoma coerulescens, assembly GCF_041296385.1. NCBI lineage: Eukaryota > Metazoa > Chordata > Aves > Passeriformes > Corvidae > Aphelocoma > Aphelocoma coerulescens. The sequence goes on along the minus strand of NC_091015.1, from coordinate 74,657,082 downwards.
TTAACTAGTGCAGCAACATAAACCCCATTTTCTTCTCAGTCTGTTCTTCAAACTAGTAGAGCTAAACCCAAAAACCTAAAGAAAATTCTTCCTTTTCTAGGGAAATGGAGCAAGGGTGGGGAAATGAGTGAGTATGCAGGAAAAAAAACCCAAAGGTTGACTTTCCAAACTTAGCAAAACACTCCAGAGTAACAGAGTACTCAAAATTTTAAAAAACGAAAGGAGTGCTTCTCACATTTAAAATTCATATCTGACAATCCCAAAGTAATTTAACTCCACCAGCCCGACTAGATTTTACAGCGAACCTCAAAACCAACCCTTTCCACATGCACTTCAAACCCCAACTTCACGTTCCCTTCCACCAAGAACAAAACAAACATGGAAGTTTCAAACCACTGTGATGCCATTCCCAAAAAGCTACCAGGCTGTGTTTCATACCCAAGAGATCCTGGGCTCCACCCCTAGCAGAAAATTAGTCATTTGGGTAACACTGAACCTATGGTACATTCCCAGGTTAGAGAAACAGGCTCAGAGGTTTTTGCCTGGGATGAAGGGCAGGAATTGCCTTTGCCAGAATACTTTACATTCCCCACCTGGGCAGTCAGCTTTTGAATTGCTGCTGCCTGGCAGCACTCAGATTTTATGCCAGTAGCTCGTCCATAATCAATGTCCAGCTATGTCAATGCCTATATACAGAGTTAAATATTTATCCTCATTTTACAAAAAACTAAGCAACTCGCTGAGGGATTCGGAGTAATCTGTGGCAAATACAAAAGCTAAACCTCAAGATCAGTCTCCCTTTTCACTCAGTAAACTGCATCCTGCGGCTTTTTGCAGGGGTAGATATTGGGGTCATTGACATCAGAAAGGGCTCAAAACTGGCAGAAACGTTAATTCAGCTCTAGTACTACACACAGGATACTCTATCTTACTTCATTCAGCACCTCTTCCCATTTCTTAAATCTCCCAGTAGGCACACACTGACATGAAATTGCATCTTCCATTGGAACGGATGCCTGGAGGTCTGGCACCGCAGCAGCACTCCATTCCCTTGGGAAGAAATAATGCCATGGTGGTGGTCACCAGGCTCTCTCTCTCTGTACTTCACACATGTGCTGTTCACTGCGAGCCTGTATAATCACTTCTCCCTGCCAACACTGATTAAATGACTCTTGTCCTAAACCACAAGAGTTGCTTGATAGCTCATGTTCCACAGGTGGCCTAAATGGTTGCACATAAGAGAAGTATCTAATATTCTACACTCAATGTTACTCCTAACTTTAAAACAGAACTTAGAAATTTTTGAGATTACAGTTACTAAATACAAACTTATTTTTATTAAAGGATTTGTCCAATTAAAATTCAGCACCCTAAAGTTTATTCTTGATTTTCCAATCCATCCTAAAATTTTAGTTTCAAACACTAAATGATTTAGTAATAAAATCAATTACAATTTTTCTTCCAGTATTTTAAACTAATTATTGCGTGTCTGCATGTTTTAATGTTATTTTGGAATTATAAAAACTAACCCAGACTTCAAAGAAGCTCATACTTTTGGATAGTGTCAGCATGTCATTGCTTTGCTTCCAGCCTAATCAAGTTGCTGTGCTGTTCAATCTGCTTACTCTGATGTGGTGAGCAAGTCTCCACGGTGCCAATGGCTGGTGCTTCAAGAATGTGACTGATCCAAGTCAGCAGCTCTCCAAGTACGGCACACGTTGACTACAGTACCTATTGACACTGAACTAACAGCAAACATACCTTTTGCCTTACTGAAACATAGGCAAATTAACAGTTGTTTTCTAACATGCCATAAATTAAGAGCTCCCAGGTTTTGGTTCTGGGGGCTCTCCCATTGTAATTGAAAATCTCTGCAGGTATGAACTGACACAGTCAACCTCTCCTATCAGGACTCAAAAGAGAAGACTGGGATCAAAGGCCCCTAAGCCTTTCTATCGCCCAAATATAGGTGTTTAAAAGAATAAAAAGCCTGTTTAAGAGCACACTGCACTACAAGTTAGAAGTTACAGAAGTTCACACAAACATGATATAGTGAAAATTTTTATTTGGATTTTGCCCAATTGCAACAGATCATCAGATTATTAAGTCAAAACAGCACTCAAAGAAAAAGAACAATCACATGTTTTGCGGAATAGAAGAGCCTGAAAACTCAATTTGTGAGATCTCAATTAAACCATCTTTATTTAGGAATCCCTGAAATTCTCTAGCATGTAACTCCCAGAGGCTCAGCTTAATTAGAAAACTGATCATGGGAAAACTTCTTAAAATGTAGTCTCCTAATCACAGCCTTCCTGTTACCACCTTTTGCCAAAGATCTATTGCTCACAGGGAGTTGTTTCTCCTTCCTCCTCTAGTCTGATATTTGACTCACAATATTTTAACCTCTAAATAATTACAAAGAGCAGAGGTAACTTAAATGCACTGTAACAGAAGCTATTAAGAAAAATATGATCAGAGGCAGAAAACACAGTAGAAGTGAGAGCTGTTGTACAACCACACGGAGATGACACACTCGTATCTACACACTGCTGAAAGATGATACTAATTATGCCTCTGGCAAAGGGCACACAGGCTCCTTCAAAGAAGCTATTAAAGATAAGAACACTGCAGACAAACACTTCAGAGATATCTGTACTATTCCCTTCCTTGTGTTGAAAATTCTAGGTCACAATTTAATAAAATACAAAAAAAAACCCACCAACTTTTTTAAAAGGAGGATTTTAAAATAATAGAAAGCAGAGGAGCTTTGCCAAGTTTGGTCAGTTTAGAAATGTATTCCAAGATGCTCAGATATTCATCAACTGTTACAGCTTTTTCATTGTGCTCCACTTACCTTTAAAAAGTAATTAGTACAGTGTATTATCAAATCAAGAGTTTGAAAAACAAACTAATTAAAAATATGTCTAAAGCCTTAGTGTTCTGGATAATGAAACCAAGCAGGTTATCTTGGTTAAATTATTTCCCTTTGAAATTACAGGATGCTAATGGAGTGGCAGGGGGAGTTAAAATTAAAATTATTTGTATCATTAGATTTTCTTACACATAGCAGGACAGGTAAATGGTACTTCTTCTCCTAAGTATGGGACCTTATGCACGTCAAGGGCCTTCCTTCCACACTGTAGCATGATAGTATTGCTCCTTCACTGACAGAATTCAGCTGCTCCCACTCAAAATAAACCCCACAAGAACAAAGAAGAGTGAACCTCTAGTGGTGACAGGATTATTACCTTTCTCTGTTTAAAACCAGAAAATAAAAGTACACACCGACATGTGAATTCATAGTGGAATTTTGTCAAAGGCTGGACTTGGTGATCTTGAAGGTGGTTTTCCACCCTTAATGACCCATTATTCTATGGTGTGACAAATTTATGCTCTGCTTCTGACACCGCTGGGGGGTGTGGTGGGACAGGGACAGAGAAGACCACTGAGTTGCATTCCCATCAGTCCTGGGAAAGACTCCTTTGCCCAAAAAAAGACTTTGATTGTGAATCCAGGGACTATATCACCAGAGCATTTTGAAGGACTAGGACCTAATATAGTCCTAACTTTTTTTTTTTTTTTAATTAAACAAACATGGAAATTTACTGCTCTGGATCTTATCACTACTACACTTAAGATTTTTGAAGTGCTGAACAACAGCCCTGTGAGTGTGTTCTTATTTCCATGCAATTGCATGTTGCATTTCATAGTCAAAGAACAAAAAGACAAGGCTGGACACATGCAGCTGGACAGAAGTCAGAACAACCACCTGTTCCACCATGCAAACAGTTCTGAAACCTTCAACACTTCAATAAATAATAGCACGGAGGCTCCAAATCAAAATAAATCCCTTCCAAAAAATCCCACGTCTTCCCTATGCAGGGTCTTAGTAAGCTACTGGCTCTTCCCTCTCCAAGCTCACTAGGCACCACCAGAAGAGTAGAACCCAACTAAGCCTGCCAGTGCCCTGGAAAGTCACTTGTGGGACCTTTCTGGAGCTGGATGTACCATCATGCTGCTATATGAACTCCCTACAAGCATTAGCAACCAGCTTCCGTCTCCTTTTTTTGAAATAGACATATCAAAAGAGACAGCCACCTGGAGCTAAACATTCCCAGAGGCCAAATGGACACAACCTCAGGCAGCCAGGACCTCTTGAAGGACACAGCAGTTCAGGCACAGAAGCCAGAACGATGAAAATACAAGTATGAACAACCCAGTCCTCCCTCCAAGCCACAGCACTCTCCTGATCCTCCACAGAGAAGGATCCAGGTAGCTGATGTCCAAGAAGATTCCCCCACCTCTTTTTAACTGGCTCTTTTCACATTTTATACAGGGGTGATGGAGTAATAAGCTTGTGGGGGTGCTGAAACAGAAAGCTGACAGCTTTCCCTTTCTGCTTTTCTTCAGACTGTTTAAGCACACCAAGAACTTGCCATGTGTGGCACTCACAGCAGACTTTCCCTCGTGGTTTTTAACATAATTGTAATTGTGATCTTGCCGTCTGAATGCATGTGTTGTCAGAAATGTACGAGTACTCCTGCATACTGAAGAAATTAGGAATGAACTGGAAGTTCTTAATTGACAGTACAAAACATCAATTATGCCACAGATGAATAACAAAGAAGAAAATTACAGGTGCAAGAGCTAAACAGCCATTGATTTAAGTAAAACTAATAATACTTCAAAAAAAATTTTTAAAAAACCCAAACCAACCAAACAACAACAACAAAAAAAACCAACAACATGAAGCACTGGAATACGACTAAAGTACCCATGCTTCCCATTTGCATTGTTAAACCAGAACGCTAAGAGAGTGCTAAGAGAGTAGGAAATGAAAGTGGAGATAAGTGACACCCCCACACAGGTTGCCTTTCTATAAGTGCAAGTGCCTTCAAAGCTATAAATAACACATGCTTAGTTAGCAAGCAGTGGAAACAAGTGTGTGAATGCAGCCATGTGTGCTCACACACAGACACACACACACAACCCCCATCTGACTCTTCCCACCAACAACTGTGGCAGTTGGCCCAGATCACAGCAGTGACATGCTGCCAACAGACTGATCAACCTCACACTAAATTAGAAATACATTTCCACAGATTATATTTCAGAGGACCATGATGCCACTTTAAACTCCATTAGATTCTGCTCCTTTCCATCCTTTAAACAAACACAAAGGCTAGCAAATCACCCTCCTCTATCCCCTCCACCCACCCACTTTACCAGAGGTCCCAAAAGGATGGAGGCTCCATACTGGATGTGAATCAAGCTGGATAAATTAGCAACCAGTCTAAAGGTACCACTAGCCTAAAATCTTATAGAAGAGAAGAAAAAAGAAATCAAACCACACTGCATTAAGGTGAGAAAGCCTCAGCAGGAAGCTATGGGTGGTGTTGATCACAGCTGTCCACAGATGCAACAGAGACCTAAGAAAGGGGAACTCCAACACAAGCACTGAAAGATTCAGCCCACTAGGTGAGACTTTTGCAGACAAAGCCTATCGGTAACAAATGCACACCCTTTCAGCAGGTAATGGGACAAAAAACCAGCAAAAGGCATCATTCCAGCACAGAGGATGGAGCAGAGACTAAGGAGACAGGGAAAGCACCTATAAACATACCGCAAGAGATAACATGACCATTGGGGGATTAAACTGAAAGATGCTATCTTCAGTACATGACTTGGGACACAAGGCCATGGAAAGTCCTAAGAAAAATGACCATTCAAGTAACATCTCCTTCTCTAGCTTAATCTAGACACTGAGCTGTACCTCATGCTCAGGCCCCCCAAGTTTGACATGCAGGCTTGCAGACACGCAGCCCATCGATCCCAGACACACCACACAGCTCCAGCCAGGCTCAGGCACCTGTTACTGTGAGGCGATTCAGGTATCTCACTCTACAATTTCAGATGTGTCGCTTGTACTTGGATTGCTAAGAGAAGGAGCTCACCTGTTTTAATTATCAACACAGGAATAATGCAGCTCTTGAGGTGGACAAGAACAATGGCAACCCCTCCACCCACTGTCAGATGAAAAGCCTGACTCAGATTGAACAATAAAGGACAGTGAGTAGGCAGAGAAGGGGAATTTCCAAGAAGATTTTCTCCTCTTGCAGGAACAAGTACTCAAGCAAGTTAAGCACTTCTTCAGTTTATAGTCAGACAAAACAAAGGAGGATGGGGAGGACTTAAGAGAGCTAGACAAAAACCTATTCAGGGTATCGGAGAGCCAAGTATAAAAGAAATTTCTTTTTGCACTATTACCAGGCTCATTTTATGATCTTTAGAACCACGAACTCGAATGCTCCTGCTGAAGATACAGTCAAATTGCTGAGAGCTGAAATGCACACAATACATTCAAGTGCAGCTCCAGTACATTTGTCTGGCTGCTGCTTGGTGTGCAGCGCTACAGCTCCTTCTGTGAATGAGACTGTGCCCCAGGGCTGCTGCAAGACACCTACCTCGAAGACAGAGGAAAGTGAGAAAATCTTCTGTCTTGGGCTTCCTTTTGGAGAGGTCAGAAATCTGAGTGACAGGAGGGGGTAACAACGGCTCCACTATCTTTATTGGAGTTGTGCTGGGACTGTTTGGCTGGGACTGAGCAAACTTCCTTTGTGCTTGCAGCCTTGGCCTGTGGAAACAAGAGCACATCAGAAACATGTTAGGCAGAAAACATAAAAATTCACCTTTTAGAAGAGAGAGACAGAGACCTGAATCCATCTCCTACCAATACCAAATCCCCTGGGTCAATTATGAAGACAGTATTTTATTTGTTTTATCCTTTGGTATCTTCTGCTACAATTTGGAAAACCAGAAAGGGAACAGCTTGACTGTAAAATCTGTGAGTACTGTTTCATATGTTCTGAATGTCTTCTTGCACATGATACAATTACAGTTTACCATTCACTTATTTGGGAATTAAATCTGTATTTTGCACCATGAAAATGTCTTTTTTTTTTTTTTGTTAAGTGTTAGTGCTCATTGCTTTTTGTTTTTAATTAATTTACAAATTAGGTTTATTTTAGCCCCATTAAGGTTTTAATTTATTCCAATCTGCTAGAATCTTATTTCCATAAATATCTAATCATAGATAAGGTGTATATATATTTGTGCCCAGTTCTTAAAAAAAAAATCAAAACCTATAGGAGAAGATCTTTTTGACAGGGAAGACATCCGGTCAAAACCTTTAGATTTTTGTTTGCTTGGCCACAGCCCAGAAGACAACATGCAAGGAGGTTGGCAGTGGGGCTAAGTAAGATTTGGGATAAATTTGTAAGAATGAAGGACATGCATGGAGTGAATTTGTTCAGTCCTGGTACTGGGCAATGGAGAGGCACTCTCTGATTAGTTTTACAGCATGCCTGAGTATGGCTGCAATAAACGAACGGCTGCAGGTGGTTTTGGCAGTTGGCTGCAAATAATTTCAAGCCCATCTGAAGGCTCTGATTAACTGCTAGGTAGCAGTGAATATGATTTTCTTTAATATGTCTAGAACGTGAATTGGTATTAGGGAAAGCACTTTGGGGCAGGACAGATACCCGGAGGGGGTCTCACTGGGATCCTGGCTCAGCTCAGCATATAAGAACATGCTAATTTCTCACTGAAGCAACTGGGATTCTAATTATGATCTATCTTTATTACAGCTTCAAAAAGGAGAGAAGCTACAGAAAGAACTTAAAACCTTGTTGAGAAAGGATGCAATTTTATGTCATTTTCTTCCCTAATAGCAGAGTATTTACATAATGTCAAAGTGAAACATATCAAACAACACTGAAGGGAAGCCCAGGTCTTGTCACTCCACAGCAGCCTTGACTGTTGTGACTTAAGGAAAGCACAGTTATCATTCAGTATGGATGAAATGCATAATTGGCAAACCTCTTGTTTTTCACGGGTATTAACCTTTAATATTTGGGTAACAAGAGGTTTATTACTGTATTTTAAAATTCTGCAATCATGTCACTAAGATAGCAAAAAAAATATTGAAAATCCCAGCAGTGTTTGTATGAATATACACGTTCCCTAATGACAACAAAGAGCAAAAGTAACATTCAGCAGTTTTCTCCCTAAACTCTGCATAAAATTGTCCATGTCCTCACTATCCAACCCCCACCGCCCCAAACAACAAAACATACCAGCCATTCTTAGTGCTTATTTTCATCTCCTCCATGGCAAAAATAGCCTGGTGTTTACAAATTTTTTTATCATGGTGCTTATAATTTGTGAACTGGAACTGAAAGACTATTTAACATGTATATTTCCTCATATCTAGGAACAATTATCTTTCTAGAATGAAGATGTTGTATAGATCTGCCTGTATCTCCACAAAATTACTCAGATTGCTTTGCAAAGCCCCATTCCTTCACGCAGACTGAGGACTCCCGCACAGGATGAATGGGATTTTAATTTCAAGCAACTACATTTCTATCACCAAAACCATACATGCAGCCAGAGAAAAACGCTTTGTGTTGGCTTCTGTTCTGCACAAAACATATGCTCTCTCGGCAAAAAACAGACTATAAAGGTTAGCAAGCATCCCGGCTTTCTGCACAGCAACTTTCTCCCACTGATGTGCTTCATCAGCCAGGCTGTTAAAAACATTCACCCACCCAATCTCTGCATCTCTGTACCTGCTCAAATCTCACGTGATCGATGATAAGCAAGAAGGATGACTACCACCCCAAAAAGTAAAGGTTAAGCCTGTTTCACAGTTCAAATGTAACCCTTTGCAGCAAGAATCATCCACACTGGTTTGTAGTATCCCTATTATCAGTCACCAGAGCACTGAAAAAGGATTAGAGAATGACTTGCAAGTTTGGCATAGATATGAAATGAATTAGTGAACTGAAAGCACTTTTGGTTCTGTCTTTGAAAGTACACTCTATGCTAGCGTTCTTCTCTGGGACAAAAAAACCCCCGTGGGGCATGGAGCCTGGCCTGGCAGCATCACAGGCTCTTCACTACCCTTGGGGGTCCTTGACTTCAGCAAGGACAGAGAAAATGCCAGGTCTTACCTCCACTTACAGCCATGAACTTTTGCCCCTTCCCCAGGGAGGCTGTGGAGACTTGTTGCTATATGGGCAGATGTGTCCGAGATGCTTCTCCTCTCAAACCAGTGTTGAAGATTGCTGTACTTCCATCTGCTCAGTGTGACCTCACCAGTGCCACACAAACAGGCCTCCTTATGAAATATCCATCTTTTATTAAAACCACGAGCAGTTACAGGGTGTAAATATCACTGATTCAATTTATGAACACTAGTAAATGAAGGCACTCTTTTATGACTGCAGCATCCTTCAGGTTTCTGCAATAACTACTGTTCCTTTCATGGATATATATGTGCTCCACAGGCTTCTACTTCAGTGCCTGAGAGTGCATACAGAGTGAGCTGTGAGCAAGAAATAAGCTATTCTGTAGCTACAGCATACTGGGATGATGAATCAAGATTAGGAAGCAAAAGACATGTTCTTAAGCAGCCTTTACTTCAGATTTATGTAAACATGACCAATTTCAAAGGTGGGCCAGCAAAGGAAAAACACGCGTATTTCAAAACATTGGCAACAACTAAAACTGTTTCTTTGTGAAGGCATGTATGCACCTTAATAAACTTGTATGTCCCCATGAAAACCTCTAGCAGCATAAAGCCAATTATTTCAGGTATGGTTTCACATTACACTTAATCCAATTTAAGTGTGACGCTGCTGCCAAAGAAGGATTGTACCCTCCTTCTTCACTACAGTTACATCAGATGAAGCATAGCAAGTTGTACTCACACACCACTTCTGAGCAGGGAAGAATAGAAGTGGTAAAAGTGCTCAGAAAGACACTGTGTGTATATGATGGTGTCTATCAAAAATTTAGAGAGGAACAGTGTGGCCAGCAGGACCAGGGCAGTGATTGTCCCCCTGCACTCAGCACTGGTGAGGCCACACTTCGAATTCTTGTCCAGATTTGGGCCCCTCACAAGAAAGACATTGAGGTGGCAGAGCATGTCCAGAGAAGGGCAACAGAGCTGGTGAAGGGTCAGGAGCACAAGCCCTGTGAGAAGCAAGTGAGAGAGCTGGGGGTGTTTAACCTGAAGAAAATGAGGCTGGGGGGAATCTCATTGCTCTCCACAACTGCCTGAAAGGAGGGTGTTGCCGCCAGGTGGAGGTCAGTCTCTTCTCCCAGGCAACAAGTGACAGGACCAGAGGTAATGGCCTCAAGTCGTGCCAGGGGATGTTTAGATTGGATATTAGGAAAAGCTTCTTCACAGAAAGGGTTGCAAAGCACTGGAATAGTCTGCCTAGAGAAGTGATTGAGTCACCATCCCTGGAGGCATTAAAAAGACACACAGATGTGGCACTTAAGGACATGAGTGGACTTGGTAGTGCTGGGTTAATGGTTGGAGTTGATGACCTCAAAGGTCTTTTCCAACCTAGATGAATCCAGGATTGTTCAAATGCCTAACATCACACCCATGGCTTTGCACTTTGCTTCTTAATGCAATGATTTCTGCTGGAATGGCCTATTTAGCACGCATTTGGCAACAACAGACAGATTGGCATGAGCAGCAGAAGGAACAAAAAAAAAAATCCTGTTTCCGTCCTCAAAATAAATTGCTCACTTTGTCCTCATTGAGAGGGTACACACTATGTAAGGCTTATAAATACGAAAACAGAAAAAACTTCACAAGACGGAAAAGGATGAGGAAAGAACTCAACATAATCCCACATCTAAACGTCATGTGAACACCCAACACACAGCCAGAAATATCTAGACTATTTAAAAATAAACAGTAAACCACCTTCTCTCAACACAATCCTATTTTCCTTCTACTGCTTTTGAGAGACTTTAAACATGTAACTATGACACAAAGTTCAAAAAAGCCTCAGCCTGAGGAAGTCCCACCTCCTTTGGGTACACTTCTCTTCTACTGAACTGACTGTTTAGGTCTGAGAAAGTAAATTTCAGCCAGAGACTAAAACTCCACAACAAAACTATCCTGATTGCAAAAACTCAGACTACGCTACAAAACATTTCTCTCCCAATACAAATATACATTTTGAAGCTTTTCTAGAGTAGAATTTGGTTTTAGTTGAATATTTTAAGCAAATTGCATTCTTTATAATTAAAACACTGCAGTCTGTGTTAACTAAAAATACTTCAGAATGTCTTTTAAAATAGAATATCCTAGCACCATTCCTTTAGCTTGTAAAAAAGTTCTCATTTAGGAAAAGACTTAATACACAAAGGCAGTCTTTTCTTTGCAAAGCAAAGCTCAGGCTAGTAGTACCAGTCTGTGTTAAATTTAGTAAACAATAATATTCTAGATAACAGTGCATGTTGTGCTAGCCACAAATCAAGTATTTAACTATCAGTATGCGAGATTTATTTGTACATTGGTACAAAAATTGGACTCTTTTCAGTTTATTACTCCATAACTCCTAAGCAAAAAATGAAGCATAAGTACTATAAAACATACACAAAAACAAATATGCACAATCAGAGTTGTAATATATTTGCATTCATAGAACCCTATTTACAGAAAATTCTGGGTTTCAGAGGCTGTTCTCATGCCTAAGCATCTCAACTGGGAAGAGATTTGCAAAACAAACTATCTTCTGCGAACATTCTCTACTCTCCAGCAAACTTCAGGTTTTCACAAAACTTCCTGACTAGTATGTGCTACAGTATGTCCTTGCTGTTTGGTCTCATTACCTTTCACCTACTCCTTGAACTCCACTTTTGCTTTTGTCTTTTCCTGCTATTTTGTAGCCTGATGTTTCCTTTTTCTTCATAACAGCAGGACAAGGAGTTAGGTTTCCAAAAGCTATAGGAACCATAACTGAAGCAGCTGCTTGAGCAGTACAGTTTTGTGACTAATTCCCATTTTCCTTCTCAATGCAATGTGCTTTTTACTTAACAATTAAGGGAAGGCTCTGGCATGGCTGGGCACTCTACCTCACAGATTTTGTTCTGACCACTCCATGCTACCATTACAGCTCGCCTTCTGCTGTGCACCTGGGTTATTTACTTCCTTGCTATGACATTTTGCTGGCATGGTGAAATACTTATCGCTGAGGTTTACCTGGCTCTGAACCCCTGATCTCAATGAGGTCTGAAGTGCACCATCTTTTGGTCTCATTGGAGGTGATAAACCAAGTATGTAAATTGTGTAACTGCACTCTACAATGTGGCACTCAGCCTGGCACACAGCACATCTGTACAGAAACATTCACTTGTGTGTGCAGCTTTGTTTAGCAAGGTAAACTTACCCAAACGTGACAGGCTGCAGAAATATTCTGCCCTCACTTAAAAGTAAAAAAGTAATTTAAGCTTTAATAGTCAGGTGTCTGCTGGAAATCAGATGATTATCAAATGTGTAATTACCACCTCAAACAAAATCCACCATGTGACAGGCACTTCTAGGCAAGCTCAAGATGTGCATACAAAACTTGTTGCTGGAGGTATCATTCTTCATGGGACAAGCAGGAAATCTTTATCACTATCACATGTGCCAGCAGGAAGCATGGCTAAACTACATTTTACCCTTTCAAGACTCAGAGTTAAGTCCTAAGACACTCCTTCCCAACAGTAAGCTTTTAGAAGACCACCAGTTCATGTGACCAGGGCTCCAAACTTCAAACCAACAAGCTGTCTACACCCACAATGCCAAAACTTAAATGAAACATATTCTTTTTTCTCCCAACTGGGAGGGTAAACATTTGGATGATTAAAAAAAATATGGGAAAAAAATTCCCAACAGAACACAAGATCTTGTTGGCTGTCTCTGGAGCACACCTGAGTGCACGTGTTTGCTGTGCTGGCACTAGGCAGTGTTTCTGTCTGTACTCACACACCTCTGCCACCACAGTGTCCCAAGCTACGCTGGCAGGGGAATCAATGGCACCACACCAAGAGCAAGAAAGCAGGCAAGCGAAGGAGTCCTTTGAACTGCATTTCCTCTCCCACATGCCCCAAAGCTACTAGGATAGCATTTTCTGCCCGTATCAGTGGTTATCTGTTGCCCATTTGATAATACGCCGGCTTCGTCGCTAATGCCAGCAAGTCTGCAGTAGTGGAAACAGAGACTCAATCAGCATCTGTGTCCCCACGCCTGTTTGTACCAGGAAGGGACTAGAAGTTAAGAGACCTGGTTGCTCCTATCCATGCAGATACTGAGTGCAGGTAACTGGTGCAAAGCATGGGGTCACTCTCAGAGATGGCTTCTTTAAAGTAATTTGCAAGATAATGTAATCCAAGACACAACCAAGACCTGTACTACCAGGTAGGAGTGTAATTCTTAATCCTGCCATATGATTAAAAGAATCTGGGCTACTTTTCAGCAAATTAAACATTCCAGAAAGGTTGAATGCAACAATTTTCAGAATCTGTTTTTACTAAGACCTTTATTCACTCAATCTTTTTTACCTTCTGTGGGCCAGTAAATCAAAATTGGGCCTAAATTAACAACATTATTTTAAACCAGATTTAAATTTTCAAGTGATCCAATCAAAGCACAATATTAAGCCTATCTTTATTCAGTTCTTGATTGTTGAGCCTATTAGCACAGCAAATTTCTGTAAAAAAAACTTCTTGCTCTAAAACTTTAGCTACAATGAATGGATGCAGATTTTCCGTTGAGATTTTTTGGTTTTTTGTGGGTTTTTTTTAAATGGGAAACAGCCGGTTTCTGAGAATCTCCTCTCCTGTTAACAACAGAAAGGTGTTTGGAAATGGCATCTAATGAACAATAATTGAGCTAACCCACATGCTTCATGACAAACTTAAAGTACAGCTAGACACAAACTTTTTTTGCTAAAAACTGCTTCAATTATCATTAATTCTGGAACTGCCTGTTTTTCCTGACAACGCTCATGGATTACAAGAAGGTACTTGCAGTCTCCAAACCCACCTCATGTCATGCAGTTTAGCAGAGACACTTATACCTACTAAGTGAAACAGCCGGCTGTTCAAACAACACACAAGATAGCATTGGGCAAAGTAGGAAGTCCTTAAAAGCTGCTGTTTACCACCCACCACCACTTTAACTGTGGAGGAACTGGACAACTCCAGCCACCATAAACGAGCCGTGTACATACCCCACAACACATACACAAGCAGTCACAATGATGCAGGTATGGAGAGCCTGCCTGCTAGACTGAGGCCCATACCAGACAGTTTATAGAAGACGCTGTAGAAAACTAACACTGCATTCAGATTTCACCTGTGGATCAAATAAGTTCAGGTGTTTGTGTTGTCTAGATAACCCTGAGAGGGCTAAATCATGCTGGGTACTAAAAGCCCTCAGTTTTTGCCCTGAAACATCCATGGTGGTCAAGGAATTTTGATACTACTCTTATGTAGCAGTAGGACTTCACAGTGTGAACTTGAGTCCCCTTCATAGACTTCAGGATACAGGGAAGCAAAGAGGAACGAGAAACAATCCAAAAAACCAAAAGCATAATTAGTCAAAGTTGCAGCCCTTCTCCAGGAGAATGGGTTTCCTCTCATCTTACTGCTGCAACTGGTTTTAACTGGACTTGATTCAAGAACAGTCCATGCTTACCACACACAATTTGCATCACTGCAGCACTGTAGGCCGAGGGGTCACAACCCCTTTTGCCTAAACCAAAATGGAACTCTGAAGTTACCACAGTGCAACTCTAGCACAACACAATTACAAAACCATGCATCTACCTTCAAATACCTCAACAAGGGCATGCTTCCAGCTCAGACTCTAGCAGCTGGAGAAAGGCTGACTTAGATTTAAATACATTAATGACCATCAAATACTCAAACCCTTCCGCCTGTCCCATGTGCTAGTGGCTGTGGCAAGTGCAGGAGGGTTTATCAGCTGCTGTCCAGAGAGAAGAAGCAGCGGGAGTGTGACCAAACGAGGATATGGCAGCTGAATGAAGCTCCCAAAAAGCAGTCTTCTTACAGCCTTTCATCAGATCACACTATAGGAACTGTCCTACAGACTGTCCATAAATCCAGGACCAAAGCCTTATTCCTCTATAAGTGTGGGATCTGGACAATCAGAAAGACAATGACTCTTTTAAATCTACTTTCTCCAGGGCTGTACCACCCGAGATTGGACAAAAATTTTTCCTCTCCATATAGACATGTGGTGAGCTATACGTGGCAATAGATGGCAGAAGAGATCCTTCTGAATACTGGAGACAGGTGGTGCCACCCTTCCTTTGTCCTGCAACAGTTCTTAAAAATTCCCATTCTGGAGTAGCTTCATTTCTAGTCTAAGAACATAAGTACTGGTACTTCAACATTTGACTGCTCCAAGTTGTACTCCAGCTGTGTCTACACTGTGCCATATTGCACATTGCATAAAGCCACCCAGGCTAAGCCTTCAAATTCATCAGTCCACACGGGAATGAATCTAACAACAATGCTGCAGACTGTGAGTCCTACAAATGCTCCTGCCAAAGTCCTGGTTATTGCTGACACCCTCAACACCACAGCCAACGGCATTCAGCTGGGCCAGCTCAGATATGCTCACAGAAGCCACAAATGCGCATAGTAATGCAAAAACAGCCTCATTTGGAAGGAACAAGAAACAGGAATGTATTCCAGAAACCCATTTTGGAGGGGGCTGTGTCCTGAATACATCTCTTTCCTTGCTGTTCTTTGGGCTATGCATGCTGCAGTGGTTGCTCCCTAGAGACAGTTTATGATACTTGAAAGACAAGTTGACTCTTTGGGACTGAGCTATAGTGGGAGTCAGTGCACTGGTGTGAAGCAGTACCAAGCACCAGCTGATGAGTGCTGATTTCAGCAGTACCATAAAAGCTACAACAACTTCTGACTCCTCCCCACGCTCCCACTTGTGCACGGCTTACTTCTGCTCCTGCACCCATGCTCTAGGAGCCATTCCTCTTCTGCAGCATTCTTCACCTCAGGCTGCTACCTGGTCCTCTTCACCAGAGTGCTCTGCAAGCTGCTTACCAAGCACAGCTGAGCACAGCTACCTACAAAAGCACTTGGCAAATGGAGACTATGGTTTCTGGTTCCTGCATCCAGAAGTGAGGGCTGCCCCTCTGTTCTAGCAGTGTGACCCAAGATTCCTACTCCTTAGCTTGAGCCAAACCCACCATGCCATACCAGAAAGTTTTACAGGAAAAACATCACCAAGGAGTAACTTTAGGGCAGGTCTGCCATTTTATGCTGTGCAGCTGCACAGAAAAGAGCATCACTACATGCTAGAAAGTTAAAATGCAAAACCACAGCAGCAGAAAAAAGAATTAAGGAACTCATTTACATTTGCTTGGTTTTTAATAATCACTATCAGATGTTTGAGTGTGTACTATGTCTGCAAACTTCTCTTCAAGAAGAAAACCACAAGAGCAAAGTTATTTTTTCCCATTAAACCCTGTCCCTTGTGCTGGAAGTAAACAAGGTTGAACTCCACGCTAACAGACACCTTCTCCACTGGAAGGACGATGCAATTTCCAGTTCACTTGCACGGTTCTCCACGTACTGGTATAGCAAGGTCCGGCTGCCAGCACTTGCTGAAGGTGGAAGAATGAAGCAACCCTCACAGTCTTTTGATATTCAGGTAAAGCCAGTGTGGGAAAGTCTAAGGGCACAAAATGGTCTCCCCTTCCACTTCACTGCTCTGCTCTGCAACACACCATGCTGCTGTCTGTGTGGAATTACAGGAAACTTTTGTTATCTATCACAGGCTTGGATTATTTTCAAAAGCATTTCTGAACCCTACAAAAAGATTTCCCATTCTATGGAAGACAGTCTATAGAATGTTTAAACCTGCCCATTTTGAGAAAACTTGAGCATTGCCCCCTATTTAATTACAGAGAAGTCAAAACTACTTCTAGCACAATACACTGTGCAGCTTCAATATTCTTCTAGTATATTATTTTCAGTGTTCTCAGACATCTGAGGTACATCTGCAAAACCTGTTCACTTCCCAATTCCCAAGCAGGAGGCATTAAACAAAACCAGCACAGTTCAGATGACAGAGCTTCCCACTTCCTTACTCATGCAATACCTGGGCACTACCCAAACTCCTGGTCTCTGATCAATTTGGAGCGGCTCTTTGTTCCCTATGATACGCCAAATAATACCAAACATATCAGCAGCTCCCTCCCTAGTAATTTGACCAGCTGCTAAAACTCAAGAGGATGCAAAATCAAAGCCATGCGACTGAAGGAAAATTCTCTTTTCACTTCGAGCAGCCTTTTCTCTGCAACTGTGCTTTAAAAAAAGAAAAAACTGTTTTATGGACCATTTCATTCTTGTTTCTCAATCTCAAAACAACACACGTACCTCAACTCTAGCAATCGTTCACCTTTGCCCTAAAAGCAACTTGCACTAGCCAGAAAGCCACAGATTACTTCTGGCAGAAATGTCAAAAATAACAGTGTATGGATCATTTTAGCCATCATCTGAATGGCTGAGAAACTTCCTGTTCAATTAAGCCCTGCATTAATCCCTAGCATTTGAATACAATTTTCCATCTACTGGCAGGAAGTGATAAAAGTTGCATGGTCAGTAGGTTGTGGGCACTTTAACCTCTTGCAGAGGTTGCAGACTGCAATTTAACCACACCTGAAACCATGTATCTGCACGTCCCATGGGGACAGCCTTTACAAGGCTCCTCTACCATCTGGCTATTACCAGGAACTTGACATTTCTCTTGTAAAACTACAACATTTAGACACACAGTGAGGAAAAAAAAAAAAAAAAAAAAAGAGACACAAGACATCCTATATCTGCTGCACAGACTTTATTCTGATAAGCAGCAAAGTGATCACTTTTGCATGAAACACCCATCAGTCACATTTACTGTCTTGCCAAAAAGGATTAGTAAACAGAAACATGCAAGTGAGCTATCAGGGGAAGGGAAGAAAAAAATAACAATCAGTATATTCCATTATGTTAATCCTATGCTATTCTTACATAATTCTGAATTCCATTATGTTAAACCTATGCTATTCTTATATAACTCTGGAGATAAAATACAAATTTTAGCAGGTACTGTCTCTACTTTCTGGTCTCTTTTCCTTCATCAATGTAATTTTTTGCATTGAGTTTCCCTTGGAAGGAAACCACGACCCTCTCCAGGCTTCCTCCCCAGGAGTCAAACAGCCCATTCTTGCAAGTCAATCAGGCAGATGCAGTCAATTGTCCCAGTAACTCTGTTCATGCCTTCTTTTAAGCCATGCCACATCCTGCTACCAGTCAAACTGGCCTGAAAAGGAAAGGGGCCATTCACCTCAAACCTCTTCTTTACATAGATGCTAAATCCTATGAGAGGGGGCTGGCTGGACTGCCAGAGCACGCTGTCTTTCTCTTCCTCCTGAATGCCAGAAAAAGTAGTTGGGAACTAATGATATGAATGGAAACTATGGTAACAATTCCTGTGCCACCACAATCTATAGCCTTCCCTGCAGACTCTCTTTCTTTACCTGCAGTAGTAAGTATTCAATACTCTGTTGCTTCTTGTCACATGTGTCACATTCCCCTGGCCCTGGAGACTCCAGTAAAAGATATGGTGCATATCGAGCTCATTTCAGTAGCAGGTAATCATAGTAAAAAACCCACACAGACACACACTAATTGTGCGTACACACCATGCATCTGTCCAGGAAGTGGAAAAATACAGTCCCTCTGAGAAGACTTTGCTCACAGAAGAGTGAGATTTATCAGTGCTTCTTCCCTATCACCCACCTTAACTTTAGTTTTAAGATACACGGCATTACGGGAGCAGCAGGACACCTGACATTTGATGATACAACTCAGATAAACTAAGAGCTTGATGATAGTGGAAGGAGGAAATCATGTTCCTTCTGGTTCTGCATCCCACTGTGCACTCTGACCAGGAAGTAATGGGAAGGCACAGTCCAAGTGGGGGAAGGACACAGGGAGTGGGACCACACCTTCAGGAGGAGCAACTGCTGCCTCACCTGCATCTTCCCACCCTAAATGACCAGGTTCAGTTTGGTTTAAACTGATCTCAGAGAGGCTGCTGCAGAAAAAAGGTGTGGTATGTGTTCTTCCCTTCACCTCCAGCCACACGTTCCTGCTTATGCCAGCACTAGAGCTCCTGAGAGCCTATAATCAGCTGGCTGAGAAAGTCAGTCTAGCTGAAAATTAATTTATAGGTTGGGTTTTTTACTTTTTCAGGTAGGGTTTCATAGGCACAGAAGTGCTTGTGCTGGCACAAAAGAGGTGGCAAGAACACACTAGAGGGAAGAACAGGACTGCCTTTTCCAGCAGCAGCTCACATTAAGATCACCCTATGCTGACTGAGAAACACATTAGTTACTGAACTGTAAAACTTTAACAGAAAATGTGCCTGGCAGCAATGCCAGTGACCCCTTCACTGTCAACCCTTTTGCAATATGGAGCCTAGTTTCCACCAAGACAAGCAAGGAAGACAAATTTGGGTGGGCTTTTTTACTTGATAACCTTGGGGGTTTTTTAAGAGCTCTTTTGAAGTAATGAAAAGGTCTGATTTCCATCACTTCTGCACCCATGAGCAGATCACCCACTACTTTTCCCTGTATCATCACAAGCAAAGCCCCAGCTTACAAACATTTAAATAGAAAGGAGGGGGTGGCATTCCAGATGCTGCCTACACTGACAGTGACACTGCACAGAAGTGCAGTGAGCACTTTCTAGGTGCCCCATGGGCAAAGCAGCTCCTCTGGAAGTGTCCCTGAGTTGTGGCTGCAAGGCCCTGGCACTGATCAGCTGTGCCCAGCCTGAGGGGACACCTGACAGCAGGAGTGAAGGAATGGCCTCAAGAGCAGGCCACTTGTAACTTCCAGGAACACATGCTTGCAACAACTCTAGGGTCACATTCAGTAGACATCTCCATTAGTCTAAACAAGCTCTAATAACTGATTTCACACTTCAAGAAGAGACCATCTTCAGCCATTTTAACCTGCTGGTAACCTGCTCTGTGACAGGCATCGATGTGCCTCCTTCCTCTGACTGCATTATGTTACAAACTCAACAAGCCACTGAAGTAATTCCTGCGGTGTATGTACACACACACACACACACCAGCCTGCTCCACACCTCTGACATCTCCTCTCAAATGTGAATCATGACAACCAGCCTCAAATGTGGTGGCCCCAACGCTCACCTTGCTCCTCGCTGGGCCTTTGTTTTAGCTGTAACCTGATCCTCCAAAACAGATTGAATGCCTAAGCTTTAACTTCTTTCCAAATCTGTGTTTTTCAGAGTCTCCTTGCAAGAGAGATGTTCCTGCCTATCGCTACAGCTGGCTCTCAAACCCCATTGGAGTCCAAACAGCCTCTGTCACAGCCCATCAGTAGCATCCATTCAGCCCTGTCACCTGCAGCTCTGGCTCTGAGGGACAGGAGGCCACTCACCAAGGAAACTTCACATCACTAAGCACAGTAAATCTGTCTGAAAATGCCCAAAACCCTGGGATGCTTCCCGGCACCTTCTCTCCTCCTCAACTGCACTGAGTCAATATTTGGTCACTGATTTACTGGCAGTCTTCAGGCAAATCACTTTTGTATCCCTTTTCCAGGCTAAAATTAGACATTGACTGAAAGAGGGCAGGCAGAAGGATTAAAATCCTATGAAAAACAGTATGTGCACACCCATGCCTGCTTGAATCAGATGCGGTCCTGAGGTCAATTTGCCACATGGCCATACAAAAGGTCGTGGCAAGAGTGCTCCCACACAGGAGCAGCAAGAAATTGGCAATTACTTCAGCTGGGACTGCCGGGGAACATTTGATGAACTCGACACCAGTTCACTTAGTTCTCAAAGGCTGGGCACTTGAAAGGCAATTGGTGAGAATGCCACGCAAAACCCCACCAAGAACGAAAGAAGTGAAATTAGAAAGAACACTTGGGCAGCAAGAGAAAGCAGGCCAAGAGCAATAGAGAAAATAAAACATTGTGAGGGAACGCAAAGAGCTGTCGGTATGTTCAGGAAAAGTGGAAGTCACCCAAAAATAAAATGGAAATCCTGTGAGGACTAAGGATGGATGACTAAGGAGAGAATGGCAATGCAGCCACAACATGCCTGATTAGAAAACTGCAGAAATCTGACAAAACACGCAATCCTTTTCATACCCAGCCAACCACTGAGCCACAGGTAAACAAATATGTGGAGGATTTCACAAACCCCTCGAGTATTTTCTTGGTTTAAAATTATATTAAATACGGGTTCAGTAGCTTGGGATACTGTTCAAAATAACAAACAAATGCAACCACAATGGGTTCTGTGAGTGACTGCCCTTAGCACTAAAGAAATCTTCATAGCTTAAAGGTGAGAATTAAGTCAACAAAGTCAACAAATAAAATAAATGCATCTTTTATCACACCATTACCAAGGGAAGACAATGCCAAAAGGCAGAACTAGAGATGCTTCTCCTGAGGCCTTGCTGGCAACACAAGACTGCCCCAATTTAATTTAAGTTTTGTTAAATCAGTTCAAATCCATGTGGACTGTTATGGGTTAAGAGTAGGTTAAACCAGTGCCTTGTTGACAGATAAATCAAAAAGACAGCCTGTCCACACAGTCTCTTGTGCCAGTTTAACTTCATTAATTTAAAAGCTGCATCTTAATTTATCTTAACATAAGCCGTCTAAAAATCTCAGCAAAGCACCACCACTAAGACTTGAATGATTTTGGATCTGTAAATCCAAAATCCCTTCTAAAGCTATACCAGATTCCAGCCCACCTACCTCACAACCTGCTATTTTCTGTGGTGGTTTCCTACTGCAGACAGAGGTAGATTTTGCCTTTAGAAGAAATTTAAACTGCAATTCCATCTCCAAATATTCAAATTCTATACTTTGGAAAAGGTAATGACTCCAACTTCACATTTTGAATCTATATGGGCAGTATTAAAACCACACCAAACAGACATCCCTGGTCTCATACAGGGTTCAAAATCTAAGTAAGAGTTTTGCTAAACATGCTAATCTATATTTTTGTGCATTCACCAGGGCTCTCTCCCTACCCACGAGGGACTCCTCACAGCCAGTTCCAAAAGTGTTCTTGCTCCTCCATACATCGTTACATACATCTGCAAGATCAGAAGATACACTAGAAATAACTGGGTCACTAACAGTATCTCTCTTCATAGCCATTGCATGACCTTAAACAACCTGACGTGACTGATGTGGTCAACAATGCTTTAAGCTAAATAAAATCAAACTATATGGGTAAGTTTTGCTTATTCAATGTTTTATACACGCATATACATGCACACACACATGCACATATGCTATGCATATGTATGTTATCTGCAGTGAAAAGCCATGATTGGAGACAAACATCACAAATATGAATAGCTGATTTTTAGATTACTATAATAAGCTTAGCAGAAAGTATTTCATAATTTAATGAGATAATAAACTGTCATAATTAGCTGCATTTTACATACCTTTCCCCTTCCCCAAGGGGAAAGGAAAGCTTTAAAAGCAATCAAAAATCAAAACTAAACACTCCTCCAGATTTAGGAACCCATCCTACCAAAACTGGTGAGCTAAACACCTTAATACCTACAAAACATGGTTCTGAGGGAACTGAGAGTTTCAGACCATTTCCAGCTTTAGCCGTTTAAGAAAGGCTTTCTAAATCCAAAAGAAACCAGTGGAATGCCAACACCCTCAAAGTGCAGATGCAAAGCAAAGCAGCTGTTGTAGCTCACATATTCGCTCAGCATTGGAGTGTCAAATTAATGACTACTCAGTTTTATTGAACAGTTCCTTTAGAAGGATTTAGCAGCCAATTATTACATACAATCATTTCCCTGAAGAAAGGAGGTTTTAGGAGGAAAGCCAGAAGTGGAGGGAAAAAAAGGATAGTGAGCTTTATCATCTTCTACAAGCCAAAAGCAGCAGAGATGATCTGTGGTGTGAAACACCACCACAGTGCCCATGAGGTTCCCTGGGTCGTAGGGAACAAGCAACAAGTCCAGGCAGCTCTTCCTCTACACCCCTCTCTCAGCAGATAACAGGGAATTCTCAAGAGGTATTTTCTGGCAAGGTTTTAATGTTCTGCATTCCACTCAACGAAGGAAAATCATGCTCAAGGCACTGTCTTTGGAACAGCTACAGCTGATCCAGAACATCAACCTCCCCCATCCAAACAGATGCCATGAAAAGTGAGATACATCAAAAGTTAGGGTTTATCGTTATTTAAAGGAATCATTTGAATTCTACTACAGAACAAGGTGGTACTCTCCCCTCCCTTGACTTACATGCTTCTAGACAAGAAATACGAATAAAAACCATGGCACCTCAATTTGCAGAGTCTCAGAAACAACTCCCGGGGGGGAAAAAAATAAAAACCTATCAGTCTACAAATACTGTAAAAGTAGCAGTATAAATAGGAAAATTTAATGAATCAGCTTCATAATACAGCAGGGTTACAGCACCTACGTGTGCTGAACCCAAGTTTCCTCATGCTAAGAGCAACTTGATGCAGAAGCTGTGGTACTCAAATGAATTTGTTCATGAAACAGAGGATGTTCATAACCTGCAGAAATGTGTCATTTGTGTGTCAGGTGGTGGGATGCAGTAGAGAGAAGGAATTCTTCAGGAGAAGCAGTGAAGAGTCTACAGCACATGAAATGCTATTCCACAGCAGTACTGATGGATTGTAACTGTTAACAATGGGGACTTTAGAAGGCTGAAGTAATCAGCTGTCCAAAAGAAATACCTATGGATTTTCATACCATCTCCAAGAAAAGAGCAGCTATTCCCTTATTCTTATTTATATTATTTGTTATATTTATCTTATTTATATTTCCTATTGTATAAGAAATATAAATCTGCAAGAAAAAATAAAGCCTGAGGGGGAAAACGAAGCAAATCAAACCCCTTCAAAACCTGAAAGTCTCACACTGTGAATTCCAGCAATTCTGCCTAACACATGTCACTGGGGGGCTCTGGGATGCCACCACTCAAGGGCTGGTTGCTGCAGATGTCAGTAAGCAGTTTGTTTTCATCAATAACACAAGATGCCTGTAGCATCACCAGTTTTACTATGTTCATTGTTTATTAGAAAACACAACTGTCTTATTTGTTATTAGCTGGCATTTCTCAAGGTTCCCTGCCTTTATTTTTCTCTCCCTAGTATAAATGAGCACATTTGCCAATAGTACAAATAACACAGTCTAAGGACAAAATGAAGCTCACACTGTGGGATGTTCGTTGTGTGAGGCCAGAAAATCTAAAGCAGTGATAAATGCATTAAGTTACATTTCACATATCATTAAGTAATGCTGAATTATATCCTTAGAACACCCAACTTGACAATACAGCCCTCCTAACAGAGGGGTGATCGCCCAGCAGACATGGCAAAGCACCGTGCTGCATTATATAACTCCATTTTCCAGAGGAATGAGCAGAGCACTTTCTGTGATGCACAAGGAGCATACAAGCTGTCACTGTGCACTCAGCAGCCTCTTCTACAGGGACTGTGCAGCAAAACCAAGTCGCTTGTAGGTGTATTAAAAGGAAGAATAAATGACATTCAAGTGACATCCATGTTTTGAAATGCAGGTAGTGCCCAGCATCACTGCATTGCCTAATTAAAATCCACAGGAACTCAAAGCAACACCCATCCAGAGGTAAAGGACTCTCACAAAGGCACCTCAGATATCACTTCTGCCTTCCTATTGAGCTGGTAGAGCGCTGCTCTGCACTGCGACACCCACCTTCTGCACCAGCTAAGCACCATGATTTATATGTGTCAGCATTCATATGGAGGGAGGGGAGGGCAAAAAGAAAAGAAACACAAAACCCCATCTAATCTCATATCTCATCCCACTTAAGAACTTTCAAGGGCTTTTCAGCTGATGAGGTGTGCTGCTGGCATTGAGTATTGCCAGTGCTCAGACCTTCTTGCTCTGTGTTTCATCCACCACAGTATTGTAGCTAAAAATCTTCATAAATCCTCCCTGTTATATTCAATCTGGAAAATAACCACTGTGACACAACGCTTTGGAACTTTTCATTTCTACACTCATTAAAATAACTAAGGAACTGAGACTGACATTGGGCTTTTTTTGTGGGGTTTTCCACATCCTTGTTAAGAGGTTCCTTGGCTGACATGACTCAGAAATTTAGAGTTCATTATACAGAACCATTGAAATTAGTATTCTGTTCATGGGCTTAATAGGTATTTAAGCAATGTAAGAGACAGGTTTTGTTTTGTTCTTTTTTAATTGATAGAATAAACTGTATTCAAATGCTCAGAAAGTCTCACTTGTCTGAGAAGCAGAGAGAGATGAATGAGCCAAGCACAAACAGTCCTAGGGCCCTTTGTTGCCAGTAAGTGGGTTTCCTCCTCCATCTCCAAGCCCTTCGTAATTAAAGATAGCAGCTCACCTAATGCTCAGGAAATGCCGTAAACATTTGTTTTCATTAAGGCTCATATTGGGAAACCACGCGGATTCTGTTGAATAAAACCTAGCAGAAAAACACTCCAGTAGAAAAGGTTGAGACGGTCCAAAGAAACAGCAGAGTAAGGAACAAGCAAGGAAGAAAACAAAGCAGAAAAGTCAACAACTAATTCATGCCTCCTGGACTGACTAATGATCACTGAAGAAGTACAGAGAGGAGCACAAACAGAAAATGGATTTCTGTTTTAAGGACTAAAGGGTTCAGTGCTTTTCATACAAAAACCAGCAAACCAACAGAAGAGGTTACCTCAGAAGAGCAAAACATGCTTCACACTGCTAAAAAAAATGAACCTGAGTGAGAAAAGCAAAGAGGGCTTTTGCTACCCTTATTAGTTACTGGGAGTGGGTGGGAGGGGTGTGGGATATCCAGGAAGGCAAGAGAAGACTTTCTTTTTCCTGTATTTTATTTGGAATCATGAATAACACTGCCCTACCTCTTCAACACCTGTTCTTGATCTACATCCTGGAAGCATCTTGCTAGAATGCTCCCCATAATTACGCCCTCCCCTCTCCCCACCAAGAAAGCTGTCTAACTCAGCAGGGTATTCTATCTGAAATAGGAAAAAAAAATTCCTGAATAAGTGTGTGTGTGTCCTCCTGCCTCCACTTAAAGGAGCTTTTGTCAGTTTGCTTTTTAAGCTGGGAATGTCAAGCTCTAAAAGACATGTCCCCTGAGCATTGAGAAGTCTTGGGGGAAAAAGAACACCCAGAGGAAAGGATAGGTCAGAACTACCGCAATAGTATCAGGGTCTGGAAATCTGCCCAGATACTGAAATACTGTTGCCTGTCCTCATGTCAAACACTACTTCAGACCAAAGGGTCTTTAGAAATCATTATATGAAGGTATGGTATGTGAAGATTACATTCACACTTCCTTTTAGAAGACATAGTAACAAGAAGTTGTAACAAATTCCCTTTCAACTTGCCTTTTGCATGTTAAAAATCAGAAATAATGATGTGACATAGCTGCATTTCTAATATCAGAGCTCTGTCTCAGGAAAAGAATCTTCATCTCCCACAGCTGAGAAGAAGCACGAAACGGCAACAGGCCCAGACTCTGCCTTTCTCATCCATCCCAGCCCAGAAACTTCCTCCCTCTGTATCAAGAAGACCAAGTACTTCAGCAGTGACCTATGAGTGTTTAGTTGAAACTGGGAAATTAGCATACAGCTGCATCCTCAGGCTGGCAGAGGGCTTTGAATGGCGTGTGAAAACCTGATAGAGAAGTAAATCAATCTGAAGCCTTGAACTGGTGCAGGTAACACCATGGAATCATACACACACACACCCACCCAAACAGCTACAGCAGTCAAGTTTCCTGAAACAGAGCAGTTTCAAAGTAACGGGTTGGGAGCCAGTGCTCAAAAAGATGCAACTAAGAAGCTGAAAATAATGACCATAATTTGGAGTAAAGTTCCATACTGAGAGGTTTCTATGACTTGAAATAAGAGGAACACAGCATGGCTTAGGATAAAATGGGGTACTTTTCTCATAAAATACTGAGATATTTTCAGTGAATTACCCCATAATACTGGAAAAAAGTGTAAAGGAGAGATTATTCCACTTTTACTATGGATGGCATATACTCCTTGTAGTCCTGCTGAATTAGTAAACCTGCACAGCTACAGCCTTGGGGCAAACGACTCAATGCAGGACCTCCAACGCAGACTCTGCACAAAAAGCTTCGATCAAACAACCCCGTGGGTGAAGAGGACGCCCTTCTCTGCCACCAAAATAATCCAGCACCCAACAAGTGTGAAACCCAGGTATGCAGCCATCCAGTCAAGGAACAATTTATAACTTCACACTGACCACCTTGAGCAGAGGCAGCAAGACGACACAGGCCAGGTAAGAGCTTGGAGAAATACATGGCAGAGGGTACACGGCATCACTTTCTGATGGCTCATTCTGTGGTGTAAAACTCCAGCAGGCATACATAGAGTTAGATAATTGAAAAAGAAAATAAACAAGACTCTTTGAAGGGCTACTCCAAGTGCAGTCAAAACCAGGGGCACTTAATTTACAGCATTCTTCAGCCTGCAGACATCTTAGGAAAACCTCCAATCCACTGAAATCAATAATAAATAAGCACTTTCAATGGATGCAGGAATTAACTCATGTTATTTTAAAATGGATTTGAATGCAGTTGTGCTGATAAAGCACTCTCAAAATCCTCCTTCAGGGAGAGAATTTATTTTTGTTTATTTATGAATATCTATGTTAATTTAATATCAGAAAAAGAAAGAGCAATAAATAAAGCCAAAAATAGACACATATACAAAACAGATATAAATAATATAATTTACTTATACTTTGCCCTTGAAAACAATAAAAAACTATTACTCCAATCTTTAACTGCTTAGAACTCAGCCAATTAAACTTGAAGATGGAAGAGACATAGAGCAATGAAGTGCTGTGCAAGGCCACCCAGTATGGCAAGAATTTGCACACAAGGCTACCTGGTACTTAGAGATATTGTGGGTTGTACTGCCCAAAGAAGAACAGATACTTGAATTTATGTTTTAGTAGGGTCCTGCAACCAAAAGCTTCAAGGAAAAACCAAACTTTTTTCATGTGGGGTCCTTTTTCTGAATTACTTCAATTGATTGTTCTGATAAGAAGAGTATGGCCTTTACTCAAATGCTATCTCCCCTCTTTTCCATTTCTTATCTGATTCACCTTTAAAGTTTATTTTGCAGTCCATCTGGAAACTGGAAACAATTAAATACTCTTGATCTGGGATGGCCTACAGCACAAGTATCACAAGTGAATTTAACAGCAGGATTTCAATGCAACAGAAATGAAATAAAATGGGTAAAAATCAAACCTCGATTGCATGGTAACATTTGTCTAGGTATTACTTTATACTTTAAATCTAATTTTCGGGTAATGAGAGGATTTCATAGGCCTAGAGACATAAAAGTGAGGGTCTCAGAAACTGTGCCACACCTAGTTTGTCTTCTTGTTCTGTTACAAATCAACCAGGTGGGATGAATTAACTTTTGAGGAAAATCAATAGTGATCAATTCTTCTAACCAAGATACTGCAATTAGAGGGCCAGCTTGATTTCAGGCTTCTGACCTAAGAATCAGGGAGGCTGAAGGATTTCTCATTCTCTACTAGAAAACGTCATGATTTTCAATGTGCAGGTGTAAAGAAGATGTCACTAAAAATAGAAGTAATCAAGAGAGTCCCAGCTGCTTACTTTAACAGCAAACTAGACATATGCAAAAGAAAAACATGAGACTCCCTTCTAAAAAAAGAGTTGATTAAAATTTTAGAGTAATTTAGTTTAAAATGCACATTTTGCTTGACAACTTGCAGAACAAATTGTCAGGGGGCCAGGAATAACCTAAAGCATAATAAAAGAGTACAGGAGACACAAAGTAAAGGGTTTCAGAGTCTTTCCCTTGCCTCATGAGGAATAGGAATGACCAAACGAGACGCCATTGTTTGCTCGCTTAGAATGAAACTGAGAGCAATGTTATCCCGGAGGGCTGACTTGATCAGGGCAGCCAGCCACCCCCCAGAGGGACTGATGTTGCTCCTGTTCATCTTTTTCCCCAAAGCCACCTCTGCTGTACTCCCTGTGGTGCCCAGGACATCTGTCCAATACCAGTTCCACTAACCCAGCAGAAAACCACCTACCCTTGCTTCGGCCAGGTGACAAACCACGCCAGACTCAGCCCAAAGGGGTCAGGGGAAGGACACACCTCCTTATGTGATACATATATCACTCGGCTGCATAGTGGGCCTTTAAGCTGCAATTTCCACCCAACACTCTCAATGGGAGGCAAAGAGATTTGCATCGCTGACCAACAGCCCAAGGTAGGGTGTTTATGCAGTTGTAAAACAGAGGATCTTCTCAGTAGGCTCCTGGCTGTGCAAAGTCACAGGTGACAAAGTGCACAGTGCTTAGCAGGCCAAAGTAAAACAGTGTGACATTGTATAATCACGTAGAGCAAGATGTCTCCAAAGAAAGAGGGGAAAAACCTCTGAAGATGCAGGTACTATAAGAAACATGTCCATCAAAAGAGCAGTGCAGCTACACTGGCTTTCCAGGTGGGATGTCTGCTCAGACAGGCACTTGTGGTAGAACTTCTTGGTTGGAAAGCACATTTCAAATCTACGTCATTCAGCAAAGCAATGGTATCAAACCACAGACACCAAGTGAAACAATGCTCCCCCAAGCCAAGGGGTTTAAAAATACAACATCACACATGCAAAGGAAAATACATGTTGCAGAATAGCTGACTATCCAAACATCCGTGTTTCTCTGTTAAGCTGGAATATATAAAGCTGTACATAAAGAGCTATCAAAATTATGATGAGGTGCAAAGAAAAGTCTCTCAGACTTAAAAGGCTAACGATGTGTTGTCTCAAGTTTTCATTTCTTCACCCGAGAAATTTTAACTTGCACCAGAATATGTTTATATTAAATTCCAAAAGCTGCCATTTAAAATAAATAAATTCTAAAAGCTGTCCTTGACACTCAGCATACATACACACACATGCTCCCAGTTAATTCATTTTACAGAATTATGACTTCAATGAACAGCTCTTCAACTGTGAAGAAAGATCAAATCAGATAATAGCTCCACGAGTAACCCTTTTAACTAGGGACCTCCTAACTCTCTACTCATATCCGAAATTTTTTGTCCATATAAACAAATACCTACAGGATTTCATGAAAGTGAAAGCATTACAGGCAAATGACATGTTGCAAGAGAAGAGATATTAGAAACAAAAATCTGTACAAAGTCTACTTACTTTATTGAAAAGATAAATAACAGCTGCAGGAGCTCCAGGAAAGGAGGAGGGCAAGGGAGGAGAAGAGGAAGAATGGACAGATATCTCCATAGTAACTACAACTATGAAACTCAGGGGAGAACTTGTCTGAAAGCTGAAAGAAGGATGCTACCAGAGAAAACAGACTGTGATATAACTGGAAAAAAACCAGAAACTTCCAAATAATTTTCCACATGGTCAAGGGTCCCTTAAGCTTTAGTTTATTTAATCAGAGCCAAGAACAAATACCAAGAGAGAAAAGCAAAGAAAAAAAGCATAAAATCAAAACATGATGATGACATGGCCATTACTGTACAAATTATTTAACAATAAACATACTGCTAAAAAACCAAATATACAAACGTTCAGGTTAAGAAGAAAAAAATAGTTCGTTTCCCTCAGGAAATTCTGTGCTACTGAACACAACAATGGAAGAAGGGAAAGGAAAAGCACTATACCAGCATAAGCTAGGTGATACATGTAAAATTACCTTAATTTTTCTATCAATACAAGAGACCTGACTAGAGGAGATTTTTACAATATGGAGGTTTATACTTTTCAAATGCAGTTCAGACTTAGAAAACTCCTCCAAGTCCCAAACTGAGATGCTATTTCTGAGCAGTAATCACACAACTCCAAGCCTCTGTCATCCATCTGGGAGTCTCAAGACCCACACCCTTACTTGGAATCTTAATCTGACCCATAACAACACTAATACCCACACTCCTGTCAGTTTTGGTGAATCAGCAGTAGCTCCCATTCATGCTGTCATTTGCAAGGAACATGTTGAGAATATGTTCCCATCACTCACACATTGTCCATGTAAGCCATAGGAATAAATACAGAACAGGATTTTGTATAGTTCAGTGTATGCCAAACCAGCATACAATATGAATACAATCTTCAAATACTTATAAAGATGAAAAAAACCCAACCAAACCAGCAAACCCAAAACCCAAACCAAAACAACAACAAAAAACATAACCCACCAATAATATTCATAAAACTCAGTATATTAGGACACACTTCCACCTTAAAATATTGGAATGGTGCTCTCTTTTTTAGTATCATTATCTTTACACAGCACATAGGACAACACCAGATGCAGCAAAGAGTTATGTTAGCCCAAACATCAGCCTAGAGTTTTATACAGACAATGGCTTATTTGCATTAAAATAATTACTTTCACATTGGCAAACAAATTTGCCTGAAAAAAGTGTCTTTTTCAACTATTTCATACATCAGTTTAGAGTGACCTCTCCCTGGTATTAAAGCAATCAACATCAGGCCTGTCACACACAGGGGTGAGACATGAATTACGTGAATCACAGTTAGGGATGGGTTATCAGGCAGCTGAAGGAGTGCTGGCCATACACAGAACGACAGAAACAACTGCACCTATCCTGTCTGGTTTGGAAGCTTCCTTGATCCCTCAGTGAATGAGTCCAGACTCAAAGTCACAAAGATATTTCCCAGCAACTCTGACTTCTGAAAAGATGGTGGCAGGTGAGAACAAGCAAGTTTGAATTGGACACGGCGTAACACTTCTCAGCTTGCTATAAATCATACCTTCATAATTATTAAATCACTACTCAAACAAGTTGTTTACATAGCTGCCTACCCACAAAGTTCAAGTGTTCCCAGATTATTGTACCTTGTTATATCTTTGCATGTCAGACAGAAGAATTCGTGTCACAACTTCTGTTTGTTCCTTATGAAAATACTGAAAGAACATTAATCACCCTATTTCTTCCTTTTCAAACTACATACAATGATCTTCTTGACTTGCATTATAAAGCAGGTAATCTGTCTTTTTACTATTTCTCTACAAATCCACTCCAATGGACTATTATTGCTTTGTTTATATGGCTAGTTATTTAAATATAAATGTGCAGCACTAAAAATAAATTCCAATCATATCAGCATTTCCAGAAAAGGAGGGGGCGTGGGGGGGGAGGCTTTAAGAAAAATTATTATACATAAATCTTATTGCCATTTTGGTTTTATTGTGGATTAATGCAGTTCTTCATAAGCAAACAACTAGTGCAGATTTGCACTGCCTACTGAAATTAGAAAAAAATAACAGAAGCACCTGGTTGATAAGTGGGCTTTCATTGTGTTGTAGCAGGCAACAGCTGAACACAAACATATTACATAGTGTTCCAATTAGTGGAAAGACTACTCATTAAAAAAGTCCTGGAAAAACACTTTGATATTAGGAGCAGTCTCCTGCTTTCACACCCAAGTCATAATACACTGCTCTCTCCATCATCTACAATACCAAGCAGAAATCCCTCACGAACTTACAAATGTGGGAACCGCATTGACCTTGTTTTACATCTTGCATGAAAGGTGCTAAGTCTAGTGCTAAAGAGACTGTTCATTATTAACTATAAAAACAATCTGACAAAAAGAAAAAGAAAAAAAAGAGGGGAAAAAGATCCCCATCCCCAAGTCCCCTCAACCTTTTGACAGCTCTACTGCAAGAAAGTCCTTTGCAAATCAAGTTGAAAAGGATATATCACTAAAAGAAACCACTTAAATTAGCAGCTTGCCTAATATGCAAAAGCTTGCCTACCCTTGACTGGCTTTTTTTTGCGCTGAGGGTGAAAAACAGCTCTGCCAGCCTAGCAGCTGTGCAGCCACCAGCCAGAGGAGATCAGCATGCTTGTCTCCCCCTCCTTGGACACATACTCACACCTTTTCATTTGACAAACCTTAGCCCTCATGTTGCTCCACAATGAGCCAGTTCAGGGAGTTAAACTGGCATCTAAAAATAAAATTTTAAAAAGACAAACAGGAAAAAGGAGCAGGCAGCAGGGAGCCAGCACAAGGCAAGGAGCAGGAGCACATCCCATGGGTTGGCCTTGCTGTAGTGCACAATCACACTTCTGACTGTCACATGCTTGAGACCGTTAGCAGAAATCTGCTGTATTAATTAAAGGCCTCAGAAGGTTCCTAATAAGCAATTTCTGGCCAATCTAGCCGTGGCAGCTTAAAATGCTATTGCTCCCCAGTGGGTTGTTCCTTTCTCCTACAGCCAACAACCTTCCCTGCAGCAGAACTGGACAAAGAGTCTTCTCCCAGGAGCTCTGTACACCCTTGTACCAGTGGGCAATGTCCATCCCCTCTTTTGCTACTGCAAGAGGGGAAATTTCTCCAATCGTAATTTTTTCCTAAACTAAACCAATGTCTTTTTTCCCCTTAACAGAGAGAATATTTTAACATTAAACTTTAAAAAATCCCCAATTTAAAGCTTAACAGTGATCAAAATCAGTCAGCCTCCTCCCACTTCTCACAGCCCTCTATTAAGACAACTTTACAATAAAAGATAAATGCATTTGTGCATTTGGCAATTCCCCGTGTGAATTTCTGGGAAGGGGGCCATGTAAATGAGTAGCCACCTGATTAGTAACCGGAAGCAAGCAATAGCCGATTATCACCAAAGATCAACATACTGTCATATGAAGTTTGCTCTGCATATCTCTTCCTGGGTAAGGTGGGCAACTTGTTGCTAGAAAACACACAGCTGTCTCTGCACACTGTTATTAATTCCCAGTGGTGGCAGTCCTTAAGAGTTGCCCATAAAAATGTACGAGCATCCAGCACAGAGACCAAACACCTTTGGACAGTTACCTATTGATTTTCTCAACTGAGAATCATAGCTGGAAACTGGAGATTCACAACAAAAACATGCAGCTACATGGAAGCTACACTTCTCCTTCAGCAATAACCTTTTGTTCATAGGTTTTGAAAAATGTATGATCTTTACATGGTGAAGACCACCCAATCTGATAGTTTATCAAGCCCATATACCAAGTTTTGTTCATCTCTCCCCAAAGCATTGAACAAACCAGCAACTTCTCTCATTTACATGGCAACTAGACAGCAATCCATTGCACAGCAGATTCAGTGTAACACTTGAATGCTTGGCTTTTGCCAAATGTTAGAATAATGCTGGCACTTTTCACCTTCACTGGCTGAAAGAAGTATTTACTTCTTAGGATTATCCTGCTGCTTTCCCTTCAGACCTGACCACTAGTAATACACACAGCTCAGATCAAAGCGAGTGTTTTCCATCCTTTTGAGTGCAAACTCAAATAAATCTAAGTATTTTGAAGCACTAAGCTTGCCACTACTGCCACTGCCAATCCTCCCCAAACTCCATTTACTCTATAAGAAGGGCTTGCAGTTTTGGACTTATCTGGAGGCTGCAAAGGGGCAAAGCTGTACATGTATTCCTTTTCCTCTTTACCACCACCAGCAGCTGAAATCTGCAGCACCACAAAAGGCGGGTTGCAGACTTTAAGAACTGTTCCAGAATATTATTTCAATATAAAATAATACATGTAAAAAGAAACAGAGATGGGAATTTTCGCATCAGATGCAGACCTGGTTGTGTAAGAAGCTTCCTCCAGTCCCCAGAGAGCAAAGGTGTTAATTACTGACTACACTCTGACTAGCTGGAACCATTTGAAGCCTAACAGTGTCAGGCTAGTGCATTCAAAAATCCTGCTCCATCAAACAAGTATCTAAGTGAGTTTCTGAACAAAATCTGCAGTGTTAGATTAAATCTGCACACCTTCACCATAACAGCCATCTCTCTCCTTCCACCACAATGCTCTCTTTATGGCTCTTCAATCAAGCTATGATACTAGAAAAGGGGTTGAAACTGGAAAATTAAAATAGATGTGCTAAACCTTAAGCTGTGCTTGGCTGGGGGTTCTACTGTTGTGTTATTCTGCTTGGCATATATATGTGAAATAAGGAATACTTGTCAGTGATCTCTTCACTGGTCCACAGCCAGGCTGGTAGGGATTTACCTCCCCCACAGATGCCTGCCAGCACCCACCTATCTACAGCTGAGTCCAGTAACCCACTGGGAGCATTCACTACCTAGTTTTGACCCAAGGGAAGGCTACACCAGGGATAGTTGGCACCAACAGGGATAGTGAGACCACAAGGCAATGTTAACTGCTAGCAAATTCACCCTCCACTCAGTTTGCTACAAGAATTTACACTTGCTGTTCATCCAGGCTCTTGTGCAAATTGTCTCTGAAAGTGGAGGAGTTTGGATCAACTATAAATGCAAACTAAAACCACACACATGCTGCACACATGCATGAATCCCTATCCCCTTTATGTAAGGTGACCTGCTCTAGGCAGGGGGAGGAAATGCTGCCAGATTAGTCCCTGAACTGATGGACAGGGGGCCAGAAGGCTGCCAGACACAGCAGCTGGGAAGAGGTGGGAAGAAGAAACTGGGAAAAGATTGCCTCCACAAGTGCCAGCCTGCCATTACACTGAAGAACTGAAAGGTCAAACCAGAGTCTTAAACTACTAAAGAAACTGGAGTGCAGTTTAAGAGAAGCAACCCAGAAAAGATCTGTCTGCAAAGAGGAAGCTCAGGGAAGAAAAGAAATAGGTAAAAGTCTGTGTTGGGTGTAAATGGCAACAAAGCAAGAACAGTCCCCTTCACAGAAACTAAAGTAACAACTGTAATATTATCTCAACAGCTCACAATGCTTGAAGAAGTTGTGAAGTGATGCCTTGCCTTCCATGAAAGCCAGAGAAAGTTTTCATCTTGGGTCTGTGTTGGGGCTGGGTTTTTTTGTTGTTGCTTTTAACCTGAAAAGTACCAAAAGCACTGAGCTCCCTATTATTATGCCTGAACCACCTAGCTGCCTCTCAAGGGTCTGAATTCCCTCAGCCCAAACCTACCAAATATTCTTCCAAGAATGTTTCACCCAGAGTACTTGAGTGCAGTTTCTGGAGACTGGAGATGTAGAAATCCCATTCATTTCTGAAGCTGGACTGTGCAGGGCACCAGAAGCAGGTACAGCATAAGGGACAAGCCCTCCTGCCCCTTTTGCCAGTCCCAAGAGAGGAAGGGGATGTCCCCCTGGTTGCACCGGCAGCTGCTCCTACAACCATACTCTGAACAAGAGATAAAAGTCTCACTCGGGCTAACAATGAAGAAACCTGGCAAAAGGCCTCAATTCATTTTCTTCTTGCTATTATTTTTAATCCTAACCAGCTTTTTGAAGCTACTCATGGTGTGACCCTGCAAGCCATTATGCCAGCACAGCTAAGGAATGAGGGGACCAACTAAGCACTGAGGGGAGCAGAAATTCCTTAAGATAATGTGCAAGCAACAGGTTGGCTGTGAAATAATGACCACCGTGTCCCAGGATCACACCAACAGTAGATGTCACCTAAATAGCTCAGCAGAAATAATTTTCAATCCCCCGTTGTATCTCATAAAGACCAAAATCAGCCCACAAATATCTTTGCCCTGACCAGCAGTAGGATGCAATAAGCCTTGCAAAATTTCTACCAGTATGGAAGATAACACAAATTTTACTCTGATATGCCTGATGAGCTAAGTGGGCATATTAGTTAGAGTTTTAGTTTGTTGCTTGGGTGCACAGAAAAGATTGTGGGGACCAGGGATATGAAACAGTGGAACAAGAACAGGAGGGTGTCCAGGAAAGCACCAGTCTCTTCACCCCATCAGGCTTCTCAGTGGAATTATAAAGTCATACAGAAAACAGGAATACTTCTTTTGTTTGAAAGAAAACTGTTGTTGTTGTTATTATTATTATAACTATATGGTTTGTTTTGGCTTCCAACTAGGATGCAAGAAGTGTGGAGGAAAAAAGGTTGAGGAAGCATTTCTGATTCTGTCTTTTAAGTGGCATTTTTTAGACAGCCTGTTTCTGTTCTTACTTCACAGAGAGGACAACTCCCAGCTGCCTGCATTCTCAGCATATTTTCTATAATAGATTGGCTTGAGGTCTATGATTTTAACCCACATTTTGCACATTCAGTGACTTCTAGGAAAGAGGAGGCAGCTTGCTGCAGAGGTATCTCAAACTAGTCCTTTGCAACCAATACCCACCACACTCCCTTACTATGCAGTTCCTCTTCTCAGAAGCAGCTGTTTTGTCCTTTCCTATCTTTTTAACCTTACATGCTTTCATTCACTGAAAATTAGAAATACCAACAGTAACAGTAACTACTTTAGTGATGCTTTCCTTGAAATTGCACACACATACATATTGACATGACCTGAGAGGCAAACGCCAGGAGAGGAGAGAGTCTTAAGGCATTTAAATTAGCATTCACCTACCGTAAAATAACAACTGTTTTTCCATGCTTTCCAAAACAGCAATGAGAACCATCTATACCAATGGGTGAAGCAAAGCTTGCTATATCTTTGCTCTTCATAGAAGGAATCCATGCTGCAACGTCTGTTTATGGCAGGCAGTAGGTGCAACCACAACCTACTGATAACATAATGCAACACTCTAAGAGACAAAGTAGAAAGGCTCTACTTTAATCGTAATGCACTACTGACCTTTTCCTTGAGGGCCCTTCTTCAAAATCTGAAGAACTAACATCGTTGCTTGTTGAGGACACTTGCGATGCATCGTCCTTCTCATTCTCCAGCTGTTCTGATCCTGGTCCTAATCCTTTAGATTGGCCATTAGTGAGAAGTCCTGCAAACATGACAAAAGAGTACACAATATTCAAAACCTGCATTACCAGTGATTTTATAAAAATTCACAAGTGACACTTACAATAGACAGCTGATGTCCAAAGCAACTGTCTTGCAAAGAGATAGACTGACAACACTGATTTTGTATAGAGGTACTTCAATAAAAATCTGCCAGCCTGCCTGCTTCTCATTTGGTTAACTCTAAGACCCCAATCTCAAATAACTACAATATGAGTGTTTGCAATAGTGTTTATAATCCTGTCACTTTTGAAAAAGGGACACATCTTAGTCAAATTCATCCTTGTTTTACAGAATTCCTGTGACTGGCATAGATGAGAGTCTTTTGCATTTATCTGTGGATTCATATAAAATTAAGCTGCCATTTGGTCCAATTTGACATCATCTTGCTCTTCATTCTGGTGCTTCCAACTACTGCAATTTATGATCCTTTGAAAAAAATCCTAAATCCCAAAGAAGTGAATATCAAATGTCCATTTCCTGACTTTGATTCTTCTGGCCAAGAGTCACTCATCTACAGAAACTCCAGACTGCCAGAAAAGGTACATGGGGCAGCAAAGGTACACAGGGCACAGCTGCCTTCCCTTTTGTGCCTTTTCTCTCCTGGAGAAATCATACAGCAAGCAGAGTCCCACAGTCACACAGACAGAAGAGAGCATTGGACCTTTGCAAGCATAACTTTTAACAAACTTTGTGTATTCTACACCACCAAGTAACTACAACATAGTATGACTCTTACAAACAACAACAGATAGGCAATGAAACCACTCATACTTAAGGAAGAATTAAAATAGTAACACATTCTTCAGCAGGCTCTGGGATGAGAGGGAGGAAACAATTTTATTAGCTCACTCTTTACTCCATGTTATAAGAGCTTATTACCGGAGGAGCTGCAATTTC
This sequence comes from Aphelocoma coerulescens, assembly GCF_041296385.1. Taxonomy (NCBI): domain Eukaryota; kingdom Metazoa; phylum Chordata; class Aves; order Passeriformes; family Corvidae; genus Aphelocoma; species Aphelocoma coerulescens. The sequence goes on along the minus strand of NC_091015.1, from coordinate 74,618,449 downwards.
ATCCAGGAGAATGCTTTCTCATCTCTCCACCCAAATAGTTTTACAAATGGCATAACAAAGCTTTGTTTCACTACTGTACTTCCTCAGAGAAATGTTGATAAGACTTCTCTCACTCCTTTAGCCATTTCAGTCTCTCTTTCAAAAACTGCACCTTAGAAAAGAAAATGTGGTGGGGAAGGGGGTGGGAGCTATCCCTTCCAAGATGAGCCAGGCAGTGAGGCTGGTCAGAGTACTAAACTGAAAACATTTACTAAGAACTGCAGTTCAAGAATTTCCACCAGCACTACATGAGTGCCAGACCATTTCAGACATCTGTTTTCAGGAAAATCACCATCCAGCACCACCAATGCACTTACTCATTGCATAACCAAGCATTCAGCCAAGCTCAGCTCCAAAGAGACATCGAAGCATAACCAGAGCAAGAGCAAAGACACCTCCTCCAGTGAGCTGCTGTCTCTAAGCACTGGAAGCTTGGCCACAGTTGAAGCCAAATGCTCCTTCCTCACAAGGACATTTATTCACTGGTTGCTTGGGCACTATGACTGCCAGCAGGCTCTGAACTTCAGCAATTCCAATCTAATTGCTCTGACTGCCCATTTTTAAACAGCCTAATCCAAAGCCTGCATCATATCTCTCACTCTCATTTTACCAGCTGAAGTTTGCTCATATTCATTGTGAACTATACCAAATTTCTGCTGACTTGGGCTATGTGATGGCCACATGCTGCAGTTTTTGCATATGCTGTTTTAAAAACTCCACCTACAAAGCAGAAACATGGATTGTTTTTTTTCTGGGGAAGAGTCGGTGAACTGGTAGCTCAATTTTTTTCCCTAATACACAGCCCACAGAGCAAAATTTGAAACTACACACCAATTTTTGCATTAAATTGTCTCTTCTAGCCAGCTCCAGACTGTCAGGGAGAAGTAAAATGACCCAGTTTACATTTTCTCTCCCCTTTTGTTGAATTCCTTTTGATATTTCCTTTCCATTAAAGGGATCTCAAACTGTGACCCAACAAATAAAACAAATTTCAGTATCAGCACATGATACTACAGAAGTGTTTGTAGTGTAACAACACAATCATATGACGCGGGGTGACAGCATCCCTTCAAAGCATTCCCGAGGAAATGAAGGCAAACTTTGAAAAAACACTGAATAGATTATATTTCTATGCTGAACTCACTACCTCTAGAAGCCCTAGTGCCTAAGTTTATTCTTATAAAAGTTTCAACTTTTGCTTTGCATTTTTCCATGAAACCACTGCTGATAAAATTTACAAGTTTTGAACTCCAGAGAAGTCTAAATCAAGCATATCATTTGAGGCCTGACACTCAGTAACTTAACTCTTATGGCAGAATTTGATTAGGTTTTCCAAAAGCAATATTTGTTCTGGAGACTTGCCGTATGTAAAACCCAGGAACCTGAAGTATACGAGTCAAGAAAATCACCTTTCGGGCTGTCAACTTGCATGCACTTGGAAGGCAATTTTTATTCATCCTTTCACCCTGCCAAACCATCAGCTCACTTGGGAGACAAGTATGATTTGTGTTCCTCAAGGAAAAAAGTATCGGTTTGCCTACCATTACTCATCATAACCAGCACCATTCCAAGACGCAGTAATATTGCCGATAACTGATGTTAGCTATCGCCCGCCGGAACCAACTAAAACAAGTGCCCTGAAAGAGAGGCATAAAACTACAAATGAGAGATACTGATAAATACTGGGAATGGGTGTCATGTTCTACCGGTTTTCAGGGCCAGCATAATTGCAAAATCCACTCTGAAGTGATGAAAGGCACAGACAGCCACAATCCAAAGCCTCCTTTGAAGCGCTGGAGAGAAAGCACATGCTGAAGCAGGCTGCTATACAGTTTACTGCCACTCGATCATTTTTATATCAAATGCATTCAGCTTGCCCCCAGATACCTTTTCCTTCAAATGCCATTCCTGTTATCTCTCACTGCAATAAGCCACATTCTTTTCTGCTGTGCATAAGTTGGGAGCTATGAAAGGTCTGGAAGCCCCAGTACAGGATGGGGACCCCACAGTTTTGCCAAGTGATACTCAGGCACTCCCATCACCATTAATGACTTGGTATCAGTGCAGTGGACAGGACATACAGGTCTGCTGGTGCACTTAAGGAGCATCAACCCATGTGAGTTTGACTCTCCAAGGCCAACCACACTACAGGAAGCAGCAGGCATTCGTATTTCTTAAAAGCTGAGTAGTACAGTTGTGTACACATATAAAGAGAGAAAAGCAACTGAGCAAGAAAACACTCTTTTGTATAGTCTGGAAAGCTGAACCATTCCAAGGAGTGGCTACTTCAGAGCACCCAGCAACAGTCAAGGAATCAGCAAGCCCTCCAGAGCCAAATCAAATCAAAGGGACAAATAGTCCCTCTACTGCTTTTCCATGGCTGTGCCCCCTTCAGCCTCTAAAACCACGATGCCAGCAAGCCCTGGCTCCTGTCGAAGCCCATGACATTCTCAGCTGCTGGAGAGCTGGCAGAGGCTGCCTGCCCCTTGCCCACTAGGCTCATCTCAGCCCTAGCTCTCACTCCCTTCTCCCCTGGCAGCTGGACTCATGACCAGCCACCAGACCTGAATAACTAGGCAGAATAAATCAGAGTTGATAAAAATAAGACCTTATTCCTGTAATAGAAAGTGCTGGTTTTAAAAGTCAAATTAAATTTTTCAAAAAAAATAAACCTCATTAAAATTAAGTTTGAAAGTACAGCAACTTGCATTATAAGTCACTGTAGGATTTCAGTTATTAAAATGACTTACATGAAATAATTTATATATACAGAGAAGCAGTGCATATTTGCTGTCAAAGTTTAAAAGGAACTGAACAGTTCAAAGTCACTGAATAAACACTACCTTAATTAAGTCAGTAATAATGAATTATTTAATTAAGTCATAATACAGGAACTCGCGTATCAAATGACATCTATGACCCTTTAAATACACTGTTCTGGCTCTAACTGATCAAGACTAGACACTTTCAGAGAAAGGCCAATTACTAATTCCTAATAATTAAAAAGGGTAGCTTAAAACTGAACCATGGAGATCTTAACATCCTCTCTAAAATGCATTTTAGTCACATAAATGTCAACTTCACCATTTTGCTGAATTTGTTTTTAAACTTCCACAAATGCTGCAATACCAAACCGCAGTTTTAGATACATGCTGCTTAAAAAGACCAAAAGAAAAAGAGCTTCCATTTATCAGTACTGAGAAAAAGCAGCAAACGTCACTTTTTCATCCACTGTTACAAGTGAGAGAAAGTACAAAAGCCCTTTCTGCATACAAGTCATTATTAAACAGACTTCTATCACCTCCTATTTATTTGCCTTCCACACTGAATGTTTTCAAATCTGTCTGTGGCTACAAGTCTGTTTGTTTTTTCACATGAAGGAAGGGCTCTGCTCTGAGAGCTGAGCCATACCCTCTAGGGTGATCCACACAGAATACGGATATTATGGCTTTACAACCTGCCCACAGCGTGCTCCCTCTTGTTCCCACTCCATCTCCCTGCCCCCTTTGCTGCTCTGCTGTAGCTTGTAGCTGAGCAGAGGCCTTGCTGAGCCTACTGCAGCAACCAGAACGTCCCTTTCACCAAAAACAGAGTGTGTAAAGAACAGTTAAATCTGCTTAAATTAGCTTATTATAGGGGCATTGTGCTGACTCAAGTGGATTGCTTCTCATAAGAGCCTAGCAAGTAAGACTTAACAATACCAGTACAGGCAGGGCTTAATTTACATTGGTACACATTTGCTGACCTTACTGGTTTTGGTGATAACACACCCACTTTTAGCAGCAATCTACAACTCTTCTCAAGTCATGATCTAACTCATCTCTAGTCATCTGGAGAGATGAGTGACAGGCACATGCAGGACAGGTCTTGGGAGCATCTGAAGATGTGATACAAAATCCCAGTACCTGGGAATGCACCATATAATAAAACATGATGTTAACTCTAAATACATAGAAGGAAAACTGAGGAGGAAGAGAGGAGCAGAAAGCAGCAACATAAGAGAAGACAGGAAAAAAGTAAGGGAGGGTTTGGAGTTAGTTGGTTTTAAAAATAGATGAGATTGCAATTACTGGTATGTTCTTCATTATTAAAGTTACTGAATAATCGGGAAACCAAAGGGGAGCATCTGAGCAAATTTCAGCATCATGTGGTTAGTTAACTAAGTGGTTGGGTGAAGAGACTTTCACAATGTTTCCAAAACACTATTTCCACATCACTTACTCTAACGCCAACAAGGCATCTCAGCATGAACATTTCCATGTTCTTACAATAGAGCAACACCTATTTTAGCTTGCTGTTTCCCAGTCTGAAGGCAGCTTAGGAAAAAAAATACATTCAATTGTATTTCCAGTCAGTTCTCACAGTCAGAGGCAACCCACAAAGCCATTATGTTAGGAAAATCAGCAGTCAACACCCCACAAACACAAGCCAAAGATATCAAAACCATTAAATGACCTAAACAAAGACAATTTCAACATGACCATATTCACAGCTTTCTATATGAGATAACATCAGAGGATCCACAGTCCAAGGGAGCCATCCTGCAGATCTCAACAATATGTGAAATATGTAAATCTGCTCCTGAGTGCTTTTTGACTACACAGGGACACTTTCTTCCCACTGCCAAGAGATTCTGGGTTGGTTTCCCCCCTGGCAGTCCTTTCCCTGCATTCCTCCCTGGTCCCTGCAAGCTGAACTGCTCTGGGCTGGTAGAAAAGGTCCAGTTTCCAGGGCAAGCAGCAAAACAAACACAAGTTACAGTAAGTTAAAAAAGGGATTTACCCAAGGCAGCATTCTCACTGTGCTAGGATGACAATGCTCCTTATGAGAGCATGTAATAAATAGCAGGGACTGTAGTTATATAGCCATGGAGCTAGAGCTCTGTTCCCTTATGGAGTAACATGCCTGTCCAAACTTCAGCTGTGCAGTCATGGGAGTTGTACAGAAAAGCTTTGTTTAAAAATATTAATGACTTTTTTCTTTCTGCACCATCTCATTTAGGAGAGCTAACACAAGTCAGAAAGCAAAGGGTTTAACCTCAGTGTTATAAAGTCTGAGGGTTAACCATCCCACACCATGGTCTGGAAGTTTAGTACCACCTGAACATGGACAAAGTCTTGAGCATAACCACACCATGGAAGACCACCACCATTAATTCTATGCCTAAAATATAAAGGGAAAAAACTACTATCTTCAGCTCTTTAAATATTTACTTTGGCCACCAGTTTCACACAGGTACAGAATGTTTCGCACACATTCTGTACAAAAATCAAAACCAGCAATAAACTGGTGGCTCACCTACACCTCTCTTCAACCTTGCAGATATTGCCTACCTAGACTTTCCCACACACTTTGCTTGAGAAACTGGCTGCTCATGGCTTGGATGGGTGCAGTGTTTGCTGGGTTAAAAGCTGGTTATATGGCTGGGCCCAGAGAGTGGTGGTGAATGGCATTACATCCAGTTGGCAGCTGGTCACTCATGGTGGTCCCCAGGGCTCAGTGTTGGGGCCAGCCCTGTTTAACATCTTCATCAATGACCTGGACCAGGGGATTGAGGACACCCTCAGTCAGTTCACAGATGACACCGAGTTGGGCAGGACCATTGATCTGCTGAGGGTAGAAAGGCTCTACAGAGGGATCTGGAAAGGCAGGAAAGCTGCCCAGCAGGAAAGAACCTGGGGCTGCTGGTTGACATCTGGCTGAACAAGAGCCAGTGTGTGCCCAGGTGACCGAAAAGCCAATGGCATCCTGGCCTGGATCAGGAACAGTGTGGCCAGCAGGACCAGGGCAGTGACTGTCCCCCTGTACTCAGCACTGGTGAGGCCACACCTCAAGTGCTGTGCTCAGCTCTGGGCCCCTCCACAAGAAAGACACCGAGGTGCTGGAGCAGGTCCAGAGAAGAGCAATGGAGCTGGGAAAGGGTCTGGAGCACAAGTCTGATGAGGAGCAGCTGAGGGAGCTGGGAGTGTTTAGCTTGGAGAAAAGGAGGCTCAGGAGGGACCTTGTAACTCTGTACAGCTGCCTGAAAGGAGGGTGTAGCCAGGTGAGGGTTGCTCTCTTCTCCCAGGTAACAAGCAATAGGACAAAAGGAAATAGCCTCAAGTTGTGCCAGGGGAAGTTTAGACTGGATATTTGGAAAAATTTCTTCACAGAAGAGGGATCAGGCACTGGAACAGGCAGCCCAGGGAAGTGGTTGAGTCAGCATCCCCAAAGGTATTTAAAAGATGTGTATATGTAGCACTTTGGAACATGGTTTAGTGGTAGAGTTGGCAGTGCTGGGTTGACAGTTTGACTTGATTACCTTAGAGGTCATCTCCAACCCAAATAATTTTGAACTACAGAGAGTTACAGTTTCTTATGAGCTACAGCTTTGTATACAAGTTTATTTGCATAGTATCATTAAGGAACGATTTTCACCATTTTTCGTAAGTAACAGACAAACAGCTGCGATGCAATACAAATCTACATTGCATTGTCTGTAATCCTAAATTTGTCTTCTACCAAAACCACACTTTACGCACTAGACTACGTGCTGAAACACTACCAAAATCTTGGTAGGCGTGTTAAATAAAACCATTAGTCATTTGATGCTAAGTTTAACCACACCGGTATCTCTAAAACATCTGCAGTCTTCATTAATCAGCACACTGTACCAAGTTACTGTATTTAGCTGTTGTACAGCTATGCACAAAAGATAATTTAGTTTTATAGTGCAAATGCCATCTGTCACATTGTCACAGCATGACAAGGTATCACATTACATATTAAACAGACAACATGCTTCAAAAATAAGGCCTATTTTCATGCTCTGGTTGTCTCAGAGACTAAAGAATGGGGTTTTCATAATAGTGATATAATTTAAAAACAAAACAAACCACAATATTTTTCTCTGGGATAAGAGATATTAATTCTGTGTCTACTTTTTTAAGGATAGCTGTCATAAAGGCTATTTTGATCTAATTTGGTAATGCAAAACCACAACAGTTTTCTGTCTCTAAATAAAAAAGCCACAGCATGAAACCATCAGCGTTTATGCCACACGATGCTCTGTGCTGCCACCATGATGGTAATTAACAGTACGTGGGCTTTTCAGATGACAAGCCACTGGACATTAGGTTGATTGCAGTACATAACAGAGCATATGCATGAAGCAGTACCATTATGCCAAAAACTGTTAGCAAATAGCTTGTATAGTCTTCATAAATGACTAGAAGAGTGCTTTTATATGTAGATATACATCATTACTATGGAAGCCAAGCATGAATGACATTACAGTACAAGATGTGTTTGTCAGCCTGTCAAAAGACCAGATCACCAAAGAGAACTGATTAAATAACACAGGTTGAAAGAAGCTCCTCACTCCCATTATAGCTCCATCCAAAACCACTATTAAGCAACCAAAGACATTTTGTGACTTTGTGTCCTGCATATTAGTCCATTACTGATTAGCAGCATTAATTGAAATTAACTGTTCTGTTGTTTCAACGCAATACTTTCTAGGGTGTTTTGTTTTCATTTGGGGGAGTTTGGATTGAGGTTGAGGTGGTATTAAACTCATAGAAGCAGGAATACAACAGTCAAAAATGAACCTTATTTAATTCTGCCAGGAAACTACCCCAGGCCATATGACACACTTCAAGCCTCAGTTTGATTTACGAAATATGCATCTGAAAGAAATTTAAAACAAAAGAAACCAATAAAGCAGCCCCCAAAAAAGCCTACCAGTGTCTGCACTGTATAAATAGAGAAAAACCTCACCTGAAGTTCGTTCATACTTCTGTTATTTTAGGTTTGGGGTTTTTTTTAAAGTACTCAAAGAGACACACCACTCTGATTAAAGACATTTCTCCACTTTAAAGGACACAATGAGAACTCTGAACCTCTGATTCACCCAAATAAACACACAACCCCTTCTGGCACTATATACTTCATAAAGCAGAATAGAGGCCATAGCCTGGGCTCCATGATGGTGTGGCCTGGATGAGAGAGGGAACAGGAGTATCAAAGAGGCTGAGCAGCGAGGTAGGTATCCATTGACAGGTGAAGGAGATAGCAGCAGTAATGCTGACCCAAAAAAAGCTGAGGGAACAAACACATCTCTTAAATCCCCTTCCTACAAATGCAGACAGCTAAATCATAGCTTAAAATCACAAACGGCTACCCCTTAGATTTTTCCAAACTTTTTTTCTTGATTTTACAGAGGGGAGGCTGGGGGAAAGGAAACTTAAGGAACAACTGCCCCCAAACCCAAAAGATAGAGCTGTCATGAATGAAGCAGAACAGAGAGGAAGAAAGAGAGTTGATGATCACGACCCTACCAGCTGCTCACTATGTGTTATATTGTACCATTGTGCAATTGAGCTTCTACCAATTGCCCCTGGAGCTGTATGGTAAGGGGAGAGTAGTAGCATTTCTAGTAAGTAGGAACCAGGCTGTGTAAGACATTAAGTTTTGACTAACAAACACAGTCAATTTTATGGTACCATAAACACTCCCTTTTAGCACCAGTGAAACAAGCATCATGTACTCTTCCTGTACTTTGTCAAGGAATCACACTATTTATTGTACAAATTTGTTGTACTTGAATCTACCTCAGTCCCACAACCTCCTCTGACTGCAGTCAGAAAGCTTCAGAGGAACAAGAGGATTCCAAATGCAAGCTATAGACCTTTGCTGTTCAGATATGTGGCTGGAGAAGGCATGAAGCCTTCAGCAAGAAAACAGCAACAACCAACAACAGGAAGAGAGCTTGGTTAGGATGCAGGGACCTGGATTCTGTCCAGATGCAGCCACTGCCAAGCAGGTGCCCCTGGAGAGGCCACCTCCTCTCCAGGCACCTCAGCTCACCCAACTGTAAAATAAAGGTACTGAGTTCAGCTTCCACAGAGAAATGCAGGGAGGGGTACAGACGGTAACCACGACATGAGACACAGGGTTTGTGTTAATAACATCCCTCAGTGGTGTGTGCCTTGTGTAGATTTTGGTCTTGGACGGAGTGACTTTATTTCTCCCTGAGGAGAAAAGTGCCCTTAATTGCCTTAGATTTCTGTCTGTCCTGTAAGACACCTTCTCTCATATGCAACCTGGAAACAGAGTTAAACAAGCTTTTTATTAGAAATTACAGACACAAGCAAGTCCACAAAAAATATAATTTATCGCCATTTAGTTCAAGGGTATCAGCAACTGAGCTATCAGCATAACCACTGAGAGAGAGAAAAGTCTAAGTTCTCAGGTATTAACAAAATTCAAGGAGATAGAAATAAAATCTTCTTTGGTTTTTATGCCAAAACCATCATGTCTTGTTTATCCTGCCTTTACTGGGGAATTTTACAGCTGAATGGAAAACCAGGGGGGTGACACCCCATGGGAGAGAGTAAAGAAATCCTGCAATATGCCTATGAAAGAAGAGATTTCGTTTTAAAATGTTTTGATCTTCCTAGCTTTTTTTTTTTTAACCCATTTGAGAGCTATTTGGAGAAAAGTTATTGACTGTTTCCAAAGTATTTTTACTTGTTCTTCACAAATACCCCCCCACCACATGTGAGGGAAAGAGCATGGCTTACACTGCTAAGTAAGAATTAAGTAAAGCTAGCTAATCACTGTTGCAGATCTTTGTCACCCGTATGTCAGTAAGTGAGGGCAATTCCTCCCCCTCCTGAAGCAGGAGCTACAGAGCTAGCTTAACTGTAACACACCACAGCAGTCCCATTTTTCAGACAAGTTATTTCCCCCTACCTCAGCATCACAGGGCTATGCCTTAAGATGCACCCTGTTTCAGAGTTAAGTTTTCACTAGGTATGGATGGACAAAGGAACAATAAATCCCCACTTCAAACATATCCATACCTTGACACCTAGGGACTAGACAGATTAGTAAAGATGAAAAAGAAAATTAAAAAAAGACATTCTGGTATTTTAAGTAACATGAGAAAGAAATGCTCTATGCCAAGAGCATGTCTCTAGACAACAGCTATTCTATACTAGAAAGTAAAAATTAGCAATTGTGTCTCCATAGAGTATAAACGAAGGAGGAAGAAAGAAGGTGAAGGCAAACACAGTGAAGCAAGAAAGAGCCTGCTAATTGGAAGAAAATACAACGTATGAATGTGCAAATAAAACAAGGGAAATAAAAAGGCATGCAGTGTCTCAGTAACAATGAATACTTGTGAGCCTGAAAAGGAAGAAATGTGCAGCTAAAACTCAGAGGCTTAGCAAGGCTTGACTATATTTGTTAGGATTTCTAGGAAACTCTTATGGATTGTGTAATTTGAAAACTGCATATCTGCATGAAACTGGGAACAATGCAAAACAGCATCTTGGTGAACACTCGCTACATGCTTTTCCTCTAATGAAGCACAGTTCTCAGTGATCTGCAGTGAGGGATCACACAAACAGGCTGGGCTTATGATCTGGGCTGATGGAGAGGAAGAAAAGCTCATTTCTGGAACTGGTGTGCTGGACAGCCAGCACCTCCCCTGAGAAGGCAGCAGCAGGCAAGGGCCAGGCCAGGCCTCTACTGCAGTCTTTGGGGAAGCCGGAGAGCTGGCAGCAGGAGCTAAGAATGCAGCAGGGCTCTTATGTAACATCCACACTCCTCTGATGGACTGGGACAGCCCTACTCCATTTGCAAATTGGAAGCAGCAAGAAGAGAGAGCCTGAGTTACTTCTTTCTCAAGTAAAGCAAATTAAATAAAATTATCAGAGACATAAACGTATGACTTGGCTTCTACACACACCTCAAAAGTAAGCAAAACAGCAGGTTCTGAAAGAGTAGGAGGGCTTCAGCACAGCAGTGTGCTCAAATAAAAAGGATGGGGAAAAGACAAGAGAAGTGCCAGAAAGCCCTTTTGGGGAAGTTATCCTCTGCTTGTCTCTAATTCTGCGCCTCTGTGACAAAAGCTGTGAAAGGAAAACGTTGAATGACATACGTCTTAATTGCACAGTCCCATTTGATATTTTAATGCATGTCATTGAGGATTTGCTTTTCATGACTTTTGCCAGGAGCATGGGCAGCCCTCCAGACAGATAGAAATCTTTTTTCCCCGATGTGACAGGAGAGAGGAGGATTCTGTTTGCTGCAAGAACACACAGCCTGTTGATACAGAGACAGTGATTGTCCCATGCAGCCAGCAGATTTGAGCATGGATTCAGCCCTCCCTTCACCGGAGGTGCTCTGAACTTTCAGAACAAAGAAAAAGAGAGAAAAAGTCCTCATCCTGTCCTGGGAAAAATTAATTGAGCTAAATGCTAGGTGTTCTACATGAATTCAAGTTACATATGACAGATACTTGAATTAAACCACTTTAATTACTTTTGCTCCACATTTTCAATAACTTTTTAGTGAACATGCCCTCCCTAACTCTGAGATCATCCATCAGTCAGCTGTAGGAGTCAAGCTGTTCAACCTCTTTTGCTGACAATGGGGTTTTTTTCTCTGGCATGTCACATCCTTCTACTAAGCACTTGAATTACGATCTCTGAGTATAGAGCAATTAAATATCCACTGACTTGAAAAAAAAACAGGTCACAGTCTCTTCTAACATAACACCCTAGCCTCTTCAGCAGCATGCCAGACAGCCCTCCCCTGGTGCAGGAGGTCAGGGCAGTCTAGCTGGACTGAAGCAGGGACGCAGGCTGCCTCCCGCAACACCAGGGATGCTTCACCAGGGATGCATCGCCACTGCCTGAAGCCAGATCTCAAATTCCCTGCCAGCGTGAGTGCTCACATGTCTGTTGAGAGCCTTAACATAGACTTGACAACCAGGCCAGCATAAGGTCCTGTGACATCCCAGAAACTGGGAGGGGAGGAAGCTGCCTGAGCAATTCTCAAACACTTTTTTTAAAGCTGTTGGTTTCAAAGGCTTTTGTCTGTAACCCTAAAAGTCATCCATGATGCTCGGTGCCTTGCTGCTAGTAGGGAAAGGGAACTCTCTTCAGGGGAAAACCAGAGCTGCTTTTCCTGTGGGAGAACTCTTCCCCTTGGCATCATCTATCCAGTGTTTATTTCCTTTCCTTCACAGAAAGCATCTACAAGGTATCATAAAGCAACATGAAAATTCAACCACCTGGAAAGCCCCCAAAACTCAGCCTTTGATCTTTTAGGATGCCTTCATCCTTGTCACTGGTTTTTCCTCTAGCTTGCTAAATTGATTATAAAAAATATATTCTTTAAAACACTTGACATGGTTCTAACACATGAAACAGCACTGTGGTCATAGAAAGAATTTTTTTACCACAGTGAGTAAATGTATTTAAACCATATTTTCAAAACCAGGATGCTTAAAAAAAAACAATACAAATAAAAAAGAAAAATCCACCTATCTTACTGTGAAATCTGTTGCAGATCTGTATTCTCCCCTTCTCAAGGGAAGGGAATTTCTTTCCCTTTTTTTAATTTCTTGTAGGGGCAGGCAAGTGAGTAGTCTCATTTCCTCACTTTCTAAAATTAAAGGTCAGAGGAGTACGCTCCATGCTCAGGATGAAGAACTGCCCCCTTGTTGCACTCAGTTCCCTGTAATCTGTTTGCAGAGTTATTGTCAGAGGAGAGGAGGCTTGTGACAGTAAAACATTGAGACCAACCGCAGCAAACTGAAAGCACAAGTGCAATATGAAAGCCCAACACAAATGAACAAATTGTTCTGCCATGGGCATGCATGGCAGCGATGACATTTCACCTCTATTTGAGCACTAAGCCCTTGCCTAAGGTAGGGATTCCAGCCCATTCCTACGCGATGCTGACAGCAGTGGCACAGGTTGGCGGACGTCTCTCTGATGCACCGCAGCCACCTACCTGCTGGGAACGTGCAATGGAAAAGTACAAGCCAGGAAATAAATCTGTAGCTGGAAGACACTCAGGAGAAATCCCTGCCCTCCCAGACCAGCTCCAGTACTGCAGTGACTGGAGAGCAGGTGAGGGGATAAAGCAGAAGGTTCCTACATCCAGCCTGTAGCTGAGCTCCGAGGATCTCACTGCACAAGTGGAGCACAGGCCAAAGGGAGAGTGACTCAACTTTAAAGGTGTCGGATAACACCAACTTCAGCCACCTGCCAGACTGTACATGGAGACCATTCTCATTTTAACTGGGGGGACAACTGATTCTTGCCAGCATTAATGCAGATCTCTGAAGCATCAGCATAGGAAACATCAGTGCTGTAACAGCCTTTAAGGAAACACTCCTCACAAGCTAAGCAATTTCCATCTCTATTTCCAGCTCTTGAGACCAGCAGCTTAACCTTACTTTCACCTCCCTTTTGTGAGCTCTACAGGCAAACCACGGGGGGAAGAGATGAGAGCTGGGGTAGGGGGGCAGCCACTTGAAAACCTGATGCTGGAGAGAAGTCTTCTGAAATGTTAAGGAGACTTCCTGACACACCAGCCCCCAGAGGAGTTAAATTCCACCACCATGAAACATTCTGCTGCTATTAAACAGCTTTTTTGCTCATGTTTCAGGGCATCAGAAGAGGAAGTGAAACAACATTAGCTGCTTCCTGACTTAACAGAAACCTTGGAACAACCATCAACACACCCTTATACAGTCAAGACTATATACTGATGTGCATTTAATGATTTTATCTTTCTGAACAGGCAAAGGAGATAAAGTACGATCTTGCAATTTTTTAAGAATACTATTTCCTCCTCCCCAACCAAGAACTCATTACACAGAACGTTCCTGTCATGTATTGGTGTAATTGAAGGCTAGCACCCATTAGCATATTTCTTGTTTTAAGTACAGCATCAGTGAAATGGGAGTGAGGGGGTGGGAGGTACATGCAATGGAACAGCATAGAAATATATGATAAAGAGGTAAATGAGCTTTCAAAATATACCCAAGAGACTGTGAGTATACTGAATTCACCACTGTATCACTACAATCAAAAAAACCCCCTGATCTAGGGCCAAAAGTATATTATTGATAGTCAAAACACTGCCTAACTCTATTTCCACATGATGTGACAATACTGGAGGAGGAAAAAATATAAGGCAAATGGAATCCCTCTGTACATGCACAGTACCCCATGAATAAAAAGCTAGAGAGACATATTAAACTGAAATAGTTCAAACAAAGTCTTCCTGGAGTTACAACATTCCCACCCTACAACGTTTCTCAAGCTGCAAGGACTATTAAATAATATTAATGTTTAGCGTGCATTTAGCACTTTATGTGTTTAGAGTGATAACAGGCACACACACACACCAGCCCCCCCAAAAAAAAAACCCAAGAAAAACCCCACTGAACAAAAGGCAGAAGAATTCTCCCTGTTCCCACATGGGGCAAGGCTATAGTGACATTCATCCTGCAGTTGGAGATGCCAGGACATAATCAATCCCAGGTCATGTGCTGGGACGAAGCAGAGAAGATGGCATCAAGCACACCGTGAGTATTGGAAATACCCTTTCAACAGGGAAAGCTGGACCAATCTAATGGGAAAGCAGCACTGACAGCCTTTGCGTCTGTGCACATTCAGGCCACCCAGGTTAAAGTCTAACTCCCATGCAGAACTGTTTATCAGTAACACCAAACAGCTACACAGTAAGGGCGAGAACCAGTGTGAACAAACCCAGCATTTTAAACATACCCTCCCCCTCACAAAACAAGCAAACAAACATAAAAAACATCCCATTTAATCGTAAAAAGAAAATGTACGACTAGATGCAAATGGAGAGCAGGATGCAAGAAGGAATGAAAGCCCAATTTTTTTTTTTCCTACTGCCATGTAAAATCAGGAAAGGCTTTGGCAGAAGCAAGATTGATATAAGTGGACCATAAAAGAATAGGCTGGACTTCTTACATTTAATTTCTTTCTGAACCTAAAATCTGCCTCAGAGATACTATGGAAAACACTTTCAAGTCTTTTTAAAAAAAAATCATTGGGGACATGAAGGCCTCATTGTTTTCTCCAAACTTTGTATGTCAACACATACAAACGCATTAAAAAAACCCCTTACCTCCCTTCTGAGACATTAAATCCACACAATGTTTCTTGGAGAGGGTAAAAAGAAAATGTAGGTCAAGATGTTGAGATAGGGATTGCTTCTGAAAGATGAAAGCATAAGAGGACTAAGCTTTCATTCCTTATGTTTCTTTGAGATTTCAAACAGAGTGTTATTTGATAATGGTTCCTTTCAGAAAATTGAAATTTAATATAGCTAATTATAAGTTAGAGAATTAATGTACAGTCAGTACTCCAACAGAGCTGGTATACCATGCTGATGCTTTTTACCAGCATGTCCCCAGTGCTTATTATAGATCTTTTCTCCAAATACTAAGGCCAATCTGTTCTCACATTAGGCTGGATGGCCCAGGAGTCAGGGTGGGGGAAAGGAAAAAAAGACATCTCCATGGCTGTAACATCGAGCCTGCAGCAAGCAGCCTGGAGTTGCCGGCACAGCTCGGCACTGCGTGGCACAGGAACAGACCCTCACACTTCAAAGGGAGACCAGATAATAATAGGACAAAGACAGAATAAAAAACACAAGCAGCTCTAGAGGAAAAGTACACTGAGGAAACAGCAAAATACCTTTTCCTCCTTCTAGTTAAAAGGGAGGAAAAAGGTTGTCAACAAAAGATGAAGAGCTCAGATAAACAGAGAGGGAGGACTCCTAATTGCCCAGTATTAGCATAGAAGTATCTGAAAATATTTGTCCTATGAGCAATCATAACCTAAAAATCCCGACTTACATTTCACAGAGAGCAAAGGGTATAAATAGGAACATCTCTCACAACAGGCACCAGCAGCAGACACTGCTAGATTTGGGCCAGGAACAGTTTCTCTGCAATTCTGATGGAAGCCGTGCATCAGTGTTTCAGGGACCTATGCAGGTTTGGGACGCTCTGTTTCTAGAGATGGCACAAATGTGTTCAGCAACATCTGCTGCACATAGCTGCTTAGTAAGTACAGCAAAACTGCATCTTATGTAGACTTAAACATAGATCATACTAAGGTGAATTTTGAGAGGGAGAACTTATACTGTGGGAATCTCTTGCATTCCATGAGGTTCCAGCAGCTTTCCCTTTGTTCTTCACTGTCATTTCTGACTACATATTTCTTTAAGTTCTCAGATGAGCTCTGTGTTGAGGTGTCAATCAGAAGGGCCATACCCCAGTTTTTCCTCAAAACAGTACCTACGGTCAGTTGAGCTGCAAGCTTTGGGGTGGGGGGGCAGAGGGAAACGTGCACTCTTTTGAACAAGCAGAAGTTTCTTACACCTTAGCAAATTAATTCCTCTGAAGTAATATTTTCATTTGGCATGTCCCCACCTGGTTTTAGAGCATGACCTATGTAAGTAGTGCTAGCCTCCAAAATACTCTTCTGCTCTTAAAAAGCCCTGTCAGGACAAAATCTGCCCATACAGAGGGCACCTTCCCCCTCCTCATACCACAAGAATTGCCCAAATCCCGCTGAAATTGACACTACCACATGTTCCCAAACCTTGGGGCTGAGAACTTCAAGCTGCAGAATAGCATTCAACTTTAGAGCAAACAGACACACCAACCAAAAGCTCAGTGAGATCCCTCCTTAGCACTTTAGGAAACTGAAGACTTCTTCTGACAAAAGGACAGCAAACCAATACTTTCCCATTGCTTTCAGCCTGAGCAAAGGGGAACAGAAAGCATGGAAAACTCCATCTCCTTCAGTCTACTCTCATTCCTGCTGCCTGAAGAACTACCTAGTCAACAAAGGTCAGGAGGGAGAGCAGCCACGAAACAAAAACTGAAAGTTATTTTCCTAAAACCTTGGTAAAATTTCTGACCCCTTTGTCTGTACTGGCAGAATCTCTCCTGGAAGTAGGAAAGCACAGACTGAAGAGCAGACTCTCCTTCTCACAAGAGTCTGTCCCCTTCTAAGTTTCCCTGCAAATCTAGTTTTCACGAGACTATCCCCACTGAGACCAAAATGATTTGAGAGGCCTTAAATAGAAAATTACTGAGCAGTTATAATTTTGATCCAGCCAGATGGCAATCCAGCACCATCTCGATATCCAGCTATGCCAGAGAAACTGAAAGACTGCAAAATTTTCCCCATAAACCCCAATATTCAAGTTTGCATAAAGTATTTTAAACTCATTTTTCCAATCAGTCAACTATTTCTAAAAAGTCTGCTTTCCAGGCTGTTAACAGCAGAAGCCTAGATCCACAACAGAAAGAAAGGTCGTTTTCTGTGCTAAGCAATGCCTTAACTAACGGCCCATTTATTCTACTTTATGAGCAGAGTACTTGTATATAAACCTGTGTAATACTGTGGATGTTAATCAACCTTCATGACTTTGCATGCCAGTTTTATTGGAGCGCCTGCCATGCTGGCATAAAGGGGACTTTGTACCAAACAGTCTTACTCCAGCCTAGCAGAGATCAGCATCAGCTTGCAGCTCAAAAACCTCTTTTTCACAAAGAACATTTACTCTTCAATTCTGGTCTCTTGGTAGTGAGACTTTAAATATTCAAGGACAGCGCCATACTGTGCTAAGGTAATCTATGAAAGAGTGCATTTAAATCTACAATTGCAAATGGGCTGTGTTTATCTACTTAGATAAGACAGCCTTGTTCATTTCAATTAGAGAAGGCCAGTTCCAGGCAAACATAAACTGGCATTTGAAGTTCATCCCTACAGGACAATGAGATGAGGTAAAGCTTCTGGGACAGGTTTCCATCTAAATAAAACTTGACAACTAGTCCCTAACCACAGACCTCATTGTTGCACAAAAGGCCATCTTCAATTGATTTTGGGGAGGGGGAGAAGAGAAGCAAAAACCTATGTTTCAAGAAGATTTGGAATTCAAGCCACATTCCTGTAACTTCCATCCCTTATTCATGACTTCCACCTGAAGGTAATTGCTGCTGACCTCCCGAGATGCAAAGAGGCAGAACAAGTACTCTAAAAAGCACCAGATTTTATTATCTTGGCAAAACAAAGTTATTTGCTTACTGCCCTGTCAAGTAGATTGTCACAATAAAGAGAACAGTTGGGTGTCTTCTTCTTGGAAGAGAAACAGCATGTTTCTAGACAGATACACAACAGGAACCAAGAGGAGGGAAGGGAAATTAAGTCCTGCATGCAGACTCTGTAACAGGAATATGCCTCTCCCCAGCCCCAGCCAACTCGGGTACCATGCCTCAGGTTTGTGGCTCCATGCAATCTTAACACTTCCTTCTGGCATATGGAGCCAGAGACTGAGAGAGAGCCTGAGGCTCTGAAACAAGATCTCAACATCCCAGCAAGGGAGCAGGGGTCAGGAAAAAACAAAAGGGGATGAAATTCCTCTTCAGCCCTATCCATCCAGTACACCTGTATGTGCATGTGCCAGTACAACCCAGATGCCCATTCTCAATGAGAAAATATAGATATGTGAAAGGACATGTTTCTATCGTTGCACCCTACTGCTAACAGTGTAA
Source organism: Aphelocoma coerulescens (assembly GCF_041296385.1). NCBI lineage: Eukaryota > Metazoa > Chordata > Aves > Passeriformes > Corvidae > Aphelocoma > Aphelocoma coerulescens. The sequence goes on along the minus strand of NC_091015.1, from coordinate 74,600,019 downwards.
CAGCATTTCCACCCTGAACAGAAAGAAATTTCCCACGTTGTGAAGCAAGGAAAAAGAACTGTAGTCCCTCTGTGCCATTTTCGTAACTTTTAAGCGTCTTTCAATCCATCCACATACACAGGAGATGTAACATAAAAACACTGGGGTGCTCACAGAGCATCTTTAGAAACAGTTGGCCATGAAATGCTTTCACCTTTCACAGTACCAGAGACAACAACCACTGCCTGAGGGAGGTATTCCAGGGAGAACTGCTTTTGAGACAACCTGGCCAGAAGAGAGCACAAGATGCGATTTAGCTCTAACATGTCTGTTTACACACATGCACACACACACAAAGACTAAGAAGAGGCTGAACTGAAATATTTTTAAGGTCAACCACCACTGAAGCTAAGTTGGGGATGAAAGAAGGAGGAGAAAAATGCAATTAAATGCTGGTGCGGTCTTCAGGCATTACTCAGAATGGCTGGCTGAGGCTGCCAAACCTTTAGCAGGAAAAGTGGCTTATCTCCTGGCTTCCCAAATTGCACCAGAGGTCAGCTGATGAGGTTTCAGGAGTTTGCCAGCTCCATCCCTCTGTGGGATCTTTGGCAGATTGCTCCAGCTGGGCTCCTTCCAGCTCTTCCCTTTTTTCCATTTTAGCGTATAGCTTGAATAAAGAAAACAAGATGAAGGCTTTCAAAGATAACACAGTCTTTTACAAACAGATGCAGAACAAAGCACAGGAAATTCTGAGCAAAGTAAAAAATGAATGTTGTCTGTTCAGGGCTTATCTGGAATGAGTTAGCCTCTTAGTGGACAGATCTGAAACATCACACAGTCCTGACTGTGATTGCAATGCTCACTAACAGTCTCATAAGGGGAGAAAACAGGATGGAGAAGGGTGGAAATTCAGCTGTCTTTAGCTGTCAGAGCTGGAAATTCCTTCAGATGTACCACAAACAACACTTATGAGTTAAGCTTGTCACTGTCATCCCTTGTTGCCCTAAGCCCAAGGCTTCTGCATCTATACCTTTGACTTAACCAACAACCCCCTCCCCTATTAAATTCATTTAAATTGGGAAACAAAGGGCATCTGAGGCAGGTTATTGAAAACATGAAAACTAATTCTGAATACAACATCACCTTAACCACTTGTAAAAAATCTGTGCTAGTCAGACACACATACACACACAAAGACTTAAAAATGCAGGCACATTTATTACTATGGAAAGCAATCTGCTATGACTTAACTGTATACATACGAGGCTATATTTATTTTTTGGAAGACATTCACCCACAAGCTCTGGAACATATCTGCTATGTGATGAACCTCTCATCATCATCAGTTACTTAAAGAGAGCAGTTATTTCAGAATGGTTTCTTGCAGATTTTAAATCAAAAAGATCCAAATGAAACCAAACCAAAATGTGGAGGCATGCGCTCAGAGCACAGACCAATCTCCCAGGCTGTTATAAGCTGTGAAATGAATGTGACTAATTCCTGAAGACTTTCATTGCTCTAAAAAGGTGACTGATTTTCTTGCTTTTCACCCCAGAAATTCTACACTCAGATGTGGACCGATGACGCCTAAAATAACATTATACCAATCTACTTGTGCTTTCAGTTTACTCCACATCACTACAAAGATCCCCAAACCTATTTTGATTGGCATCCCATATTCTTAACAAGTCAAGGCCTCAACACAGGTTACACAGGGGGTTTGAGGTGAAGAGTATGGTACATTGGCAGCTGTGTCAGGCAACTTGCTGAAGTGGCTACTGTGCCCATCAGCAGTTATAGAATCTCTGCTTTTTCTTCTAAAACCACTTTACTGTCAGGGTTGATACAATAAGGCTTACAGCACACATGACACCTGCTCTAATTAAACACAGCCTAATGGCCTTAGAAATGTCCTGCTGGAGCATATAGTTCTCAAACTCTTTCAAACAGAAAGTTGTTTCTAAAATGCCCCCATGTCAAATGAAAACTACTGTGGAGGTTCTAGGACACAAGACAGCCCCTTGAAGGCTGAAAACATATTCTCTCTTATACTCTGAAAGCACTCCACAAATACAGTCTTGCACTAAAAGCTGAAAGCTGTAGTATAAAAATAATTAGCAAAGGCCTTATTCAAAGCCAAGCAGAGACAGTTTCAGAAAATACAGCTCCCTAGGACTAACTACAGTGAAGTGCATTACACAGTCTGTCCATACGACTGAAACATCTCTCTGCACTTACTTGTAATACTCATTTTATTTCCCATTACATTCCTATTTTCTTAATAAAATGGAGTATGCTATTTTAATGACTGATTTAGTGGCACTGATTTACTCTCATTTCTAAAATAAGCAAACTAGAATTGACAAAAGGTACAATTTTTGACAGAGCTGGCAATCCTGTAAGGTAAAACCACCACCACTCTTTTGATTGTACATGCCAGCCAAAAAGATGCCATGGTGCAAATTTAGGCTGGAGATATTATGGTTGATAAAAGAGAGAATGAAGCAGTTTGCCTGTCTACACTCAAGGGTGCTCTCCAGACTGTTGATACAGAAAACAAACCCAAGGCAGCAGCTATACAGAATTACCCTGAGTCAAGGAAAACAAAATCGTTTTCTCTGTTGGTGTTAAGGCCAAGCTTTGAATCATGGACAGTCAATGTAACAAATTTCACCACTATGTAGGTCATGGGTTTGGGGTTTTTTTTGTTTTGGGTGGAGCTTTTCTGGTGTGTTTTTTTGTGAGGTCTTAGGGGTGTTGGAGGTGGTTGATAGAATCATAGAGTATCCTGAGTTGAAAGGGACCCACAAGGATCATCGAGTTCAACTCTCAGCCCTGCACAGCACCATCCCCAGGAGTCACTCCATGCCTGGGAGCACTGCTCAAACACTTCTCAAACTCTGTCACGCTTGGTGCTGTGACTACTTCCCTGGGCAGCCTGTTCCAATGCCCAACCATCCTCTGGGTCAAAAATGTTTTTCAAATACTCAGCCTAAACCTTCTCTGACACATCTTCAGGCCATTCCCTTGAATTCTGTCACCGGGCACCACAGCGAAGAGCTCAGTGCCGGCTCCTGCTCTTCCCCTCACAAGGAAGCTGTAACTGCAATGAGGTCTCCCCTCAGTCTCCTCTTCTCCAGGCTGAACAGACCAAGTGACCTCAGCTGCTCCTCATACGGCTTCCCCTCAAGGCCCTTCACCATCTTTGTAGCCTTCCTTTGGACTCTCTCTAACAACTTTATATATTTTCTATATTGTAGTGTCCAAAGCTGCACACAGGACTCAAGGTGAGGCTGCAGCAGCGCAGAGTAGAGCGCGGCAATCACTTCCTTAGACCAGCGGGCAATGGGTTGATTTTTGGTTTGATTGTTTGTGAGAGAAACATAAACCTAACACCTACACTTGTGAAGCACTTTTCAATGAACTTTTAAGCTGCAACTTTTTTTGCTCATATTCCTGGCAACTGTTGTCCCTTCTAGCATCTGAGGTTGTGGTTAGACAAGATGACTGTGCCAGTCCTAAGGCTGTGGTTAAACAAGATGAATGTGCCAAGTCAAGCAGCTTGCTACTATCAGAAAGGATGAAGAGTCTGGTATCCTCCTCCTCCCGCTTTCAGTCAAGGTACTCTGGTCCCACATTTCCACCAAATGAGCACATGGTGCTCACTTGACCTCTTAATGAACATGTGTAGTTCATTAAACTAGAAAAAAATTACTTATTTTTTAAAGTATTTTTCTTTCTGGGCTAGTTTTCTTTCATGCTAGTTTTCTGAACCGGCTGTACTGCATGGGTGGAAAAATGGCAGAGCTGGCACAAGGTGGAAGGAGGGGGGGCAGACCCATCAGCTACTACTGAACTCTTTCCCACCTTTCCTCACCTTATTTATTTTAGGTCTGCAGTAACTCAGTCTGCTACAGATTATGCACAGGCCTCTGCGGACTCTTCATTGCCATTTTCATTTTCTATTACTTACGATTAGCAATATGCAAGGAGGCAAGATTATTTTTAGAATTTGTTTGCCTAGAAATGCACTCAAGAGCAACAGAAACTCTTTTTAGATGGTCATGAAATAAGTTTTAAGAAAATTAATTAAACAATTTCTCTGTTTCACAGGCTAAAGAAATATCCATCCCTGTTATGTTTGAGAGGAAAAGGAATATGGGTGTCCTGTGAAAGAAAATTTTCTATTAGTCTTGCCAACAATGAAATTATATTAAGACAGAAGCACAATTTGGATGGACATAATCAAATTCAGTAGACATCACTGAGGGCATAATTTGGCCTGCAAAATTTTTTATAAATGGTGATGATTGAAAAGGCAAAGAAGAAGCAAGCAAATGAACAAGCAAGTCCCTGGCAGGCTCCAAATTAATTCTGTTCTAGAAAACAAAGAAAGGAAAATAGATCTGTAAATTTTCAATGAAGCCCAACTCAAACATCCTGTTATTTATTTGTTAATCTTTAAATTCACTTGACAACAAGCACCAAAAGTAAAAGTGATGCTGAGTGCCATGACAAATTTGCTCAAATGCTTATTTTCTGAACCTTTTAGTTGAAAACATCTATATTTAATCACAGTTTAAAACTAGCCAAAAAGGCTGTTTACTCTGAATGTAAAGGGAAAATACTGCAAAGTTGAAAGAGGTATTTCTGTTTCTGTAAATACGTTTTTTAAATCCACTTACAGACAAGGGTCCTTGGCACAGTTACAATCTTCTACTAAAGCTTAGGAGACAGACAGACATTACCCACTGTCAACAAATGCAGTCTCACATCACTGATGGAGTGAAAAGCTCCCTAGACAAACGTTAGCATAAAACCTTCTTGCAGTACTTAATTGCAGCCTTCAGAAATAAGAGAGATGAAGTTATCAGTATATCTGAACCATCACAGTGGATGAAGAGGGCTGCTTTCTTGTTCAAAATTGAAGGTTGAGTAGTGACCCAACCAGGGAAGGAGGCCCACACCACTCTGGGTACTCAGAGGTGCAGCTGAAACAACAGCACTTCCTCAAGGGCTCCTGTGTTTTCATCTGCAGGAGTGAGAGGAGAAGAGACGTAGTCCAAGGGAAGACATGGTTCCCAGCTGGCAGTTGCTGCCATCCCCTCTTATTTAGCTTTTGGCATATAATACATGGCACTGAGCTGAAGCACCCGGCTTAGCAGTGTTTAAGCATTTCTACCACATCTGTTGTAATTTTCATGCCACGCCTGGAGTACCATCTACACAGCCAGGGAAAAGATGTTTCACCAACAAGCTGAAGTCAGATGAAGACAGTCCCATGCCACCCAATCACTGGGCACCTTCCTTTCAACATGGCTCACTGGGGAGCATGGACAGAAACCCCCATGCAGTGAGCAGCGAACATTTGAAAACGCATGCATCAATGACAAAAAGAGCTATTTTCAGATTGCACTGCTGCCTGCCCCAGCTGGCTTGAACAGCCAGTGTGGAAACCAAGGGATGGGCAGACCCAGGAATCAGAGGCTGGTGCTGCCATTGGGTCTGGCACCACAGTCCCACCAAGAACTGTCTCAGAGGCTCCTGCCTGTCAGTGTGGAGACATATAATTTGTGGAAAAAAACAACTCCCCAACAAAAGTCACATGAACTTTTGTGTGGGAATGGCTGAGGGCAGAAGCAGACCAATACGAAGTGGTGGAGTCCCCATCCCTGGAGGTGTTCAAGAAACAACTGGACGTGGTACTTAGTGCTATGGTCAAGTTAACAAGGTAGTGATCAGACAAAGGCTGGAAGTCTTTTCCAACCAAAATGATTCTGTGATTCTGTGATGGGAGAAAGGGGCACTGGAGACTTTATGGTCCAACCACCACCTCCATCCACGTGCTGACATGGCTCCCACTCCTTTAAAGAACGTACATAAAATAAATAATTTCCTTTAACAACCTTAAATGTAAGGTGAAATCTCTCAGAATAGCAAAATTACATTTTTTTACTCGTCTCTTTACTTCCTTAATGAACAAGACTTCAACTTCTGCCTTAAACCAAAGCATACCCTCACATACATTTGATTTCCTAAACAGATTATGGCTGCTGTGAGCTTAACCTAGATGACATGTTTGGAAACTGCCATGACACCTTTCTAGGACGAAGTATAGCTGGTGAAAACAAACTATGTGCTTGAATAATTCTAACGTCTGGTTTGTCATCTCTGTAGATTAACTAACCATCTTAAACAAATAAGGAAACTTTGTCACTTTTTCCATTCAAGAAACACACTTCTGCATCACAAATTTATTGCAAGTTTTGAAAAACAGAACTTAAAATCTTAGGTCATAAAAGTTTGCTTTATAATATCATCTTTTGAGGGTACTGGGTTTACTCTCATCAACAGAATGCAAGCCATTATTACATCTTTCATTGCCCTTTTTATAGCCTTATCTCACATTCTAAGCTACACGAGAAGAAAACAATTTCCCAAAGGATTTAGTTCTCCTTTTAGATGAGGATTTCTGAAAATTGGTATCACTATTCCAAACACCAATCGCTATTCTTAAAATCCTAACGCAAATGACAGGTAGCACTACTCAAAATCACTCAAGAGGTCCCTCTGGGTTTTTCCAGCGCACGACCGTGTTTCCATAATCAGAGTTCCAGTATCCCTTTTAGGGCTGCAGAGAGTTTCTTGACAACCAGCACAAGCACCTCCTTCAAATTTTATATTCCCAAGTGCTGAAGAGGAACATGCAGGAAACAAAGGCGTACTGTAAGGTGTCATTCTATAATCTGAAAATATCCAGAGTCAACGTAAACACGCATGCAATATAACCACTGATACGACAACCAAAATATACCCACTCGCCTTTCTCTTTCATCAGAACCACTTAAGTAACAGGGTTTCAGACACAAACTGAAAATGGCAGGATTATTTTCAGGATAACAAATACATTTAATAGTGAGACAGAGACAGCTAAGGTATTATAATACATAAAATTGCCAAAAGTAATTTTAATTTTTATTTATTTAAAATTTTATTTTTATTATTCAGAGAGGCACAGAGTTAATTGTCTCTGCGCCACCACCAGCACATCAGAGCTTGCAGAAACTTTAATACAGAAAAGACTCCTGTTAATGGGTTCATCTTCCACATTTAAAATTAATCTGCTTTTCACACAATCAATCGAAGAGGCACCAGTATTCCAGCTACTAAATCATTAATGAGACTACTGAACTCACCAGAAGAAATACCACTGACAATCATTTTCACACAAGTTTAGCTTCACAAACACTGGCAAAGGAACTTTTGCAGCATGTTTATCAAACTTCAGCCGCTCCAAATTCATAAGAACTTCTTAAAGACACAAGTTGCAAGGGGCTGGTGTACCTTTTACCTTCCTCTATTGCTACAAGTAAATACTTTCTACTAAAACAAAGCACAGATTGCAAGTCTATGAATAAATAAATTTAAGGAACGACAGTTATAAAACCAGACCAGACAAAGTCTCTCAGCATTAGTGAGGGTGGCACCAAGATTGAATCCTGCTACCCAGTTGTTTGCAGTCCCCTCAGGCATCAGAAGCACACAAGACCAATCCACACTCCTGCACAGAGCAAGGAGTTCAGAGAGCCTGATTCCCTCTCTCACCCTTCCTTCCCACTTTTGAAAATGCTTACATTTGCCAAGTACTGAAAGGTGATCTCTTTGATTTTCAACAGTTACATAAATAAATTAATAAAAAATGGGTGACTCACATAAAACTGTATTTAACCGAATGCTACCCTTTGGAGTAACATGCAAGAAACAATGGATACGGCCTGAAAGTTGAATGAAGGACACATACAAGGAAACATTTTTTATTCCCAACAGTATGAAATCTGGGATCTAAGACTCATCCTTAAAATACTACACATTTCCCTGAATTCAAAATAGCTCAGTAATTTCTCAGGATGACCTGCTTTTTTCTCAGTCCATAGAGACCCACAGATTTGAAAAAACATGGCTACATATTTTTTTTAAATGTAATGAACAAATTGCATGTTTAAATTGATTTTCTTGATGTCACTACACAAAATAAATCCTCTTCCCTTTTGCTGATTTTTCTCTCAATGCTCATTTGAAACATTCTTCCAAATATCAAAGGCTAAAAAAAAAAAAAATATGCTTTTGGACAGAGATGTTGAAACAGAGCAGTGCCAAGACAGCACTTTTTAAAAACCATTTAGGAAACAGAAAGAGCAACATGGAATATCATTCTGGCTCAAATAAAAAAACCCAACCCCCAAATAACTGGTCATCTACTTCTGTGAAGGAGAAAAGCTCTGAAGATGTGAGCTCTGCTGCTGCCAGGGGAAGCCAGTGGCATACTCCATGTCTGGTATCTGCATTGACACAGCATTTCCAGCCAACTCACTTTTTATCTAAGCTGCCTTTGGAGGAACTAGACACCATGAAAACCTCAGTCATCCCGTAACCTGGCACATCATCAAAGCCTCCTAACACACAATTACTGTGCTTCATGCCTTTAGACTTTTTTCCTTTGACTAAACAAAACACCCACAATGGAATAAGAAACTTTCCAAGAGAAATTGTGTTTGACAGAAGATCAATGATGCAGAGGTGTTGGAGGGAAAAAAGCCAACTCTGTTTTGTGTATACCTCCAAGCTCAAAAATGGCTTGCTCTTAAAGCTAGATGCCCCCTCCCATCAGATTAGTATTTGATATTATTACTGAACTCCGAAGTCTGAGGTCTTCTTTAATACATTAAGGAGTTTGCAATTTCTTATGCAATACAGTGACTTTATCATGCTGCCTGTAGTTATCCAGCCATTCCTCTAGTTTTTTGCCTTGTCAGCAATAACACTCAGTGGAATCTGACTCACCATGTCAACAACACAAGCTACATATAAATATGAATAACCTACCAAGCAAGCACCCAGCTGCTGCTTTAATGCATTAGCACATGTATAGTTATGCACATGCCTAAAAGGAACTGCCATAAACCTCCATAAAGAAACAAATAAGCTCTTGTGAGTGAAAACTGTAAGCCTGCCCAGAAATCCGAATCCTGCTAGTCATCACTTTCAAGGCTCAAGCCAGCATGACAAAGCCTTTTCAAGTAAGGGTATAAGTGAATCTGAAAGAAACACACTTCATATTCACCTCTCAGGACACCACAGCTTTTTAAAGCAAGCTTTAAGGGAAGGGGAGGCAACAGAGAATAACTGACGAGAGCATTAAAGAAATAAAATTCAGTTCCTTTCAAGCTCCTGTCACCTAAGCTCGTCTGCATCTCCTTTTAATGCCTTTAAACAACTGCTCTGTGAACTACTAAACTAGGGGAGTCCAATGTCACAGTGCTTGTGTCTCCTCAGCCCTTTAACTCTGTATGTAGCTCCTATGCTCCTCCACCTATGGACTTGGATCACTCCAGAGACAGATGCTAGTCAGTTTCTTGCATCTAAGTGACAGTATGTAAATGCTGCCCAAGGTAACTGAAGCCAATCACCTCTAAATGGTTACCTTCTCTGCTGACATACTCAGCACATCAGGAAGCAGACTGACTAGAAAGGCTCCTTTCCTCTGGATTGGCACCCTGTCCCTGTCCTCCCACCTGGCACCTGCCCTCCACCCTGATCCCCACAGAAGTCAGTTAGCCAGAAACCATGTGGACTGTTCAACCCAGGCATTTCAAGCACTCCAGAAACAAGTTCCTCTGTGCGGATCACAAGGGCACAGTGTATGCCAGATGGTGCACTGGTCTCCCTCCCTGCTACAGCATGGAAAAAGAACTGAGTCCTTCCAGCAGTACCACAGAGGCGTCTCACCGTTCACTGCCTTGAGGCTCCCGCTAATGCCATCGCTGTGCTGCCGCTTCTGTGCATTCTTGAACTCCTTCAGAGATAAATAAAGGACCTTCCGCACCACCCTCTCCTCTGACCAGGGAATCCCATCACTGTCATCCTAAAGGAGATGGAAACAGAAAGGAGACATTAGTTGCATGCACCTGAAACAAAACAAAAAACCAAACTAAACCAAACAAACCCCCAAAAGCCTAGGGCTACACAGATTATTTTTAATTCAGAACAAAAAAAAAAAGTAAAACCGAAGAAAAATACTATGTAAGAAAATGTAACCTGATCAGCTCTAACAGAGAACAGAAACATAAGTCTTATCATCAAATCAGAGCATTAGTCCCTCTAATCCTTTATTCTGCAAACAGCAGTCGGCATGTACCAGGTGTTAGGCAGGAGGTAAAACGTAATTGTTAAAATCCTTATAATGAATCCCTCACAGAGAAATTTATCACAGCCAGGAAGTGTTCTCCCAGGTAATTAGGAGGACGGAAAAAAAACCCAACAAAACACTAAAACGAATGTTGCAGAAACTGAAGAAGCAAGTTTGGTGAACCAACTTCCCTTGTTGCCATTTTGGCTTTCGTTTGTGCCTCTTGGCTCAGGTTATTTTTCCTTCCGGTTTAGTGATTTGCATTTATTGCAGTGTTACAATGAAGTTGTACATTGATAACAATGAAGTTATTCTGAATTTATCTCAGTATGAAGCCAAGTGGAATTTGACTCATGGGGCATATGTTTTCTACTTTCTTTATTTTTAGAAGAAAAATGCTATTTTGTCAAAAGGAATACTAGTCTATGTCAAATTTAGTACTAGCTTTAGTTAAAAAGATTAACTCCCTGGAAAAGTATTTCCCTAAAGCCTTTAGCATTCAAATAAATTAAGTCAGCAATTTGATATAAAGACGTAAATCAGATAGGTAAGTCATCATATTTTCATAAGCCCTGTAATTGTCTTGGGGTCTTTGGAAATCATTATTTTGGGCATTCTTGCCCTTGAATTCCTCAGGGGCTACATCACTGCCAAAGCAAAGGATTAACATTTCTAGGCAGATCTTAAGTGGTAAGTGTACCACAGCATACTGTCACTGTCACCTTACACTGGAAACTCCACAAGCCCCATTCAGCGATCCCCACCAGGAGGCAGGAGAGCTTAGACCATCCATGTGCCAAAGAAAGGACAGACAACGCCAACTTCCAAAAAAATAAGTATAGTTTAGGATGACCAGCAATAGCTTTTTCTTTGCTCCTCTAGTGGCATACTGGCATTCAGCTGCTAAATTGTGATCAAAATCATTTCCTTCCCTCACCCTCCCCGCAAAAAAAATCTATGACAAATTACTTGGCAGGGGTTAAAAAACAAAACAAAATATAAAAAACCCCAACAACAAAAAAAGCAACACAATGACTGCAGTGAAAGCAGCCAGTATTTTGGCAGCAGGATGTGCATTTCGCACAAGGGACAAGCTACTACACTTTGAAGAAGGCTGAGCTATGCCCAGAGAGTTTTAGAGTACAGGCAGCTCTGGGCCAAGAAAGCAAACTTTGTAACCCAACACCCACAGCAACCAAAAAAAGACAAAAAAATCTCTCAGCAAGCATTTTAAAAGGACTAGTACATCCAGTTATTTTGTCAACAAAGGTTTACACAAACAACTCTGGCTTACCATTTTGCTGCCAACGCAGCTTCAGGCCTAACCAGAAGCAACACTAAGCACGAGATGGCTGCAGTTCTATTTTAACAAAGCTTGCCCAAGGATAGCTCCATTTACATTCCCACCAACAAGGGCCCAATGGGACATCATGTGTTTCTCTTTTCATGGGAACTACTTAATAAATCCTTAAGGGAGTCAGGCTCAGTTAGGAAACAGTCATAAGCACCTCCAGCCCCTGTCCATGTTACAGACACAGGCCTGTGGATAGCACTCACTCCCTTCACTGGCATTCATACTGGAAGTTGCACAAAAACACCCATCGGTTCCTGATCTCACTGGCCAATGTACCGTGATAAAAACACAGGAAAATTAAAATAAAGTAAAGTAAAGTAAAGTAAAGTAAAGTAAAGTAAAGTAAAGTAAAGTAAAATAAAACCTGAAAGAAATTCAATCCACTCTGTCACACAATCTCATGGCAAGGAGCACATGGCAGCATTCGCTGCTTCAATAGTGACAGGGTGAAACCTGCTGATAGGACTGGTCTTTAAATCAGTATGTGCTGACCCACAGGACCTGTGCCCTGACACCAGCTGGCTACAGCCCCTCCTGTGGAAGGGAAGGTGGTCACCACAGTCCCTCCTGTGGGAGGGAATGCACTCATCACCACACACCAGCGGCCTCTGGTCTAGGCCACCCTCCAGCGAAGAGTCTGGAGTCATCTCCCTCTCCTCCCAGGCAATGTGCTGGATGAAAAAGGATGTCATGCAACCTGACACCCTGTTTTCCTGCAGCCAAAGTGTCTCTCTAGTGCCAGCTGGAGGCCCTAGCAGGCCCAACATGCAGGACAAGGTCCCACCAGCCTGGGGGCTGCCGGGGCATTAGTGCCACCAGCAAGAGATGCCTCCCAGAAGGTGGGAACAAAGATCTCAGCACTTCTTGAAGCAACTTCACACCACACTCATTTCCTGGAGCTGTAGAACTCCAGACGAACCATCTTGGTTTCATCCGCCCTGTGAAACAGCAGTGCTGCCTCCAGAAATGCACATGGAGAGTCTCTCCACAGCAGCCCAGTTGTGTCCAGGCTGCAGCCACTGTCTTGCCTGCACCGCTTCGCTGTGGGCTTCCCCTGCACACACCACCCAGCTTGAAAAAAGATCCTCAAGTTCTCCAACATCATGTCCTATCCAAGGCCAGCAAAATGAGGGGCTAAGCCACTGCCAACACCTGTATTCACATGGCTCCATACTGCAGGAGCAATAAAAAGGTTTCACAATCACCAAGTGCATCTTCCCTGGAGCCTTTGGCACAAAAACAGCCACATGCTGGACAGCAGCTGACTCAGAGCCCAGCTGAGCCGCAGCTCCAGCTCCCGACACATTTAACCATAATTACATGGGTCAGATCACCTCTGCGTCATCACCCCAGTGGAGGGAGAGCTGTTGTGTGCTCATGTGCCCGCTCTGCACTCACACCACCACCAACTGCAACAGTTATCTCACTTTAGCAAAACATACACACACCCAGAACCACTGAGAAATATGGTCAAGTGAAAGTCTTGAGGAATTTAATCTATGTAACTTCTCAGCACCACCCCACCACCCCCCCCCCCCGCCAACCCAAGCTCAAAGGGACTGACTCAATTGCTGCTTTTAAATATTTCCACAGGGAGTAGAGATTTTTTAATAGATGGCTCTCAAGGCTGGCAGAGAGAGGTATAATATCATCCAACAGCTGGAACTCGACTCAGAAAAATGTAAGACAGAATTAAAGAACAATTTCTGCAACTGTGCAAGTAATTAGCCATTGAAACGACTTATGGGGAACCAATGGATTGTCCATTATTGACTCAGACCCAAAAAAGGACTGAATAACATCTTAAACTGTAGGTTCATCACCACAAGCCCACAACCTTCACTGTGCAGGTTTGCTGAGATGATTTCTGCCTCCCAATATGACAATAAGATTATCTTATAAACTCAGAATAAAACTAACAGATGCAAACAACCAGGGAAACCCTGGGGCAGAATTAAGAAACGCAACTGCATAATTTCCTTTAAATTAAAAAAAAAAAAAAAAAAAAAAAAAAGCCACCTTTTTTGTTATGTGTTATGCCATTTCAGGAAACAATGAACTTCAGCTACCAGGACAGTCAAGCAAGAGTTTGGCAAGTTCAGCCCAAGGGGACAGGGAAGAGGAGCACAACTTCCCTTTACCTACACAGTACATTCCTACTCAGGATGCTACCTCACAGATTGAAGAACAACTTTCTGTTGCACTACACGGCTGAACAGCCTACTACAACATACTGTTAATCTGGGAATATGTGTGTGTGTTGTGTGTGTATATATATCTATATATCTACACACACAAGTTTTGCTATATGCACATTAAATGTATATAATACACACTAAATGTATGTAATACACGAAATATAAAATATATCTCTATTAATGTGCGTGCACACCAACTAAAATACATATTAATGTTTTTAATCAACATATAGCAATAATGATATATATAATACCCATCGATATGTAACGTGTATATATTTGCAAAGAAATCAAAATGCGCACCAGCTGTAACTTTTTGCCATTCACCTACAACCTAGGTGCTTGTTCCCTGCAGTCCAGCTGCCTGGTTTGCCCATGTAGCCTGCACACAGCCTTCCTATTTCCAAAATTATACTCAAATCCTAATTTTAAAAAAGTAGAAGCGAGGGGCAGGTTTCACATCAGCTCCTGAGCAGGTGAAATGTCAGGCTGAAATCATGAGAGCTGCTGTGCTCCTTAGGCAGCAGCAGCAGAAGCATGACTCAAGCTTCTCCATTCACTGCAGATACAGCATTCTTTAGCCTGGCCCAGCCTTGCCTTAAGCAAACAGGAGTCATAGTTCACAGGGTAAAACAAAGCCGGAACAAGAGAGAATGCATGCAGCACTCCATACTATTTGCTTTAATTTCTATGTAAATACTTTTACAGCAGTGGTGGTTTTATTTGAAAAGTCAGGACTTTGTAAGGTACAAAGATACTTATAAGCATGTGTGTTATGACTCAGTGTGGCTGGCGTATTTCCAGCTCTCTCTTTGGGTCTTTCCCAAGCACGCATCTCCTGACCTCATTCTTCATGCCAGGTTGCAAAAACCAAAACAACAAAACACAAACTCCCTCTTTTTTCTTTTTCCAGTACTGCGTCCAACACTCGGTTAAAATCACTGTGACACCCAATGCCCCAAATGAATATGCTTTCATGGTTCAACAGCCCCCAGAGAGTCTTTCCTGCAGATGTAAGAAGGTCATTTTGAAGCAATGGGAGAAATAAACCACAAGTTTCTACCCCTTCCTCAAGGATATTTTTGAAGGAGAACTATTTCAAAGGGTGGTTTTTACTGCGTTTATAGCAACATAAAAAAAGTATGTCTTTTGCATGTAAAACAGACAACACATTTTCATAGATCATACAAATTACTTTTCAGCTAAAGGACTGAGATGGAAATGTTTGTTTATTAGATTCAAGACTTGCAACAGATTTTTGCCTTTTGGCTGTATATTATCAGCGGAAAACAGTTATACCTGTTTTTCTCTAAAAGTCAGACCAAAGAGGAATTGGTGGAAAACCCAGATTCACCTTTCAAGGCTGAGAGCGATCCTTCTGTGCAGTCTTGGGCGAGTTACCACTGCTAAATGTGATTAGTACTTATTAGCAATTATCTTACTCATTTACAAAGCCTAATTTCTCGGTATCTGTATGGCACAGAGTGAACCTCACGAGAAAGTGCAAAGTCTTACTGCTGTATCAACACACGTACTTCCCCTGCTACGTTAGCAGAGGTCTCCATCATATTGCAAAGTTCCATCAACTTCCTCACCACCCCAAATGCACGTTGCAGGGGAAAACCCCACTGTTGGCCCATCAGTGTAACCTCCCTCTCTAAGTAACCTGCAGGACCCAGTGGGCTGATCCACAACCAGACAACGGAAGCTCTTCTCAGCACAAACTTCTAGCAAAACTTTAAACTTCCAGGGAAACAATTTCAAACCAGACTGTAATAAATTCAACTGAAGCTCCATAAATAAACATTTGTGGCTCCTTCTGGCAGTTATCATGCTGCTTGGACTTCTTACAGCCAAGCAGAGCATGGTGCAAACTAGTTATATATACCCACAGCAATATCCTTGTAGTCTTTCGCTTACTATCAAGGTCCTTCCACTCCCTTCTCCTCTCAGAATAAAGTTCGCACTTACTTAATATTTAACCTTTTAATCAAGTTTAACTATCCAGAGAGGATGTAGCAGTTTCTCATTTAAAACAAACTGCTTATATTCAGTGAGAAAAAACAAAACTTCATGAATGGCTTAAGTT
Organism: Aphelocoma coerulescens; assembly: GCF_041296385.1. NCBI lineage: Eukaryota > Metazoa > Chordata > Aves > Passeriformes > Corvidae > Aphelocoma > Aphelocoma coerulescens. The sequence goes on along the minus strand of NC_091015.1, from coordinate 74,584,213 downwards.
GATGAAGATTGATACAGCTTGGAGACTTTATAGTAGAGTGACTCATGCCTTCTGGAAAATGTAATCTGTTCTGTCTAGTTTAGGAAAATAGGTCATGTTTTAAAAATGTGCTAACTAACATGAAGAAGGGGGAAATTTCCTTTATTAATGGCTCTGTTTTAGCATTTAAGCCTATCTGGTAATTAGAGCTACTTTTTCCTCTCGTACTTCCAGAAAACTTCCCCAAAGAACTCACGTTACATTACAGCTCCCGACTTGAAGAACCAATGTTATCACGGCAAAGAATCAGTGGAAGAAAACAAAAATCTCTCTTCTTCCTGCTTTAGCACTTCTCCCACAGCTTTCATCCCCTGCAATCTCACTGCCTTCTGCTGCGCCAGGGACTGCATTTCCTCCTTTCAGATGAATTTTGAAGAGCAGCATGGGAGAGAAATGCTCTGGTTTTTGGGTCACTAAAGGCCTCAGGCACTTTTAAACCCAGTGAGCTTCACCCTGCTCTTGCAGAAATACATTATGGTAGAAGAGTTACGGTCAAAATCTCCAAATACAAGTCACTCCCAGAAGTGAGGCATAAAATATAGTTCCTAAATTTATCTTAGGCGTAATAATGAAATTTTTAAAAACATTCGGTTCATGTGTTGTTTCTTTTACATAAACTTAAGAGGCCTTGATGATGTTTCTGCACCTCTAGAAAACTATTACTCAATATGAAACTAGTGAAAGCCTACAAGCCATCAACTGTTTCCCATATTCGTCCACCAAGATAAATACTAAAAAAAAAGAAAAAAAGGCTAAGCCCAAACAAATCCAGAGTAAAGACAGGTCTCAAGTTTTTTAATTTATCAACTTGCAGCACAACTTCAACTCGAACCATCTCACTTATAGCACTGACTCCACAGCTATGACTTTCTTAGGCCAGATTAGAAATCTAAACAACCATTTTGCACCCAGAGCATCTGAGCTTTGGGATCTGACATGAACCAAGGGTGGTAGAGTGCTGGTGGAAAGAGGTATGGAGGTGTAAGGTGATTATTCAGACTGAGGGAGTGGTTTTCATAACCAGCTTAATTCATCTGGCACCATGTGGGATGCACCTGTTCCAAACCGAATGTCCATTTGACCAGCTTGATCAGAAGAGTCAAAATCTCATTCCAAGACAAGAGTTTTCATCCAGATCAGCTTCCTTATTCTTAAGCATATGACCAAAAGACAACTACTGCTGGGGCAGAGAAAAAAGTGGGGTTGTCCCTTTGCACACCAGCTCATGCTTGGAGGGATGCAAGCCCACCATGGCACCAAAACATCACAGTCATGGTAAGAGAGGGCATCACAGATGTATTCAGAAAATTAAAGCCACCTTGCTGTAATGTAACTACTGTGAACCCCAAATATCTCACTGCATTCTGATGAACCTTACCTACTCTTTCTGAAATGAATTATGTACTTTAGGGAAGTGGAAGGGAAATACAAGGGGGTGGCAGGGCATCTGTTACAAGGGCAGGGCCTGCATCGATTCAGGAAGGTCACAGCCTGACATGGTACAATCTTCTGTCTGACCATCACTTATAGAGAATTTATGCCCGAGCAAAAGCTCTGACTTTATAAATAGGTTCCTTACCTCGTGTTCTCTTCAAATAAAGGGAATGTCTCCTAAAAGGTACACTGAATGGTCTTTGAAAAGATATGTTGTATACAAGTGCATGCCTCCCAGGCAGAAACCAAAATAATTCAAGAATCATTTCCTGTGTTGGTGAATGGGTAAGTCTTTCTTAAAAGAAAACCAAACAAACCAACCTGATGGGTGATGTTTACATTACATGTCTTCACTTCTCTGAAACACCATGAAATAATGTATATTTATCTTTGATTACATAGTACAAAAAAAAAAAAATACAGCTGAAATTGGATTAGAAACTTCTGCTGAAAAACAATTTATTGCATAACACAACTCTGACAGCCTGGGTTTCTGGCCACCAACTGAGCCTTTATAAAAATCTGCTGGGCAGCTGCCAAATCAGTTCTTTGAGTCTTGGCATGTCTGACATCTGAGACAGTAGTCAAGGCAGCCACATGTCCCGTGCCATCCACAGCCCCGCGCTTTTACGGTTAAATGGTACCGCAAAGAACAGAGTAGTGTGAGCCATTAAACACACAAAGGTAAAAAAATCTCCTGCAGCTGTGGATCTGACAACTCTGATCATGCTGCAAAAGACTAAGAGCCACAACAGGATTTCTTCTTTTTCACGATCTGGTATTAATTTGAACATAAAAGTAGCTTAAGAAAAGGGGGAAAAGAGAAGCAAGAAGGGTAGCAAGCCCCGAAAAACCTTTACACTCCTAGCTGAAAATCACTGCCATTTATAAATCTCACATTCCAAATATTCTTACTCTGCCTCCAGTTTTAATTAAAACTCTCCACCAAGTACACTTCAGATAGACACATAAAACCCAGTATGCAAAGAGTATTCAGCAGCTCAAGATAATTAAATTCAAATATATTCTTTCTAATTAATTTCATTTTGATTCAGTTCATATTTTTATAAAGGTGTTTGAGCTCCAGTACGCAGTCATATGAATACAGTCCAAAGAAAGCATTTTCTGCAGTTTCAATATCTGCTAATAAGACCTACAGATGTGTACGGCTAATCCAATCCTGCTGCATATTGCTAATTATATTAAGACTTTTTTCCACCCTCAACCGGAAAGCTTGATCCTCAACTTGAAAAATAGTAACCACTTTTGCAGGCCAAAATAAGTGTACAGGTAGTAGGGAAGAGAGAAAGCTAAAACTGATGTGTTATAAATTTGCCTTCAGTATTTCGATCAGAATTTAAAGATATCTAATTTTTTGGTGTATTGCAGTGTCTGACAGGTTGGTCAGTGGTATCAATATTTTAGAGAAGCTGAAGAACTGTTAATATGTTTAGCATCTATCCTCACACGTCCAACAGGAGGTCAGTGTTTACACCATTTCTTTCGTAGGACTGTGTTACCCAGATGCTGAAGCCTTGCCTGTAACACAGGAAAAGATCTGCTCATCTATCTGCTTTCTAGGAGTATAGTAGTATGTGTAGTGTGTGTGTGTGTGTATATATATGTACCTCAGCAAAAATGTGCATCTGTGAATACAGAACTCATATTGCTCCCTCAGTGAAATAAGTACACTAGCCCAAAGCCTATATAGTTTAGCTACACTGTTTAATATAGCTGTGCCCACCAGGAATGTGATGCCTTTCAGGCTTCAGGCTGCAGATGGAGGTCCCCTTGAAAATGTGGGAAGGACACCATATTCCTCCTGGATGATCCTGTACTTGCCCCATTTAAACCTTTCCAGTATGAATGGGTTTCACTGGCTTAAAGTAACCAAAGAAGAAATTTTGGCTTACCTGATTCACTTTGATGGCACTGCACCAGCTCATGCCTACATGAGTAGCTCCACCACCAAAGCCCTGCAAGAGGACCATGGCCAGCAGTGAAGAGTGTGGCATTGCCAAAGCTGGGGCATGGCAAATTCTACCCACAAAGTAACTTACGCTGTGATGGACCTCTAAGTTTGCATAAATGTGAGCCAAAGCAGGTCTGGGTGAGTCCTTTGGAGTCCTTTGTCTTAGCTTGGAGATGTTTAGCTTGATTTCCTCCTCTTTCATGTCAGTCTATAGGATGTCCCTCATTTAGGCAATCATCAGATTTAAAAAAAGATTTAAAGAAAAAAAGGGGGAAAAAATCTGTTCAATTAAGCTCAGGGAGGAATAATGACAGTCAAATATGCTGAACCTATTGCTAGGAAGCCTCAGGATACTGGGGCCTAAATCAAATTTACTGAGCCGGATGGGGAACCAAATCAGTTGAATTGACACAGGCTCCTGGGATGGACACACTGATACTGCACTAAAAGTGTGACGTGTTGATTTTGCTTGATGTACTGCCCAAAAAGGGAGATTTCTATCAGAATCATTTTGTCCTTGTTTACATTCCTGACTGGCAGAATATCCTTTAAAGCTAGGAGGGAAGTATCCATTGAAGCTGGAAGATGTAAACTAAACCTATTCTCTTTGCTCCTAAGCCAGTTAAAGGACACATATGAGGAGACTCTAAAGCTACTCTAAATGGATTTTCAGATCAGTGTAGTTATATCAGTAAATTTTCTGCACCAAGAAAGATAAGCTATATAAGCAGAGAACACCTACACTCTGAAGCTTTTCCAAGCTCGCTCTTCAGTACTAAATACATCTGACTTCCAAAATATTACCCAACAAACAAATGATGGTTTTGTAGTAGCACAGGGAAGAAAATAATAAAACCGACATTTGCTCTGTGAGGCCATCGCTCAGTAAAAAATCAGATTAATGTATCCAAGTATCTTCCCAGAAGGCCTGTGAAACACTTGTCAAAACAACCAGTGCCAAGGAGGGTAAAAGACCATTCCCTGGAATACAAGTTGCAGCAGATCACTTAAGAGTACCCAAGTCAAGAATTTCAGACCAAGCAAGACGAAAGAGCTGCTTTGCCACACGCAAGCTCCATGAGACCTGTTTGGGTTGGTGTGCAATTCCCTCATCCCTCCTTTACTCCCTGATCAATGGCAACAGTCAAACTTTACTGGAGATTTTAGAAGTACATCAAAGACAACCATTAAGCTTTTAAGTGCACTAATTGACATTTTAGCACTTACAAATCCATCTATGTGTTCTATCACTCAATTTAAGAGACTTGCTGCCCCGACCTGGTATGAGTTCCCGGTGTTTTTAGCGGGTAGAGGGGGATTTTCAAAGCTATTTTTTCCCCCTCCGACAGGATTTTAGAGAATTCAAATTACAAATATAATGCACTTCAAAAAGTAACACATTTCACAAATTTAAGATCTCTTCCATAAAAGCTGTAAATGGCATCACAGCTATAACTCACAGGCTTCTAAGCTCCAATGAATTCTGCAGCTGTTGCAGCACGTTGAAGCCAAATCATTGTTACCTTCACACCACCGCAACTGAAAACCCCAGCTATGGTATTACTAACTGCATGGTGCTACATGAAAAAGAGGAGGGGAAAAAAGGAACCCCTACGTGATTTTGCAGCTCCTTCTTTTTTCCTTCACAAAGCCGGCATAAAACAGATGCTGAAACCATGACGGGCTGCTTTAGGTTTTCCTACAATAACTATCCCACAACAGGATTCAGGGAAGCATTTCAGAACAACAGTCCCCAATGATGCTGTAACATCAGAGGATACAGCACTCCCCCCTCCCCAGGTACGGTGAGTTACAGCAGACAAGCCACTACCCACGGCCAAGCCCAGCCTCTGATTATGAAAGAGCATCTCAATGACAGCAGGTCTGGACCCTTCTTCTATTACTGTCACATACCAACATGTTCACCTTCTGTTCTGTTAGAGAAATCCTCATTCAGTCCCAATATTTAAGGCAACAAGAAAGATCAAATTAAATTCCCAGGGTTTTAAGCCATTCAGTTCATTGCTAGATCTATTTTAGGGTCTGAGGCTGCCAGCCACCCCCACAGAATCTGCGCGCTAAACAAGGCTTTTGACAGGCTTGTTTATACCTTCTGCAGCAATCAAAGGCAAAACATAACAAATCAAAGAACCAGGAGACAAATACAGTACTGTGCATAAGAGAAACCTCAAAAAGCTAGCCAGCAGCAAACCTGCTGCTCACTGAGCCCAGCAGAGCAATACCAGATAACACAGGAAAACAGAAATGGATAGTTAAGTAAGAACAGACTTGTGCTATACACATGCAAACATCTGCAGGCAGAACCTCTGAAGCACACATCCATCAAAAGAAGAGGATGAAGAATCCCAAGAAAAGAAGTAGGAAAAAAAGTATTAATTTTCTCCAAAAGTACCATGGAGAAGGGCCATAATTTAAGAATTCCAGCTTAAAGATTGCAGGGAACTTCAGATTTTTACTGGTACCAGAAGAACAACAAAGAAGTAGGCATGGACAATGTACAGTATTTCTGAGGCTGGGATTTAAATGGAAATGGCAAAGGCTGCATTTTGGGGCCTACGCAGTTACACCACACAAGGCAGTTGACTCCAATCCATGTCCTTCCTTAGAGAAGGCAAAATCACAGTTTCTGTTCAATTCTTCCCTCTGTGGAACATGTGATACGGATGGAGTCCATTTTACTCAGTGACACACTCACTATGAACTGCACAGGCCATACTTCAACAAACCTGCCACGTCAGGGAAGCATCTAAGTTGTATGTTGAAATACACCCAGAAGAAATTCAGCAGTACACCTTTGCTACTGTGTTCCTTTAAACCTTTCACCTCTTAAACTGCAAGTTCAATGTCAGATTATAAACATTGTAAAAGCTCATAAAATCCAATCATAAACCTGCCAGCTCATTTCAAGATTATTTGCTCTTAGCCTTGCAAAAACATCATGAGCAGTACAAGAATTGCATCATTTCTCTGCAAGCTCTCCAACCGGTTCTTCATCTGCATCAAGCTAACGGATGGGCAGGTGTTACAGCCTTACCTCAGAGACAGACCTTTGCAGGTGATTTTCACAACACATCACCTGCCTGCTAAACCATCCACAGCAACATCTGCAACATTCGCTTCTGATGAAACCACCTACTACTTTATTTTTCTCTTGCAAAATCTAGCTTTGCTTATTACCACCACAACTGACTGAGACGAGAAAACCTTCTGCAACTGCAGCAGGAGCAAATGCTAAATTGAGATTTTTGGACAACTCCATGGTGCTCCATGTAGCAATGCCTACCTCCAGCCCTGCCAAAGGCTGAGCCAGGCACCACTGCAGCTGTCCAGGGAGTAAGCAGAAGCAGGCTGATAGACACCTCCCCACACAGCAGGTGCTGGTTGTTCTCATTAGCCTGCTGTAGGAAAAGAGGGGCCATTTCGTTATGTGGGCTGGATTTCCTGCACGACCAGCCACGTCATTTCAACCCTCCCAAGGGAAAAGACTACGGACTTGATGGAAGATGTCTGTTGCTCCTCTGTGGAAAAGGATGGTTTTAGTGGAACAAAATTGTCATGGGGGTCTAGACACAGGGCTTATCAAAAACAGGTTTCTGCCAAAACATTCCATGAACTGGCTAAAATGTATCTTGTAACACCACAGTGACGTTATGAAGGTCGTTTGTGAACAAGCCTGTGATTTGACCGTACCCACAGCACCGACAACAAACTCAACCTGAACTTCACACTTCAAGCACACAACAAACCACTCTGGTTTTCAGCTTTGCTGTACACTTGCAGAAGGCAAAACAGGGTAGACAGAAAAGGGAAGGAAAAAAACAAAGACTGGATTAGAGCACCCCTACATTTTTAGGCGTGGATCAGCTCTTGCAGTCTCTTGGTAAATGACGTGGCAACAGAGAATCATCCAGGCACGTTTAGGAGCTATGTTTCTATTTATTTTAATTTGCAGTCTATTGATTCTACTGTTTTGTTAGCTCATTCATGAGTAATGCTGGAACTGGAGGCTGATGGACTGGGAAAGGCAGATATATCCACCCAAAGAGGGAACCTCCTCGGCCACCAGCCTCTGCTCCCCACAAAACAAGCAGACCTGTTAGAGCCCAGCACCATTCCTGTGATGCTGCAGGCAGGCAAAAGATTAACAATCCATCATTTCAGTCCACTACAATTCCTTATCAAAAGACCATGACAGATACAAGGAGAAGGAACAGACTAGTGATGCCTACACTACACGTTGTAGGCAGGCACCAATTTGGTAGCTCGATTTTCCTACTGGAGCAGTCTCAGATGCACTGGGCATGTGACCACATCCAGTGACGTTACATAAATGCAGCACCCTCTGTGAGCAGCGGCTCCAACAGGATGCAGGGATGGAGCTATGTGTCCCTCGGGAGAGCAGATCGTGCTGAATCTTAATTAACTTTAAAAAAAAAAGAGAAAAGGTGTAACTTGTTTAAATGCCTTTGCATCACTGGGTGACCTACTCCTCCCCGTGACTCCTGCATCCTAGCCATTGCAAGTCACTGCATACAGATGTAGCAGCAATGGTACAGCTTAATCAGTCAATGTTTTCACAACACATATTTCAAATATTAAGCACTTATTGAAGACTTAGAAGTTACTGTGTAAATATTTGTATTATATTATACTGCTAACGCTTCCTCGCCAACTGTGGAATTTTAAATCTATCTCGTCTGATAAAGCTTTATTTACATATCACACTGCTCTCGATACTCAACAAAGTGAACTGACTAAATTTACACCAACTCCATTGAAGGAGTACTTGTCAGGAAAGAGCAATTCAATGATTTTCTGTCTCTGCTTTGTGACCAAACTAAACCATAAGCAGTCACGTGGCTGTTTTGGATTGACATTAACTGTTTTCACTAGGCAACTATGCTCCCAGGGAAAGCATTGCACAAATGCACCTTGCTCTTAAAATATGACGCAACCAGCGTGGTCTACACTGAGAGCTATGTGCTCCCAACTCTCTGCTCAAAATTTGGGAAGCTGCTGGTGCCCTCTGACCTTACATCCGGAGCACTGCTGCAGTCGCTTTAGCCCTCTGAAGCCCTGCCGGGATGCTACAATGTCCTCAGGCACCAAAGTAGTCCCAGGGGTACCAGAGGGGAGAGGCAGGATTACAGCCACCAGTTACACGTGGAGGCAAGCAGAGTTGGTCATTTATTTGGGTCAGATTATCACCTCCCACTATTTTACAAGAGGGGAAGGCCATGAGAAGGCTCAGACGAGCAGTGAATGCTTGGCAAAACATGATCAAGACGCAACCAACAGCAAATGCAAACACCATTATTAGTCCCAAAGTACATTATGTGGAAAAAATAACAGCCACCAAAATGTGGTGAAATTTTTTTCTGTTTCTGAAAAAGATGACAGATTTAAATGGCCTGGTTTTCCACACAAGCTTTAGGAAACACTGTGCAAACCCCTTATCCTGTCCCTCCTCTTCTCCCCCACAAAAAAAACTAAAAAGCAAAAGAAGACTTATGGGACTTTATATCAACTCCAGCAGTTGATATCAAGTTGATCATCACATCATCTTTGAAAAATCTGAGTGTCTAAAGCACTCACCGTATTGAAGAAAACCCTGTAGTACAATAATAATCTGTTTACTCACTGAATCCAACTCGCAGATTTATTCTTTATTTTACATACTGAAGGAATATTTATTCTTTGATGAACTTAGTTAGACTTGCACAATCATAGGTTGAAAAGGAAGAAAAATGGAGTTGAAGTTGCATGCTACCTTTCGACAGCTCTGCCAGCTGGAAATATGCCATCAATTGTCTGTTCCCTACGTGACTCGAAAGCAGAGGAGTCTGCTTAATAGAAATTCACTCAATTTCACCTTGTTTACTTCAGGTTTAAGAAAATGGCCAGGAAGAAGATAGATTCAATATTTTTCTTTTTACGAACATCCTTGTCTTTCTTAGAAACAAGCTTTTAGTTTCAGACCAAATTTATGACATTTCTAATCTAAAGTGTTAAGGAAATTGGAAGAACAAAGTATAAATGGATATATTAGAAGAATTTTCCTTAGTTTCAAAATTTGAGCAGAATTGTACTAAGAAAAAAGAAGTACCTCCAAGCTTTCTGTATGTGTTACTACCAAGCTATGCATTCATTCAATATATGTGCATTTCTGTTCTGGAGAAGTATGTTCTGCTTCCACAGAAAGTCACAGGCACATATAAACAAATAGCGGAAAGAAACAGTTTCTGTCAACCAGTTTATTCAAGGAAAACAAAATTCAGTACGTGTCACTGTCACACAAGTCTTTACTCTACCTTTTGCTATGCACAGGAAAGGACAGACAGACGTACACACAAAGGAGTACATGACACGTATTGCCCATGAGCTGCAGTGGCTCAAGCCTCAGCTGGCTGAGCTGAAGCTCTCAGCCGCTCACAGCCCCGACAGTGGGCCAATTCACTTGCCCCAGCCTACTACAGACAAATAAACAAGGAGCACATTGTACACAGACATCTGTCTTTTTTTTTTTTCTCCACCTTACCACTCAAGAAATGCTACTAATGCAACAATTACTTAACCATATAAATCTGAGGTTAATAAAAAGACCATGCTTTGAGTGACAATATCTACTTTGCCATCGCAGAACTAACTCTTTTTTTCCCTACAAATAAATGTTATTATCCGGAAATTGAACCCTGAGTGGTGAACTAGCAGCTTGCTTTCATAGATGCTTCAATACATTAAGTGCTTTGCATTATGGACAGATCAACTGCCCATTCACTAAGGAAGGTTACCAAAGTGATGCTGTAATCTCATTTAGCTCCCCCAGTGTTTACCTTCTACAGCCAGTCTCGGATAGCAGGGGGAAGAAAAAAAAAACATGCAGTAATAAAGCTGGGACATTTCAAATGTGGAATGAGAAAATATTTACTTCTCAGGTTAGAGATCCTTTTGCTCGAGCTACCTCACTAAAAAAGCATGGTGACAGAAGTATGAGGAGGTAGAAAGAGATTTACAGATTGGAAACGTTTTGAAATGTAAATGAAAAATGCAGCAAATCAAAACTCTGAGGAAGTTACTTAAGAGTTAAACAATCTAGTGCACTTTACAGCAAACTTCATTGGGTAAAAATTTGGATTCACAACCAAAAATACACACAAGACCAAGGCAATGAAAAGGAGGATAAAAAAGACATAAATCGCAAAATTTGAAAGCATTCATTCCATTTGCACCTTTTTCCTGTGTTTCTGCCCCATAACACTTGCCAGGGATGGAAATCTGGTAATATTCTCACAAAATAACCCCTACTTCCTATAATAATAAACCTCCTTATTCCTGTTGCAGAATAGGTACTGAGCTGAAAACTACTGGAACTTGGAAAATGGACAGGGAAAACAAAAAGCTTAAAATTCATCTCCAAAAGGACTGAGAAGAGCAGTAGGAGAAAAACAAACAATTAAAGTGACTGGTGCGAAAATAATATATTTTGCCTTAGTCAGGTAAGAAACATGAAATACTAATTAAAAAAATACAGTTAAAAGAAATAGCACCAAAAAACTGGCAGTGAAAGTAGGCTGACCAGAGTCTTCACTTTAGGCAAAACACCAGCCTGAAGAACAATTTTTACCTCTGGACAATAACCCCCTTCCAGTGTACAGTGCGCTCTAAGTGGAGACCCACGGAGAGGGGAAGAGCAGGAAAGCAGGGCTGGGTGAAAGGCCAGCCCAGTGTTGGGAAATGCCCAGCATACATCTGAGTGTGCAGAACCAAGCCTAAAAAATGAAGCATTCACAGACCTCAAAGTACGTCATATTGCAGAGTCGCAACAGTATGCCACTGCTGAATGCCATGTCCAATTTCAACCACAAATAAATTGTTCTTACATGGAATTTCGAGGAAGCAACACTTGTTGTCTGCTTGTGCTGAAATCAGTCCTTTTCTTTGCGCTGCAGACATGCATAAGTAGAAACATGGCTGGCCCAAGATAAGCACTTAAGGACGCAGCACCATCTATGATGCAGATGGCGCCATGACCTGATTCTGTAATAAATCATATTTTAATTTAGGAAACAGTTTTGAGATCCTGGACATGTTAATTACTGTGAGGAAGCAATGCTCAGGGAGAGAGACCCATCCACTGTGGCTGCAGGCTTGGGCACCTGCACAAGAGAACTCTGCACACTGGGTGGGGGGCAAATGGGCCAAGCTCAGGGGGGATCAGTGGCCACCCAAGCAGTGGGATTAGTTTATGATAGACACTGGCACAGCTGGAGGTAGTCAGCACGACTGCTTATGTTTGTTCATATTGTAGAGCGCCATGGCCAGGGAAGGAAGGAAGGACTGACATCAAAATGGGAATACAGAAAAGGCTACCAAACTGTCCGCAGGACTGGGTACAGAGTGTGGTGACGCTGTAGCCACAGTAGTGGTCCTGGACCATCATGGAAAGACATAAAGCACAGAAGGATATTGTGAAGAAGAGACGCATGTAGGAAAGGTTTTCACCATTTTCCCCTACGGTGCATCTCAAACACCTCACATGGGTTCATTCCCTTAAATTTATGTTACCGAATTTCTCTTACACGAAAGAGAAAAAAAGACACGTTTCTGCTTGAGTAGTAACTCAAGGTGCCAAACCACCTTGGGACCAGGGCAGCGCAATTTCACTTCTCAGGGACAGAAACTTGCTTATGCCCTCAAACAAATGTGTGCCTCCACACAAACTCTGCTGCAAGCGGTCCAAGGGCCACCATGTCCAAAACACCACTGTGTCTGGGCACTGAAAACCAACGCCACTACCCAACCCCAACACCGCTCTGCTCCCAAGCCCAATCACATGGGGCAAGGAGAGGCAGGGCACCCATCCCACTGAGGCATGTACTGTCGGGGAGAAGGGCTCACACAAACCTGCCCCACGCACAGAAGAGCCCACCCACAGAGAAGCCCAAGCTGGCACAGGGGGAATCAGCCCAGAAAGGAGACAAAACGGCTTCACTTGATTTTTACTTTGTTTTCCCCACTCTCCCTCTTATCTCTATTGCTATACATAGCTGAAAATACAGGGAGTTCAAAAGCAAAATCAATTAGTAAACAGAATGACCACGTCTCCATTTTAGCCAAGCATTTTACAGGGTCCAGCTGCTGCATTTAAGCAATAAAGGTGGGGCTGTTTAATTACTCATCTATCAGCATCAGGTTTGGGCACTGCTCTGGAAACATGGGCACTCTCCCATTCACTAGCAGGGAAAAGGCAGGACGATGCTCTCAGAAGAGCTCCCCCAGCTGCCACACGAAGTGAAATACAAGTAAAAAATTAATCTTACTGTTTTCATAAATCTGAGTTACTCAAAGAAGTTGCTTTGTGAACAGCTGAATCAATGAGATCTGACTGCATGTGGACCCATGTGCTCAGTTTCCCCAGCACCGTGCTCCCTGCCAGCCGGCATGCAGCACCCAGCGGTCAGGAAGGGCCATCAGCCTTCCTCCTACTCCTCAGTTCAGAAACACCACTTGCAGAAGTTACCTTTGGGAATCCTACCCCTCTCTGCAATTTCCTGGACACATGCTGATATATTATAAACCTGCTGGTGAAGGGCAGAAGGGTGATGGGAGCATACTAGTCTACTCCCCGTGCTTGATGCCCTCTTCCCTTCTGGTATCTTTGCCTTGCTGCTCCATGCATTCAGCATGGCCTAAACCCTCACACTGGCTGTCAGCTCCTCAGGTCCGACACCAGCTTTCCTCCTTGCTAACAGATCATACTGGATTTCTACACATGTACTTCAAGTCTCCACTGAGAACAACATTCAAGATGTCTGTGAAGAAGCTTACACTTCATTGTAATTTTCCCAGATTTTCTTCCAAAGGCTTGGCAGGCATCTACCAGCACTGCACCTCCAGGAGGGAGGAGGAAATGAAGAGAGGAAAAAACATGCAATTGCTAGAAAGATCACAAAACCAATGAAATTACATCAGCTCATCTGATCTCAGCATTATCTTGCCCCTAACAGAAGAGATTTTTGGTCCAGCCCAAAATAATCCAATAGCACAACTGCAAACAATACCTGCAACTGTGTACCCTTGCAAATATCTGCAAACTAAGTCAGAGATCTTACAATTTTATAAATGGAGGCCACAAATTTCCAATTACTTTACCTTCTTTTTGGTGTACACTTGTCTAAATGCAATTTATAGCTGCTGCTTTTTTATCTTCAGCTTGTGTAAGGTCCAACTTTCTTTCCTTCTCAACAGCAGGGGAGAATACAACATTTAAAATATTACCCCAAGTTTACAAGCATGGTGACCTAATCTTACAAATCAAGTACTTAAAAACCAGTGCTCCGTTTTCAAATGTTTCCTGCATATTCTGTATCATCTGACTCACCTTTATGGACAAAGTACAAGTATTAGAGGCATCTTAGTCCATCTAGGAGGGCATGTACTTAGATATTCCTTAATAAACTGAATACACAAAAAATCCACCACAACAATGATATCCACTTTTAAATGCATCACGGTGCTGAGGTCAAAGAAACAGGTTCATTATAGAGAGGGGGCTCTTATTCTTGAATCTGCATGAAATGGAAAATTAAAATACCAGGACATCTGTATGGTGGAGTTCATAAATACTATACATAAGGGAACTGATGTCCATTCTGTCATGCAACAGCTATCACAGTCATATTACTTTTCCTATACTTTTGTTTAAGGTTTCAGAGCTGTTGTGACAAGACAGTTTCTGGACAGGATTTTCTAAGAAATTCAACTAACACAAAACTGAACAATGTGTGTGTGGCACACATGAAAACAACCTTCTGGAAGGAAATATAAAATAAATGGTTTTCATCAAATTGTGGTCTCCAAAAGAACAGATACATGAGGTGGCTTTCAGTGCACTGATTAGAAGAGTGACAAGTGACATCAGAATTGGTGTGCAGAGCTCATTACCTGCTTTCCAGCACCTACCACAATTCAATAAATTTTCACTTCCCATAGGCACTGTGGAAATTCTGAAGGCCTTTGTAACAAAACCAGGATTCATCTTTCAGTTATGACAGGTCCAAACAGATTTCATTTCCGCAACATTGGAAACGTACGGAGGCACATCTCAAGCAGTCATACTAGCAATTTGACATTCAACAACAAACACTGCAAATTCACCAGGAATGATTTACTAAAAACTCAAGCCAAGCAAACAACCAGCAACCTAAAAATAAGTCTTTTCCATGCTGTAAAAACTGACTGTTTTCAAAGGTACACCTTAAGTATATGAAAAGAATTTTTTAAATTATTGCCTGAGAATTTAAATCAAGAACCACCATGTCTAGCAGAAATATAAGGTTTTATTTCTGTAAATTAGAAGTCTCTTCCCAACCCTTTTACCAAGAATAAATTATTCAAATCATCTAAAAAATGCCTTCCCCCCCCCCCCACTTCAGCATTACAGGTAAACAGCACAGCTTAGGCATTAACAGCCTTGAGCAATATTAACAGCTGGATAGGCAATATCAGGAATCAACTGGGTAGTGTGTTTGGAGAGAGAAGTAAAACTCTGGGGAAATGAGGGCATCTATCAAGGCCAGAGAAAAGAAGTATAACCTGTTTCAAGATCTCCTTTCCCTCTGTCCTCAGTTCCCAGCCCTTTGCTTCAGCTGATCCCAAATAGCAGCTCTGGGGGGTTTGTTGTTTGTTTAGTTGGGGTTTTTTTGATAAGGAAGTACTAAAATGGATTTCATGCTGCTACTCCTGGCAGAACTCCGAGAAGTCCATGACAAACCATTTTTTTCCTTCCATGTTGGAAAGTACTTGACTTTTAAGAAAATGCAGACCATCATTCCAATCTAACCTGAGCACTGAGTCCTGCATGCATGCATGGGCTGAGAGCTGAGTTGGTTTCTCTTTTAGACACAGAATGAGCTCCCTTCAGACACAATTTATGGAAAACTTCTCTTACTGTAAGCAACCATCAACTAGTTTCTCATGCTCCTAACTAAAAGAACTTTTGAAGCAGATCCTCACTATGTCTGTCTGATTTCGTAAAGGTTTTTAACTAATTGATTTAGAAGTGGCATTAAGGATGTGACAGCACAGGCTTCAGCCTCAGCTACCAAACCACCATTACATGTTTTGGGCCTACCCAGAAGGCTCAAACCCACGCTGCTGTACCCTCATGTGTTTTATTTTCTTTCATATATTTACACCTCTGCTGGTAGCCTGAAGCCAGAACGGGCAACACCCACCTGCGCTGAAATTGCACCTTCCTATTACTACACAGAGACACATCATTCCAAATGCAATCAAGTCTGGAAATGCTGGTACAACAGCCCAGCCCCTCATGTAAACAGAACTGTAAATCAGGCCCTGTAATCCACCTTGTGTTTGGGAAAATGTTTTTATTATCCCATCCAGGGCTTGCTTGGAACTGTGATTCCATGCAGACTGGGGACTCTCCAGCTCTGGGACAATGGCTGCAGCATGAAGGTTGCTTCTCAAAAGCATGTGAAAACCAGATGAGCTACAGAGATCCTCTAGATGCACCAAGGTATGCAGGAGAGAAGCTGGAGCCACAGGAATGGCAAGAAAAATGATAGAGGTAGACACATAGCTACAAATCTGATTAATGTTCCTGTTCCCATGAATAGCAATGCAAAGAGATTTCTTACTGTGGAAACAACGTGGTTAAGAACAAAGGAGGAGCCTGGGAAGTTGAGAATCAATTTAGGGATTTTGCAGTGTGGTTATGACAATCCTCTACTACCTTGCTGCTGAATGATGAGTGGCACTGCTAGAACAGACAGACAGATAAAACATAAGTCCATAAAGCAGAGTGCAACAAGTTCTCTGTTCTTACACTTCAATTCACCTGCAAATCCTTATACATTGTGTAAAATTAAAAAACTCACAGACACACCAAGTACCACACACACATTAATCACCTTAATGGCTGGGGGTGGGGGCGGCAGGAGATGTTTCTCACTTTTCTAAAATTGAAGGCATATACATCCAAAAAGACGCACACTATAAAATTATAGATTCTTTGGAAGTCAAAGGCAGATGTCAAAGTGATTTTCATCTGTTGGGGATTTCACTGAGACGCATATATAATATTGCCATGAAATCGAGGGAAGCAGATACGGGGGTTATATTTAAGTAGTTCAGCAGGAAGTCAGGCTGAAGAGAAGCAGGGAAAGTTAAAAAAATTATACTCCTCTTACTATACAGTTGCTACTTGGAAGCAATAGAGCTGACTTTGAAAAAAAAAACCAAAAGCAGCAATGAATTAAGAGGATATCAAATACATTGTATCTGCCCAGTAACCAAACTGGCAGGAAACAGCCTGTTACAAATGCTGCATTCAGCCGTCCCAGAAGGCAGCCTGGCCAGCTCTCCTCAGCCAGGCAGCTCCAATGAATCTGCACACCTATCCAGGACAGCACACTGATTGCTACACAGTGCACCTTAATGATCCCTGAGGATGTCTATCATGTGGATGTACAGCGTTCACATCTCAGAGCAGAATTTCCCTAGGTCTGCACGGGAAGCCAGAGGCGGGGAGGAGTTCAGCTCAGGCAAAGCTGTTACAGCTTTTTTTACCTTGGCCAGCGTGGCTTCATCAAGTGAACTTTGTTACATATAGGTACAGCCACTGGAAATCCTGTGTGCTTTAGCACTTGTGAGGCCTCTAGGTGTTGGCAAGGAAACACAGAAAGATGCACAAGATTAAAATCAGAGCTGGAAGCTGAAAATTGCTTTCTTGAGTCCCTTGCATATTTTCCCCCCTTTGTTTAGCCGATCCAGAACTGCTGTTTGCATGGGGGGAGAAAAAAATGTTGGCGTTTTCTTCTCAGGCTTTATTTACCTTTATGGTATCCTTCCTTTCATTCAGCTGTTCCACAGGAGATACTCGCAGGTCTAACAAGCCAAGACCTATAAACTTTGCCCAAAACTATACTTCTAAAGCCAATTGGTGCCAGAATCCCGCTTTGACAACTATGACAACTTTGCTCTTCTTACTTTTCTTTTTTTAAGTCAGGCTTTTACATTAGACTACTTGCTGGAAATAGACGAGTATTTCTAAAAAGGATACATTTCATCTCAAGGTCTTTCTTCACAAATCCACCAAACGGGATAGCTTATTATGAGGAATTAACCAGAAAAGCATGGTCAGATAGAGAGCTGGGTTAAAAGAAAAGACATCTGGAATCAGTCTGGTTCTTCCAGAAGTATTCTGAATTTCCCCTCAGGCTTCAGTACCTCCAGACACTGCTTTATTAAAATGAGTACAAATCAATCCTTAAATGTCTTTACCTTCCTTCAGGAGTTTTCTGCAACGGCGTAATGCTGCAAGAAGATCCCCAGGAAGCCCCACTCAAACTGTTTCTATTGGCAAGTCGGGGGGTCAGTAACTAAGTAAGACATGTGCATCAGAGATCCCAACAAGGCAGGCTGGGAAGCAGTGCCACCACTTCCTGTTACAGCCAGGAGGCTGGGACTCTCACATTGATGTGTAAATGTCCCCCAAGCCAGACCACAACATGTACTGGGGAAAATCCCAGTATTGAATGTATTTCCTCTGAAAAGATTGGCTAGTCTTGATTTTTACAAATACTTTCATAACTGATCTGTGAAACAGAAGATACAGAAAAAGATTTGGTTTTTTTTTTGTAAAAGAATTCTTAGCATTGCATGGAGGGAGCATTTAAAAAAGCCTGCAGTATTTGCAACTAACACATTGTATTTTTGACACCAGAAAGAACAAAATAATCTACCTAACATCACTGCCTAAATTAGTTGGAAAGAGAAAAGGTGATAAATAGATTTTAATTACAATCTAATTATTCACAGATTACAGCCCCCAGCCAGACCCAACCAACCAGAAAGGTTACTCATTTGGGGCACCACAGTACGTACCCTCTTTGACAGGGTTAGCTTTACTTAGCAGCCCATGAAACAAGCAGGACAAATATAATCAATTTATTACTAGAAAAACCTTGAGGATGACAGAATTGTAGAATATATCCAGTTGAAAGGGACCCCTTAGGATCACACATACTTTTTACACTTTTAATTTTTATTTTTATCTCCTACAAAAACTTGTTTCAAATATTCACATCATTGCATCTGTCTGTGACACATATACTTGAGATTATTTTTCCATTCCCAAAGAGATATACTCTGTAGATGACTACTTTTCACTCAACCTGAAAGTGGTCAACTACGTCTTTCAAGTCCAAAAAAACCCTTTCACCCTGATTAATGAAGCTAAACCTTTCCACTCCATTTTCCTTTCAGCACAGCTGCTTCTCTTATCACTCCAGCTGTACTTTCCTCAGAGCTGCAACATGATGCTCAGGTGTGGAAAAGCTTAGAAATATTTATTTTTTAACACACAGGCTTGGGAGGTTTTTTTCCAGTAGACATAAAATACCAGACTGGAATGATCCTTTACATCTTTCTTCCAAAACGCTGATTGATGAATAGCTCTTTGTAGAATTCTAGAAATTTTCAAGACCAAAATTTCCACCTGAAGAGGTTAAAAGACTGCAGAACTTTATCAGGCAATTTCTAAAGTCACCAAGTAACAGGAAGCAGCTATGGGTAATTTTTAAAATTATTATCAAATTTATCCACTCTCAGTAAGCATCTGTGATGGAAAATTCACTACATGGTTAATGTTGCTGAAATGTACTTAGATTAAATAAAGCCAAAAAATGACTGCTTCTGAAAATAATGCCTACAAAAGTTGGGGAAAACAAGTCACAATTTCTGGTAGGCTTCAGAGGCTATGGGGCTCTTAGCATTTGAGAAAAATGTTTCAAGTGTCTTATGGAATACAGAACATAATGGCAGCAATTTACATTTTGAAGTTAAAAGAAAGAAGGCAATGTATGTTACACAGAGGGAAAACACAAAGAAAGAATTACTTCAACAGCTACGAAAATCCCTTGGGAAAAGAGTATTTCAGATTGAATGTGTTTCTTCCTATTTCTTTCCCCTTCTGGAAAGAATTACTCCTTTTTTTTTCTTTTTAACAAGTATACACATATAATATACACGTATGAACTGCATTTAAAATTGTTCAATAAAATTACTACATTAAAGAAACCACACACATTTCCAAGAGAATCAAGAAAGACAAGACAGACCCTGTTCTCACACACCAGAAATACTGCCAGATACACAGGACTGCCCAAAGTCACAGAACAAAGAAAACTCACGCAGATGAGCAACATGTGGCAAACCTTTAATCAGACATTTTTTCTATGCGTGCTAACACCAGCAAAAGCCAGCACCGGGAATGTCAATATTTCACAGAGCAGAACAAAACCAGCCCTGACAGCACGGGGCCATCTCACAGTGCCAGCAAACCACAGCACTGCACAAGCCAAAGGAGAAACACCTTTGAAAATCAAAACCATAAAGCATCTTGGATGATGTGTTCAGATGATCTGGGATCTTAAAGAAAGAAAAAAGAAATCAGTTCTATCATAATTCAAACAGGTGAATGGCAGGCAGCCATCCCAGACTGCCTACAGAAGACATCTATCGAGACACAGAGAGATGGCTTGCCAAAACGAATTGTTTGGCTCTCCCTCTCCCAAAGAGAGGACAGCAGGAGTCCCCCAAGCACAGAAGGGACAGCCTACTCATCCTCTTTTCCAAGGGTCCTGCCATCCCTCACCTGTGCTGAGATGGGATGGCACATACCCACAGAGTACATGGGCACTGCCCAGGAAGCCTGCATTTCCAGGCTAAGATCTGGAGGCACGTAAGGAGCGAGTGGGCAGCAGTTTCCCCGTGAGCTTTAAGAGAGCCAGGGCAGCCCCAGGTCCCAGCCCCACAACGCTCTGGTCCCTCCTCACCGGGGCTGTTCTGCACAGCTCCGCGGCACTCCAGTCAGCTACACAACAGAGCGGCAATGTGTGCGCTCCTAAATTAGGTTACACCGAGCGGTGGCTTTAGAAAGAACACATTTTCCTCCTCCCCCCACCTCCCCAGAAGCTGACAGAAAAACGGGTTGGGGAAAGTACTATATAGATTTTAGAAGAAAATTAAGAGTGCAAGGGAGGGAGGTATCTGTAGCCAAACATGAGTCAAACTGGCCATGATGACAGAGAGAAATATTTCATAAAGCCGCTGCTGGAACTTTTATTGTACTTCTAAAAATTCTCCTGAAGGCAAGGCTTTGTTCAATTTTTGCTCATTAGATTTCTGCAGTTTCTACCCTATACTGAGCTATCTGACATTGTAGATTGCTCTAACCCACACAGACACATCAACCCTGTATCAGAAACCTGAAAGGAGCTGCAAGATCAGCCTAAATCGTTTTTTGTGCTGCAGCTTTGTTCTCTCTTTTTCCCTCTGATCTGGCAAATTAAATTCTGTTTAACCTAAGAGTTGATACTGTTACTGATTTGCATGTACTTATTACAGATGCATATGTGGATTGTCTGAGAGGGAACATTTTTCAGAGTGATCTGATGAAGATTAAGGTAATTTACTTGATAAATCCATAAACATAAACTTAAAAAAATATTTTAAAGCATATTTCACTGTCAAAGCCTTCATATTATTTAGAGTCTAATCTATGTATTTAAGCATTAAGTAGACCTGCATTTTCAGACTCAATGTTTTCATCTTCCTCCTTTTCCTCTGCACACTCTCAGCCATACTAAATTTCTCCGTGAGAGCTTCTGCTGCCCATTAACAGCTCAGTGCACAAGATCAGGGAGTTATCACAGCCATTTTAGACAGCACAAAATCCAAGAACAGAGCTTAAAAAACCCAAAAACCTCCAGCCAAAGAGGGAACCTGATTCAGAAAAAAATGGCTTAACGTGCCTTATGAGCTTTTGTTTGTCTATTTTAATGAACAGTGCATTGCAGGGGATGAAGGCTGATTTATAAAGAGACACGGATGTTCCTGCACAGAAGGCAATCAGTTCCCAGTTTAATTATTCACTGTGAAAACAGAATTCCCTTTAACCATTTCAAACATGGCCTTTTCATTTGCCTTAAATGCCTCTGTCCGTTGCATTTGCCCCTGCTCTGGTTAAAGGATCATGACAGAAGTCTTGCTGGAGCCACGAGAGAAGCAGGATGACCTACTGCACAGCAAGGTTAAAGACAGCAGCGCTCCATTTACTTCTCTACTGCTTATTATGTTGCACACTTCTGCCATTTAATTTCTACCCATACGTAAGTGGCTTACACATTCCCTTCATTAAATCCACCTGCCTACACTTCGCAAGCATTTTACCTTTTCATCTCTATCTCTTCAATTCCACCTCCCCAACTACTTTAAAAAAAAAAAATTTCATTTCCGGCCAGCCTTTATTCCGTCAGTATTCTGAGATGAGCAAAATTAAACAGTTTTAGAGCTGATGTCAGACCACTGAATTCTGTAAGAACAACAGAGAAGTTTCATAACTATATTTCATTCTGTTCTGTACCGTTTTATTTTATTTCTGCCTGACTATCGTCATGCTGTAACAGAACATGAAAAGGTTTGCAAGAGCCAGGCTGGGTGATGCCTGTGTCTTTTTTCCTCAGTAGTTACAGTTAATTTATAACCCAGTAACGTGCATGTCTCATTCAGATTATTCCTTCCAACGTGCATTACTCAAAAATTAATTTTATCTTCCAGCAAGCTGCCCATGGAGCCTACCGGGGCTGTATATCACATAAGAGAGGAAGAAAGACACTTATTTGGTCTCTGGGCTACATCGTGTAACTGCATGTCCACAGAATCCAGCAACAGCACAGCTGCCTGCAGATAAGGAGAGTGGGGCGCGCTCCAAAGCTGCTCCAAAACAAGCGTGCTTTATGGCAGACGGTCCCTCCACGCCTTTTTGGTGGAAGCAGGGATGGAGGAAGGCATACTGCAGAGATGGGGCCACAGGCTGGCAGGAACCTCACAGATGAAGAGCCCCTGGCCAAAGAGGCCACAAGCTGTCAGGGGCTTGTTGATGTGATGAGGTCTGAGCCCCATTTGTAACTTTAATCCCACTCAGCTTTAAAGCAGGCGAGCTTGGCATGTTGTTTTTCTGGTTAATTTTTTTAAGTAAATCTCTGTATACACTTGCAGAGCTCTATAAATAAAAAACATGTGCATTTATCTCCAATTAAACTCCTATGTAAATTTATATGCAAATTAAGTGCAACCCTCAGGCTGCTGGCGAGGTGCCAATTCAGCTCAGCCCCTGGTACAGCAAATTGCGCACCACCAGTGGGATGTGACCTGCAACTTACGAGTTTAGCCAGAAGAAGGCAAGCACGGATGGGCCCATCCAGGGGAGGAGGCAACCAGGAGGGACTGCAGGTTTCGAAACCTCTGAATGCAGCGCATCCACGCCATCAGAAAAAGAACACACGTCACTCGAATGCAAGGGAAAACGAGACTGAATGTGTCATTCTGTGACGAGCAGATTTCTCTCGAGCTCCTCGTCTCCCCACCCCCGGCTCTTTGATGCTTCACCCGAGCCTGCACAGTAAGAGCCAAAACCTTTTTGTAGGTTCTGTATATAGGTGCAGTAGCAACGCCCCTCCCAAAAAAACCACCAGGAAGACAAGTGATACAGGAGAAGGGGAAAAAAAGAAAAACCCAGATTTGAAAAGCATATTAATCTGCTTGACAAGCCATGAAGCACATCACCACTTTAATTAGAAGCAAAATCTGTGGAGGCAGAGGGAACACGAAGGTGCAAGCATTTATAACAAAAAAGGGACTTGTGATTTAATGACCTCCTCTGCTAGTTTAAAAATTAATGGGGCCAAATCAGATTAAAGCATTTTTAATACAAACCAGTCCGACATTTATCACTGGTGTTAACTGTAAGGTGGTTCCCCCATCATTTCAGGAGAAGAAGAAATTCTGCTCCTTTTTCATCTAGGCTGGCTCCAAAATTAATTCTTAAAGCCACCTTGTATTTAAGGTATTTCTGCTGTGGTCCAATGTGTACCACTGACTTTCAGTCTCAAACCCCAATTATTTAGGATGACTTTTCTCTATCTTGCTGCTT
Source organism: Aphelocoma coerulescens (assembly GCF_041296385.1). Lineage (NCBI taxonomy): Eukaryota > Metazoa > Chordata > Aves > Passeriformes > Corvidae > Aphelocoma > Aphelocoma coerulescens. The sequence continues at coordinate 74,560,730 of NC_091015.1, read as the reverse complement.
TAGGCACAGCCTGGGAAGGGAGATTGGAAAACCTCAGCCCACCTTCAGACTATATTGACAGAGGAACTAGCCCTCTGCACACCTGCAGGGCAGGGGTTTCTTTCCTCCTCCTCACCCCAACACTTCTTGCTCTGAGGGACCGGCTTTTTTTGCAATGCTTCTTTTTAAGCCAGACCAATGAAATGCTCCGTTCCACAGAGCAGCACAAGAAGTAATTTGTGGGCACAAGTGGGAAGCAGCAGACTTGGGGCTGGATGGACACAGAGATGGATGGATGTCCCCCACCTAGCCTTGGGGAGACACCAAAGCCCCTCACACACCACTTCCTTGCATCAAAACCTGCCTTTGATTTAGAGTTTGTGATTTACCACCACCACCACGGAGAAAGACAGGAAGCACAGCAAGCGATATCCTGATGTGGGGGGGAAAAAAACCTCTTTTTGAGTGTGGCATTTCTGCACTGCTTTGAAGGCCTAGTCAGCCTGGAGAGATGCACGTGCCAAGAGCATGGCTTTCCACATTAAACCTTCCAGGAAACAAACCCCAAACGCATCTTGCAAACTCCGATCGATGGCAAGGTGATGGAAGAGCCACAGTTGCAACACTCTGGTGCTCTTAACTCCTCCCCTCCTGCCCTGTCACTGTGGTTCAGCTTCAATGAGAAAAAACTTGAAAGTAATCCCCTGAACATCACTCTTTCTCAGAGAAAAATTATACCTTATTCCTTAGAAAAGTAATTGACTAAATTTGGCATAAAAAATTCTGGGATAGCAGGTTAAAACATTGAAAAATGTCAGCCAACTGCAAACAAAAGTTTATTTCCTTTGGACAGGTATATAAAAACCTCAACAGTCTAAAGGCTAATGTCACAACTTTAAATAACTCTTTCAAAGCAAATTACCAAGACTGTAGAAATGAACCTCATATATAAACTCAGGTGATTTATTTCTCAAGTTCATGAGATTTACATTTGCTTCCTTAATGCTGAGAATCAAATTTTCTTGAGGCATATGAGCCATTTACAGAGAAATATTCTTAATTCAAGGTGCAGCACAACTTGAGTTTTACTTCTTACAGATGCACAGTGCCCATCAAGAAATGAGTAGCGCAGAGGAGGCTTTGAGCTACTGAATGAAAACCAGATTAGATCAATCCAACACATTGCTGGGGTGTACGAAGTCACTGGTGAGAAACATAATGAACTCAACCCCAAATCTGCTATTTTGCACTCTCTCCCACCCAAGTATTGTTATGTCTCAAGCCAGAAAAGAAACCCCTCTGTCTGTCCCAGCTGTGGCATGGGATGGACTCTGCTTCCCAAAGGACAACTGATCTAAACCCACTCACCCCCGGCACACCTGGACACCTCTGTGCAGCTGCCTGTGCTGCACCTGTAAAGCACCAAAATTAAACCTATACAAGTCTATTAAACAGCAGCAAGTAGGTAAGCTGCAGAGAAACAGCCCATTACACCACTCCACTTAGCAGGTAAACGATCTTATCTCTTCCACTTGCCTCCTTAGAAAACAGCAGAGCTGGGAGAGGAGGAAAAGCACAGGGAGAGCAATTTTTGGCAGTGACAACTGTCATAGGGAGTTTGGTTTGAAAAGAAATATTAAAAGCTTTTCCCCACTTGGACCTTTACAGCATGGAGAGTGCTTCATGTTATGTATTAAAGCAACATCTATTTTTCAAAACCTAAGAATATAGTATCAGTACATACTGCCTCAGGGTTTACATCAATTTCCTGCTTATTAATTAATTGGCTTGTTAATACAACAATTTGCAGGCCTGTACTGCCTAGTGAGCTCAAGGAGCCTGTGTTCTCCCTGCCAAGATCAATGTGCATTAGTCTAAACTCTCTGATGTAGAGCAGACCCTACTTCTGTCAGAGATAACTGAGAAGCGACATTAACTCTTGGAAACATCTGCTCAATATTGGAGGGACGAACGAAAAACAAGGCATAAAGTTTAACTCCCAAATGCCATCATTTAAAGGGTCAGATGAAACATCACTTCCAAGATCAGGAAAAAAAACGGGGTAAGGGGCGGGGGGGGGGAATAAACCCCACAAAAAGAACACATATGAAAAAGCCCTTCCTTTGCCAGCAGTGCTATCAGTGAAATGTAAAAACAAGACATCTACAACATCTTGCAGATCAGACATAAACCCCCCTATAATTCTCGCATTCTTTACAGTCTGGACCTCTAGATAACACAAACCTCACATTACTTAAGTGTATCAGTAGAAAAACACTCACCTGGCTGTGATACGAATACAAATAATCCATCTTTGAGGTACTTCCACAACACACAAGCTTTGTTCCTTGGGTCACATTAACATTAGCCCAATTAGGTCTGTCACAGAGCACATACGAATTCCCAAATATTCATGGACAACTTTAAGAGGCATCAGGATGCAGCATATTTATGCATTGTTTGCCCCTCTGTTTTATGAGTGTCCTTAGCTCTTATCAAGTCCTCTCTATCAGTTCAAACCAGCCACCCCCACTGATAAATAGAACAAAATACCAAACTGCTTTCCAGAAATCAACAAGCTTGAACTCCACTTGTTTACAATTGTTGCTTGCAGCTGAGTTGTGGTTTTTTTCCCCATTAATTCACTCATTTACATAAATACCTTTGGAAGGAAAGCTTCTAGTGATGCTGAAACTTATGGGTATGATTTCATGCTTCACTTCAGCTGATCTAAAAGCAGGCTGTTGGTAACAGAGGCACTCCTGCTCTCCACTGAAATATTCCTACATTTATCGATAGCCAAATGCTGATTGTAAGACGGGAAGGAGGGACAAACTCCCAATGAGGTGGGGAGAAGCAGATCTCAGGCTAGCATGCAGCAACTGGGATATCGCATCCCAAATCCTACAACACAATCCTTGCACCTCTTCCCTTTGGTTCCCCCATCCACGCACCAACCAAAATGAAACACATAACAACTCAAACCGCACCTCCATGCTGCTTCTGCTTATTTTATCTCCAGCAGCTGGCAGATGTTTTCTACATCAAATCCCCAGAACCAAACTGCCAAAGAGACAACAGTGTTTTTCTCAAGGCCTTGGCTTTCATAACCTGCAATCGTGCAGGGAAAGCAGCACACGGGAAAATTCCGAGCTGGAGTACACGGAGCAGGCAGCGTTCCTCTACCTGATGCATCCTGCAGGGACATCCTGTTGAAAGGCAGAAATTTGGGAGGCTGGAAATTTGGGTTGCAGAACCACGTAACTGTTGAGAGAAAGCTGACAAAGACGCAGCATGTGCACGTATGTCTGAAAACATCTTTCTATAAATGCCGGTATATACATACAGCTGTCTGCTCAACAGGCTCTCTTTCAGATTATAGGGAAAAACAATAACAGCAGCCTGCTATCATTTTCATCAACAGCAGAGCAGGAATTAAAATATCAATTATCTATCCAGATTTTAAACAAACTTCTCCAACTCTGGACGCACAAAACATGCAGAGTTCTTTGCCATGAGAATCAAAAATGTAACTCACAATTTTAAAATTAGTCTGTGGTGAATAAATTCCTTCCAACTGTGTGTCAAACTTTAGTTTCCAAAAAGTAATTTTATGGATGAGGCCAAAAATCATTTCTAATATGAATTTCAAAGGATATCCCAGCAAAAATCAATTATGAAGTCAATGCACAGAAGCAGGCATGTTGGTTTTATGGTATTTCTGTTACCTTCCTCTATATTAAAACACAGAACATACAAAAAACTGTAGATTGTCCTGGATTTCATTCCCTCTAAGCCAGTGCTTCATGAGACAGTGCAGGAATCAAACACTGTTCTTTTACTTTTGCAATACCATAAGACAGGATGCAGGAGTTCTTCCACTGCCTAACTGGAAGAAGGGGTGGGCCAAGCCACCAGCCCTACAACACAAACTTCATGTGATGGTTCCTTGGAAAAGGACAACAAAATGGAATGGCATTACAGTCCACAAAAAAAAAAAAAAAAAAAAAAAAAAAAAAAAAAAAAAAAAAAAAGAAGAAGAGACTGAGCTGTACAAATTGGATACTGACCCCAAAGCCTTTACTCTTCAGCACAGACTTCCTGCACTCAAAGGAATGAAGCTCCAGAGTTTCAGCCCTGGGTTTAAGCCAGTCAGTGAGGGAAGCACCATCCCCAGGCCACCTCCTGATCAGAGCAGTTTACACCACCACTTATTAGCCCATAAAAGCTCAGACCTCTAACACAAAAACTGCAGCCTGAATAGGAAGTGGCAGTGCAACTAGAGACAAATGCTAAATCCCCAAGTCACAAGAAAGATGGGGGAAAAACCCATGCTAGGCAGATGCAGCCCCCTGCAGAGTACATGAGAGAGGGACAGAAGAAAGAAGCCAAATCATTTTGCAGTCAGAAGGAACGTACCTGCAGGTAAATACTAAGATATAAACTGACGCAGGGATTGCTTCAAGGATGTAAAACCATGCCAAAAGTGACCTGAGTTTCTAAAGCAAGGATTACAAGGCATAAACTGCTTGGCTAAGTAAGAACGCAAAATAAAGAAAAGTGAAAAATAGGAAACACTGACGACATGTCAAATGGCAGATGTTACCAAATGCTCTGCCAAAATTACTTTTTGCAATCAGCTGGAAACAGAGGGCATGACCTACCCTCCCCAGTACATACATTGCAATTCCTTTTCCCCCACACCATAAATCAGAAGGGGGAAAAAAAAATCGCTCTAGTTGATTGTTGTGTCTCCAACAGGGAAACCCAGTGGGTTTGTGAAGCGAGCCAAGTTGTCCTTCAAGCACAAAGCAAAGGTTTAATCAAATACAAGGTTTACCAGGTTACTGGAAGCTGCTCTTCACTGAGATTATGTAAACTTTTTAAAACACACATAGGAAAACACCTCAGAAGATTTAGAGGATTTGTAAATTGAATGCCTGATGATATCCTGAAGGGAAGGAAGACTTAGAGATAAGATGTGGGCTTGACCTCACATGGAAGGCATCCTCCAGCAGAACAGAAAGCACCATATTTGAGTGAGAGCAAAGGCAACAATATCACCAACATTTTGCCATCAACTGGGATTAGTATCACGAAGAACTGAATTCACAGAAATACAGGCATGTTAATTCACTCATATCCAACATCACCTTGGCTGCCCTGGGCATGAACCCTTACTAACTTCTTGCTCTTGAGTGAGTTCACCTACCCACACCTTGCAATGCAGAAGCTGCCAGGAGCAGTGCAGGAGTCTTCCAGCAGAGACCACCACAGCCAAACCATCTGCCTACCTGTGCCCCAGAGGGTATTTATAACCAGAGCGCAGCATCTTAATGACACACTTTACCTTCCACAACATGTAATGTTTTCTCAACAGAGATGAATTCAAGTGTCAGCTGTATCAATGTCTTGTCTCCTGCCACAACTGACTTGCAAATGCTCGCTCTACTTATTGAAGAGGCTCAAAAAAAAAGCTCTTTTAGAGCTGTCTTTCTATATATCCAAATTCTCTTTAGACAAGGCAAAACCATCACTTCTCATCTCAAATCTTAGACAATGTCCCCAAGTTTTCCTTAGGAGAAAAAAGCCTGAGTGAAAGTGTACACAAATCCAAAAGTCACAAAGGGTCACTCTTCAAGCAAACTAAGCAAAGCTGTGTTTACAAAGTAACATGGAAACCAGGGATTTTAAGCACTGGAGCAGACTGACCACAAGTATTAATAAAGTTTGTATCATGCCAATATTCCCCTTATAAAACTTGTATTTTCAGGGCTATGTTCCATGTCAAGCATATTGTTCACAATTTCAGACCACAGTGCTTCTAGCAATGACACACTCAGCTTCAGCGTAGCAAGGAATAAGTATTTCCCAGTTTAAAAAAAAATTAATAATCCTTAGTACCTTTTCTGAATGCCCAAATTTTCACTATTTAACTACAGTTGCTACAATACTTTCAGAGCTGAAATTTGACCTCAAAATTAACGTTTAAGGACAGCAAAATGTTTACTTTTGAAATGTAACAATTTTCATCAGAGGCTAAACCTGCAGATCAGCTGTTCTGATACTACACTACTCAGCCAGTAGCAAACTGTTGAAAACGCAGAACGGTAATTTTAGTCCATCTGGAAAGATGCATGAGAACAAATGAGCAGTACTCCAAGAAATAGGAAATTCTCTTCTGGTATAATAAGAGGTGATAATCCTTGCCATTTTCATAATTTTCTTTTTAAATACCTGAAAAGTGGAAACCTTTGCCATGTTCTGACAAAACAACATGCAGGATTTATACTGTCAGATCTATAAATATTTTTATTTTTAAAGAAGAATTTACTAAGGACACAAAATTTTCCCATCTAACACTAATCTCGCACCATACAGAAGGACATTTCTGAAATACTCAAAATACTTCTCTCCAAAATACTCAAAATACTTCCTTCAGTCAGTATACACTTGCACCAGCTATTGAAGTCAGAGGTCTGGAGCTTATACACAAGGTCATTAACAAGTTGTAATAGTTCTGTCAAAATGAGACATCTCGGGACTTTTAAAATTAGCCTATGCTTTTTCTAAATAACATATATTTTGCAACCTCTTTCAAAGAAAAAAGGAAAAATTAAAAATTAAGCTGGTGGGAGAAAATTGGAGAAAGATTTGCCAGTTATATTGGTTTCAAAGGGAAATGGCAGAAGGTAGCTTCTGCTGAATTCAGAAAAATTGCACAACAGGAAGCATGCATTCAAGTTACAGTATTTAAAACAAACAAACAAACAAACAAACAAACCTAAAAAAATGCTCTAAAACAAACCCCAAACAAAAGGATGGAACCAAGAAACAAAAACACAGATGAAGGACATAACGATACATACATGACTTATATCAACTCAAGAAATGCCATGAAAAACCCTTTTCATCCAAAACCACACTTTAATTATTCTGTGGGAAATAATGATTTTTCATGACCCCATGAGCTCCCACCTCTCTACTCATCCTTCCCCTCAGGCACAGCCCCTCTCCCTCAGCTGTGCCCTGTTTCTAAGCAAAGTGGCACACACATGGACAGAAGGAAGATTAATTCACCAAAACCTGGTTTGCATCACAGGGATCTGCAGAGGCGGTGTGAGAGAACTCAGAAACCACAAACACTTTTGGATGGGTGGGGCTTTTTTCTGAAATGCATGCTGAAGCCTACACTAAACCTCCTCGTTAACTTACTGAGAACATGTTTCTGAGTTTCCTTGTAAGACAGATTTGTGTGTTACACCATTCACACAGTTCTCACAGGACTAGCTGTGTATTAAGCTCACTGCGCAACCCGGGCTGCCTAACTCAAATGCAGAAGTCTGAATTTCCTTTGTGTCCCACTATCAACTACAAAATGTCCAAAGGCTCTACAACATGCTGATGACGTGGAGAACATTCTTTTTTACATGTAATGATGAATTTGCATTCTTTTAACTTCTTTTTTTCCCCTTCCACATTTCTGAATATGGGGCATATGTACAGAATATTTGAGAAAAACTCTGCTATTAAATAAAAAATGAAAAATATAAAAATTTAAGGTATCTTCATTAAAGATGCCCCAGGAATTTGAGCTATTTTGCTTCCCAAGAGGTAAAAAAAATCTCCACCATTTCAAATTGTAATTTGACAATACTGATTTCTCACAGACATATCCAGAGGATTTATTTCTTTTGAAAGGGCCTTCGCTAAACGTACCATCTAAACAGTGACTCAGAAGCCCTGAAGTGACTTGGAGGCATGTCAGCTTAATCCTGCAACAACGTGAGCGGTTATTCTTGCTCTCAAGGTGCAACAAGTCATTTTATGAGCCTCAGCATGAATGCAAGGAGCTGTCTCTGGTGCAGCAGCAGCTGGAAGTAGAGCCAGCTTCAACAGTCCCAGACAAATTCAGTGCACAGTGCCCCTAATTACCACTGTTTTCCTCCAGCTATATCCCCTTAGGGCTTGTTTTTTTGAAATCAAGAAACACAGTGGGAACCAGACTGAAACAAAACCCTGTCCAGCCCTGTTTCTGCACCATACCAAGCTGCTGCAGTGAAGTGCCTATCAGTAATTAGATGGCGACAGTATTTTTGAAGCTGCCACTTATCTGTTTAGATTTGGAGGCAGGAGTTTGCCTGCCTGTGACTGTCTGATGGGTTACCTTTACCATAGGACCCCATCAAGGATGCATAAAAATTTAAAAGTCATGCAGAACGTTTTGCAGAGGCATTTCCAGCTTCAGTGTTCCGCTGGAAGTGTTTGCTTTGTCTGTTCAAGTGAAAAATGATCCCTCATCCGAGAAGCTGACAAAACTATTTTTCTTACTCGCAGCTTTTGCTCTCTTCTTCCATCAAGTTTTACACCTTTTCACAAGCCTGTGGTGTTTTACAAAGACTTGCGCAGGATTCCTCCAAATCAGAAAAGAAGCTCTTTAATAAATACAATTTCAAAATCTAAATGAGTCAAATTTATTTCTGGATAATGGAATTTTTTATGTGTACATTTTTAGTGAGACTTCAGTCCTGGGATTAAATTGAAATTTATGTAGGTAATTACCATCACTGGAGAAAAATACAGGATAATCCACATCTAACAGCTTCCTCTTATAATTGTAAATACTGGCCACTGTGTTGTATCAAGAGCCGGCCACACAAGTGGATAACTCAACCATTCCTGTACTCGTGCAGGATGTACGCAAGGTGGTATTAATGAGAGCAAGGGTCTGAAGTAGAGCTCACCAGACCAAATAACCTCCTGACCACACAAGTAGAAAATAATTAAAACAATGCATGGCTCTCACTTGGTTTTTGGGACCAGATGACAGATGCTCAGGCAGCCAGTGCATGACACAGCAGCAATGCTGTGACAGGGCAGGGAAGAGGAAACGTAGCCTAGTCCAGGTTGGGCATATGTAAATATAGATAGGTGGAAGGAAGCAGCGTCATCCTGAGCACAAAACCTTGGAGCAGAAGCCTATTTCAGGGCAATCCATTTCACTCAGACATGCCAGGTGGGAGCTGACTGCCTGTTAAAAGCCATGCCACAATGTCTTAAAGTGGGGAGAGAAATGCATGTCCTACTTCTGAGTTGGTGCCTTTAGAGCTCAGTATTTAATGGCATACCGGTAAGTACAACTAAGGGGCTGGGGGTGGTTTTTGAAAAAACAAAAACCTCCTCATTCTGAAAAACCACTTAGAGTAGAAGAGCATCCCTTGAGCAGAGCAGGAGGAGTGGGGTCAGGCTCAGCCTTTGCACTGGGGCTGCATCACCCTTCTGTACCCGCTCCTGCAGAAGGCTCATAACATGAGGAGAGGAAATCAAAATGGTAGTGTGACCTTCACAGGCTATAGACAGCTTGAATGCAGTTTAACCCCAGCATTATGGATGAAAGCCTAGGATCATGAAAGGCAGGCATTAACTAATCTGCTTACCCATACGAAAGAGGAAAAAAAAGCCACGTACACACCAAAAAGCACACTATGGTTTACAGTAAGCCTGCCAAGAATGTAGCAGCATAATCATAACAGAGTTTATTTCAACACATCATTGCAACCATGCCTAAACGTTGTTCTTTGTACTGGAGCAGGCATGCTGTCAGTTATTCCTCTAACGCCTATCTGGGAGGCGCCGAGGCTCCCGCAGCCACCACACTCCATCCTGTGCTCCACGGAGCCTGGCCAGTGCCAGCCGCTATGTCCCCCTCCCAGAGCCTGCCATGCAGTATCAATCAGAGGCTGGAGCCACGTATGACAGAAAGCTGTGGGTGGGGAGGAAGGATTACCAAAACAAAAATTAAAGACCATTTGCTTTTACACGTCTGCCAGCTCAGTCAGCTGAAGAAGCAGGAAGAAAAAAAGGCATGACAGGAGGAGAGACAATTATTCTTCTTCCCTTCATGAGTATTTTCCTTCCTGTAGCAAATGCGTTCCTTCCCTGTCTTCCGACTCCTTTGCATCCTACATCCCTGACAAGGACTCCCAAACTGACACCCAGTTCTTACTGAAAGATTTTGGCCTAGAAATATTTTGACTAGAGACATAGCATAAACATATTAAATAATGTTTCTTTATCTTTCTCACATAGAAATCCCTCACCCTCAGCCTCTTCAGCCTCTAAATGAATTTGCTTTCGTCTATTCAGCAATGCTTTTTGGCTCAAGTTTAATTAAAATTTCAACCAGCCTATATGAGTGAGATGGTATCTTGCCTTTCAGAGACAGAAGACAATATCCTCTAAGTATTTCATATCCTCATTTCTTAAAATCAGCTCATCAGAAAACCACACTCCTCAGCAACAAGTGTTAGATTATCTTTAGCCACCAGCATCAACGTACTGAAAGACTGAAGTCATTTAATTGCCTCACTGAGATATTACTATACATTTCTCTTCTCTGGTGGATTTCTCTGCCTTTCTTTTTTCAATCTTACTTCATTTCACCAGTTCACCTGTTCAAAGGATTCCTTAATACAAGGAATTCCTAAGCACAAGGTTCACAAACTAACACTGTATCTCTAGATTTCACAAAGACTGAAAAACTGAAAATATCCTGAGCTCTGCTGTGTGTGTTTTTTTCCACCTTTTTGTTCAGCTGCAGAGTTGACATCTTCCAAACTTCCCGCTATAAGTACAAGATCTGGTAATACTGATTTCAAAATGAAATCTGATTTTCCCATGCAAGTGAATAGTTTTGGGATCCAGAAGATTCTAAAAACATCCACATAAATACCATGCAAATAGTTGAATTTAGTAGTAGTAATTTCTACTAAGTGATTTTGCTTCTTTCCTCAACTTGGCCCAGAAAAACCTTGTTAGGATGCACCAAGGTGCAAGGGTGGGTGTCACATCTGAGGAATTCTCTTAGCTAAACCCTAGCTGCTTCTTTGCTACCCTCTCCTGCATCCCATGGCACATCTCTTGCACTTAAGAGAAACTCCAGGATCCTCTCCTGAGCCACTGCATATCTCTCTTTGGGAAGAGAAGGAGTAAAGGCCAATAAAACCACTCGCACAATCTAACTGGATGGGAATGTACCAACTTAGAGAATATGCTGGAGTCCAACTCCAAATGCCTCTCTCCAGCTGCATTTGAAGAAGACAGTGACAGGAGTCAGGAGAGAACTCTGAGTAGTATGTCCAGAAAGAACTACACAACTAAAAACCTCTGGCTTTTAAAGGAAAAACACTCAACTCACTCTTGTCATTACATGCACTTAAATCTGGGGGGGAAGCACTCAACAGATGGACATACTCAAGTTTGATCAGGATCTTCCACAAAGGTACCAAAAAAACCCCCCAAAAAACCTCAACAAATCAAATTATTTGTAGACATACCAATGAAATTCACTGTTTACTATTACATAAAGTATTTGCATATTTGAGTATTATTTTTAAATAAGACCATTTCCTCACTAGCTAAGGCAAGTTAATTATATTGCATAGCAGAAACTGCATGATAGTTTGCAGGGTTAAAGCTGCTCCATCAATAGTTCAATATCGAATATATAATTTTCTCATTTCTACTGTTTATTCTAGAGAGCTGCAAGTCAATGGATTACACCACTACTAAAACTGAACAAATACATTTGCCAAAGATGACAGTGGCTCATTCATCTGACCAGGATCCCTCATCAGGACACTGTCTGCTGCTATGGGAACTCCTACAGACACTTCAAGGGAATATTCTCCACACAAATTCACCATTAAGATTACAGACCTAAATAATTTTCTTTTGATTCATAAACATAGTGGAAATTCATCATAAGGTAGAAGAAAAAAGCCTTATATTTGTATATTTGCATACAGGCATGGAGGCACTGCTTTTAATGCATTCATTTTTCAATCAACATTGAAGCAGTTTTCTTTTCCTTAACATGGTACAGTAAAAATTAGGTTGCATTCCAGGTGGTTGCTACTGTAATCTTAATCTTAAAATGGACAGGCCTCCCACTTATGCAAGTCTTGTTCTTTTACCACCATCATCACAACTTTCTGAAAGGTATTCATATTTATCTTAAGGCAGAGCAATACAGTCAAACTGCTGTTTTCCTCAGAGGCCCCACAGTCATTTGTCTACTTTTCCTACCCCTCCCTCCAAGGTTCATGGCTGCTGTCAGGACACAGACCTGCAGGATGGAGATGTTCACAATCACTATCTGCTGCTGCTTCTAAGAAAGATCTCATAAAGGAAGCTCATGCCATTGACCTCATTTGATCCAGGCTAAAAGTAATAATGGAGCTCCTGTGGCTAATTGCCAAGAGAGAAACACTCTGAAGGACTTATTTCCGACATCCTCCTCTCCTCCGATGAAGATCTAAACCGGCATCTCGAGACAGGCTTCTGATTAGATCAAAGTAGGAAACATTTCATGTTATTAGCCACATAGTTTCATCATGTTTATGAACCACACCATAATGACCCCAGACAAGTTAAAATACAGTAGCTCGCAAAAACCATGATTATTATTAGAATGTAATTATTCACATCTAATATGTATCTTTCTAGTAAATGTTTGAAAATATTTTCTGTCCCCAGCTTCACTGGAATTTGGTGCAGGTTAGCATCAAGTCTTCTAGTTTATGACCTCTATACTTGAAAAGATTGCTTCTGTAAATAACCAGGAATGTTTAAGAAACCAGTTTACTATATTTGCTGTAAAGACATGATATTATCTCAACAGGAAGAGGTGGTTTTTCATAAACTAGTTCCCCCATAGCCAGTTGTCTAAATAATGCAGGAAATCTCTTGTATATAAAAAAACATCCAAACAACTAATTGTCCAACTACCAGCGCTGACATCGTGCTGTATAAGGCAAGATACAGCAATTCTAATTTACGAGAATTAAAAGCATCTTTGACCAATCACAGCACTGCATTTTGAGAAGCCACTTGTCCCCAGCTGAAGCGGGTGCACACAAAATTGTCTGCCTTTGCCCCTCAGAGGAGGCACAGGCTGTGGTTTCAAACTGCTGTGACATAAGACAAGGTAACCATTTGGGTTCCTTATGTTTATTGATGGTGCTCTACTTTAGTGGGACAGGAGGCTGAAGAAGCAAGGACTGGTCCACGGGAGCGGGGAAGCCACAGTTTCTACACAGGGCAAGGCTGCAGGTATGGGTGACATTAAAAAGCCGCTTCTGCCTCCCCAGTGCATGGCAGGCAGCGGCACGCTGAGACAGGGTGTTCTTTGTTCACCACTAAATTTCTTCACCAAAAGCCAGAGATGCCTCTCTCTCTCAGGCTTCAGCCAATTTACACCCTTGAAATACTGCCTCCATCTAAATCCTTATTAAAAAATTTAAAAGGGAAATTGAAAGTATTTCTTTAAAAAAGAATCCTGGGCATGTATTACATTTTGTTTTGGTTTTTTTTTATATATATGGAAATATATATACACAGAGTTCCCTTCTTCAGCTATTCAAGGTCTTTATGTGCAAGTTACTTTCTTCTCTGCACAACATACGGGCAATCTCCCAATATTAACTTTTCATTTAGGCTCTCCACTTATGCAGGAGCTTTCATCTCTTTTTTCTTCCAAGCAACAGCCTGATGTTACACCTAATGAGAGCCAGTAGCCAGCCTGAGCAGGCAGAGAGCAACAACGGGCTGCCATAAAACATCTGAACAGACCAGAAACAAACACGCTCTCTAATTCTCGAGCGGCAACAAGACCCTAAAGGGAAGCGTTGTCTGAGCTGCTTCCTTACACCTCCTTAATAACACCAGCCCTAAGCCAAGTAACAGCAGTGGAAAACAGGATGGAAGGTGGGTGATTTCTTGCCACTTGCTTCCAACATCCTTTGGTCAAAGCAAAGGCATCTCAGCGGCCCTTCACAAGATCAAAAGGCAGCAGCTCTATTTACAACATCCTGAGCAATTTAGGCATCGCACTCAGCATTGTTTCCTACCTCCCGCCCAGTTCCCTTTTAAATTGGATGGTTTCTAAATGAAACCTCTACCCATTATGAGTTTATAGCCATGGTGAGCCAAGGAGTCCCACACAGACAATTTTAAAAGAAATTAAGAAAAATTTCTCCATCTTAACCTTGCTGCACATGAAATGGTAGTGCATGAAAAGGAAAAAAAAAAATTGCCTGGCATATTTTAATTACTGACTTGAAGGATTTATGCTGTTATGCATTTTATGGTCTATCTCCACTTCCCAGTGACGTGTCCAGTACTTGTGAGTGTGCAGCTTCTAAAGTAGTTCTCTTTAAGGGAAGGCGCATTTATGGGTAAGGAAAAAACCCTTTAAAAATTAAGTGTTGGGTAAATGCACAGGATGTTGCAAGCATCTGCTTTATTTGCACCTTCTTTCCCCCTCCTCTTTTTCTGTGGTTCTTTTTTGTTTTCTTTTTTCACAACCTGTATTTAAAAATTTAGGGCCACTATTACGCCTGTCACTGTAAAGGGAAAGGACCCATAAGGGAAGGAAGGAGGATACGCACATGCTAAGTAGTCCCCTGGAAGAAACAGTGAAGAGAAATTTCCCAAAATACAGCATGCAGATGTTAACAACCCATGTGTACACCACCCTCCTCTCCCAGCAAAAGCAGGGGATCCCAAGACCGAGGGCACAAACCTGTGCCCAAAGGCAGGGCCAGCCCAAACGGCTGGGACATGGCACCAAAGCCCAAAGCCACCAAGCCCCTCCCAGCCCATGACCCCCTGTGCCACAGCTACTGAACATATGTAAGAGCTGGATGCTCATCTGTCCCCTTTTAACCAGAATACACCAGGCAGAGGGACTAAGGAGCATACCCATGGTCTTCCAGAAACACATTTTCCTCATCCTCAGTCACATCTGCTGTAAGCATTGGACGCTTTAAAAAAGATAATCTTCCCTGGACATTATTTAAAAGACAATCTTACTTTTCGAATGTGTAATTTGTTTTTCTCATCCCCTTTCTACCTTAATTAGTAGTTTTATGTGCTTCATATATTGTCAAGTAAGATGTCTGCATGTATAAAAGCAAAGAGAATTAAAAATCACAAAGTATTTTAATTTACATAAGAAAAAGTTATGATTACAGTGTCTTATAAAACTTCTAATTTCATCAACTTATTATATGTCATTCTTCAATACAGAGAGCACTTACAGTATGAAGAGTTCTTAAATCAAAAACACACTGTTGGGGAACAATCTTCCTTTTAATAATGCTCAGTAACAGGGATTAAAATATTTTATGAGTCACAGTTTCCATTAAAAAAAGGCAAAACTAAAAAAGGACAATGGTGATGAATTTGTTGGAAGTATGGGACTTCTTCATTAAACACACCAAAAAAATGTGTTGGGGAAGAAGGGAGCACGCATCTGAAAACTTATATACTGCATTGTACTTTTAAAGCCCTAACTACTTTTCCCTTAATTGGCTTCTGCAGATCCTAAGGAATCTGAAAACCCACCAGCTCCACAGCACAAGCAGCCGCTGTCCCAGCTGCTCCAGACAGGGGATGAAAGAGCTCTTCAATCTACAGATCTATTTATATTCCTTCACATGGAGACTATAAAAAGGTTTCCTTTCAGGCTGAGGTTTCTCAGCATTAAAGTTAGTAACTGTTTGAACGTGAAAAACCCTATGTACACAGATTTTTAAAACAGGGGTGATGCCTTTGTGTTCGGGTAAATTTGGGTTGAAGCAGCAACGACACATTCTCACACATCTACAAACTTCCTCTGTAGTGCCTTTGCAAAAAGAAAATGGGACCCAGACTGAAATGAAATAATGCATTAAATAAGTGGTGCCACTGATTTTGAACAATAATAATTTCTGACCAAATGTGCTCTGTCCCAGTCACCTTTGTGTTCCCCCAACCTCTGTCTCCCCACCAAGGCAGCCAACCCAGCATGACATACCAAGCCATTCCCAAAGGGCAGAGACGGGCACCGAGTGCTGGTGTTTCTCATCTGAGCCTGCCCTGGCTTTCCTGGCCAGCCTCACACAGAACAGCTCTGTGCTTCCACTTCCTCCTATGTAAACACCAGTAATTATATTTCCATACCTCACAGCATGTAGAAAGGAATGACAGCTCATACCTTTCCATTTAAAAAGTCTCCCACTCTGCCATGCAAGCTGCTCCAGAAACAGACTTGTGGTGAAAACAAATTGCTTAAAAATTAAAAGGCATACAATAGAAACTTGGAGCCAATTGCTACAAATCCAGCTCTATCATGGGAAAGGAAAGCACTGCTTTTAAAGTAAGCAGAGAAAGAAGCACTGTGTCTGGCTAACATGCATGGTCTTGATCTTCTTTTCAGTTTGCTTTAAGAATGTATTCTATCCATTAGTTCAAGAAAACAAGCCTAAAAGGCTGATTATTGAGGATCAGCATTTTAAATTTAAAATAAAAAGTTTTAAGATTGAGCCTAAGCCAACTCCAGCTCTCAAACTCACACACTTCTTCCTCAAATCCACCTGCACCAGCAAGAGCCAAGGCTTCCTAAAAGCAAATGAAAGCACAGCTCTCTCTTGGGAAGATCATGACAAGGTCTTGGTATGACAATTGCTACTTTTTTTTTTTTTTCCCCCTAATTCGCAGTGCAGTGAAAAGAAACCAGCGTGAAAAGGTCCACGCAGGTCACCATGACAATACTGCATGACAGCACTCCTGCTCTGCCCGCCACCACGCCCACGGCCACTCCACACCATGCCCTCCATCCACCCTGTGTGTGTTACCTACAACTTTTAATTGACACTAGAACTGCAGAGCAGCCTTGCCCAGGGCAGTTACTGCCACCCCTTCACCAGACCTGCATGGGGAGGAAACGTCAGAGCTGGGGGTGTAAGTTGCTATTATGGCCAGAGATGTAGTTTTTCCAAAACATACATATTTTCCAGCTTGAGTGGTAGAAGTTAAGAGTGGGCTGGCTGGGCAGCCAGAGAGGCAAGCAATGGCCAAAGCATCTGCTCCAAAGCTCTGGAGTTCAGTACCAAGTTAGCTATACCAGTGCTGCCCACAGCTACAACAGTGGAAAGCCCACTAAGTACTGGCCTCTAAGGATAATTGCCAAGGCACAGAAGTGCAAGAGCAGGTGTATTTGTTTCTGAATTGTTGCAAAACATGGATGTTTCTACTGCAAAGGGATTTAAAAAAAAATATGCATCCAGTTGGCACAACTAGAAATAGAGGAGAAAAAAGGGAGAAAAGTCTGTCCGAATCCTGTTATTCATACCAGAGGTAACATCCATACAGTTTCTCCTAATGGCAAAAGATGGTTTCTCCATTAGCAGCACATTAGTTAACAGAAATCCAAAATCATACAAAAACTGATAAAGATACTTGTACAGAATCAAATCCTCTGTAATCATACTGCAGCCTTCCTTTGCAACAAGCATTAGCAAAAGAAATCAGGATTCAGAGGACAGAATTTAAAACTTTTTCCACCCCTCCCATAGTTGCTGCCCTGCTCTCGCATATCCTACCCACTGCTGGGGGAATGTCTCTAACGGGAGCAGCTAGTAATGGATCATAATAAACCAGCCAGGTGCTTTCATTCCAACCAGAAACATAAATTATTACGGGGTTTTAAATACATACTCCGTTCCAAGAGCTCTTTTATTAGTTATGCATATTTTAAATCAAATTCTGTGGAAAGTAACTTAAAGGACATTGCAATCGAGAGCTGTGCTGGCCCAATAATGCACATCAATCTCCTGCATTCAGTGAATAAATGGCAGGTAACAGCTGTTATGCTGCACAAAACTCTTTTCTGACCTAGACTGAACATGCATTTGATCAAATTGTCTCCAATAATGCCAGGAGCGCTGCCAACCAAAAGATTAAATATTCTGATTTAAAAAAAAAAAAAAAAAAAAAGAACCCCCAAGATGCGATAAATATTTTTAGCTCCGAAATAGAGGAAAGAACATTCTGTTATTCCCATTCTTTAAAGTTACATTAAAAAAATTGACATCTGTCCTAATATCCAGATTATGTAAATCCTGCTTTGCAAAGACATAGTGCTTGCCCAGAAGTGAAGAAATAAAAATGGAAGAAATGTTCTGGGTCAGTTTGAACTTCCATGTTATCTATAGGGACAAATTAAAGAAGCCAGTTTTGCATTTTGTCCTGAAGCAACAGAAAAACCTCTTTCTCCCAACAGGTTCTTCTAATGACAGAGATTGCCAGACAGAAAGAAATCCACTTTACCAGAGCCCTGGCGTGCATCAAAAGCAGTGTCTGAAAAGCAGGTTTTGTCAGAACTTGTAAATCGATGGAAAGGTTCGCTGACTCACACCGACTGATGCCAAAATGCCTTCCCTCTAAATCTGCCTTTAAGGTAGCATGCATAGATAAAGAAAATTGGCAGCATCTACAGAAAAATTAAATTATGCCCTTTGTTTCTTTGCAATACAGAAAGAAACCTTGTCAAGAAAATCTGGAGGGTGGATTTGTGTTTAAGTACACACAAAATGTGAGGTCTCGTTCTCCCTAAAAGGCTCCTGGTGATTACAGAGCGCAGAACAGCAGCCTATCCTGTGGGACTAAAGCTGCAGGAACTAGGAGAGAGGAGTTTAATCTACAGCTGCTTGCTTCTTTTTCCCCCTCCACCGGTGACTGATGAAGGCGTAGGAGTATGAATGCCTTCACTGAAGGCTCCATATCCCTCCCACTATTGTAAAATGTTTGAGAGGTTTCAGTACACATTTAAGTTCCTACCACAATCTTCTGAAGCAAAACTAATGAAGAATCTGTTTTGACTTGATGTTTTGGGGACTATTTTGTTGTTGTTGTTCATTAGCTTTTTTTTTCCCCTAGGAAAAAATAAAGGAAAAAAGCCAAATACAACTCCCTTAACACCAGATACAAGGGAGAATGGGGAGAATGGTGTTCAGAAGATCAAAACAAAATCTTCCTACATAAGGTATAAGGGACAAGTTTAATAGCCTATGAATGTGGACCACAAGGTTCACCCTTTCTGAGCTCTTCAGAGCATTTTTAAAATAAAAGCTTTCCTGGACTTCAAAGGAAAATCTTTGAAAATTCACAAGCAACAGGGGACAACCACAGAGGAGAATTATGAATACAGATAGAACTGGTGTTACAGATAAATTCCCTTATCAGGCAATGGGACAGGTATCTTAAAAGCAAGAAATAAAAAAAGAATGGAAAATTACTAATGCTCGGTACACTCTGAATCTCCCTGCTAATTCTGACAGTAACATGGGGAAGATTCATATAAATGTCTCGAGCCATTCTGCAGGAAAGATGAATCAATCAGCCAGGCTGAAGGATGCCTGAAAATTGGCAGCAGAAAATTTTAGCTTCTAAGGTATTAAGCAATGATGTGATTCACTGCCTGCTGAAACCTCCATCGAGACAAAGTGTAATGCCTCCTGGACCGGAGCCTGGGAAAGGTAGGACCGTGCATGTACTCCCTTCCCAACCTCCACTCCCAAGCTCCAACCTGAGGTACTCTATAGAGAGAATGAGGCACACATAGTCTTTCCAGGAACAGCATCTCCAGCACTGCATTTGCCCAACACTCAATGAACAAGCACCAGGAAGACACAGCTGGGAATTAAGGGGAATGGCCTTAGGAGGTTAATGGCAAAGGGCAGAGGGTTAATTGCAACCTCCTGGAAGGCAGAAGAAAACTGTGAGCAAAGTGCAGCACAATACTCAATGACCTCTGAAGATCCACAGTATTCTGCCCTATTTCTCTGTGGACACACACTTCTTTCACACATACCCTTCCCTTCTTTCTAAACCAAGCAGTGGTAACACCTCTGGTGAGGAGAAGGACTGGACAGGCCACTGGGGTGCTACAGGAAATAGGACTGATTTGGCCACAGGGCAGCAGGCCTGTCACAGGACATTCTGCCAGCCTGCCACACCGAATACCCTTGGAAAAGCCCCATGCTTGGCTGCTCAGATAGCTGCCATATAGTCCCCCAGTTACTTCCCAGGTACTTCTGCACATGTAAAATGATGGGAGCCAATCTTAAATCTGAGAACTGGAAGTGACAGAGCATCAGAGCAACTGAAAAGCACAGTGCCCCTCCAACAGCACCCTGACAGTCTTTCTACAGATGCTTTTTGCTAAGATGATGACACCATGCTATGTGATGGCTGGTCTACCTAGAAAAACAATCAAAAGGAGAGGATGAATTTGAATTAAAGGAAGGCTCTTTAGACCAATTCAACAGAATTGTCCAAGTTGTACACCGACAAGACAATATAAACTCTTAACACACCTAATATACCAGAGTAATGGTCCTAACTAAGAAAAAGGCACATGTTGTGCTGAACAAGAGTTACTTTGTCTGTTCTCCTCCATGTTAAGCCACCCCGTTTTGCACATTCTTAACACGATTATCCAGTAACAGTCCCTGCCTATATGCTGGGCTACGCATTTTACATGTAGAACTGCAGAACAGAGAGGTACTGAGGGGGGAAAAAAAAGGTATAAATGTGTGAAGCTAAATTATACATATTTAAGCAATCACATGCCTACCTGAAAATCTCGCACTGCATTCAAATTCACATTTTGTAGGAAAGACCTGGCAATATTTGGTCTGCTTGAATAAATATTTATTAATCTCAATATAAAAGATCAGACACCAAATTTATATGAGTTGAGCACAGTTCGGGCAGAAGCCAATAATAGCTGCTTTCAGAATTTGCAGCGTTGGAGTTTGCCAAATGGAAGTGACAAGTCTGGACCACTAAGAAAAATGAAGCCATTTGGTAAGTTATACGCTGCGTAATAAACAGTCTGTCAGTTTGCTTCTAATCCCCCCTCTTCCATAAGGGTGTTTTTTTCTTTTTTTTCTTCTTCCTTTTCCTTTTTCCTGATGCACCCCGCAGAGCACAAACGTATTATAAATTAAACAGAAGCTACTTTGGCTCTGTGGACCACACACCATGGACAACTTAGACAGGTCATTGTTACCTAAACAGAATTTGGTTTTTTGTTTGCATTGTACATTTCCTTTCTGTTTTGACAGCAGGTTTTAAAAAGAGGATGTTGCCCTCCTTAGAGCTTTGAATCATTGACGAAGAAAAGAGAAAAAGAAGTTGTTCTGTGACAATAGCACAAAAGTAAACCCTTGCAATTTTTCGTTTCTTCCCATGACATCTGTGGGTAGTCCTGTTCATAACGCCTTTGTTCCGGGCTGATTTACTGCAGTTTGAGACAAGACACCATTCAGAGTCTATTCCAGGAACCACGGAGGAAGTAGAAGGAGGATGCATCTCATTTGTTAGCTGCTGTGACATTGCCACTTACGATTAATACAAGGCATTGAGTGAACAGAAAGTATTTCCTCCAAGCATCCTCCATCTCAGCCCCTTTCTGTGCACACTGAACAGGGTGGGGATAGCAAGACTGCCATGACAGGTCTGCTATTTGCAACATAGCTTGTCAACTGTGCAAGGAAGGAAAACACCTTGTATTTCAAAACCCAGCATACCCAGCCAGCTGGCTCTGCCCAGAAGAGCAGTACTGGTGTAAGTGGGGCAGCCAAGAGGGACTGCTGGAAGAGAAGGGACTGCTGGAAGAGAAGGTCCTGCACAAAAAACCCAGGAACAAGGAGCAGGTCCATGAAATGGTCTTGCCTTGTTTGTATATGACTCCCTCCAAGTTGCTGTGCACGCAGGACTCCCTATTTACAGAAACATGGTCACACACCTTCCTGCCTATGAACATTTGTAGGACAAGGACTTAAATGTCTGCAAAACCCTTGAAGATCTTTTCACGGCAGACACTGCACAAGTATTGAACACTTTGAAGGGAGGAGCTGGCAGAAAGCATTCAGTTCCAAATGATAAACCAAACAAGAGCTCCACAGCTGATCCCTACCCCTACTGAGTCCTTCCTCTGGCAGGCTATGAGACCTTATTTTGGTGATGGGGAAGCCGCTCAGCTCGCCAAGCCCACCCACCCCATCAAACCTACATATGTGGATGTGCTGGAAGCATCACACTTAGGTGGCACATAAGCCACAGAAGTTTTGTTTGCAGCACACACATAGGTACCAGATTAAGGCTGGAGTACCAGCCAGCCAAAGGAAAGTCATGCTGCCAAAATAAGTCAGTGTCCCACTTTTTTGTCTGCTCCCTTGCCCCGGGGTATCTCTTGTAGAGGGCTATGAGCAGGCTGCCAGCCAGGTAATTTGCTGTGGTGATGGGAGCCTGTTCCTGGCACCCACCGTTCCCACACACCACAATCACAACCAAAAAGCCCTCCAAGAAAGCTGGTAACTGCTGTCCCTATATACCTCATCTGGCAATGTCCACTCCTGCTGGGCCCTCAGCACCAAAGTGCAGGCACCTCGACCCACACACTTAAGCTCACCTGAACTACTCTGCAATTTCAATCTACTGTTGCCATCCCTCCCGAATAAGCAATGTCCTTGCTGAAAATACCGACCTCAGGCTGCCCAGCTGACGGGTCTGCCTCCCATAAAATGGGCACCAGTGCACTTACAGTGGGCTTATACTGGGTCTCAAAGGCAACACAACATAACCTTTGTAAAGTAACAAAAAAACCCCAAAATTGCAGAATAAAGTTTTTAGAAGTTCCTCAACATCATGTGGAGTAAAACTTTCTTCTGCTATTAACTTTTCCTGTTTTTCTCTTTTTATGCAGCTACTGCTTCCAGGAGCTTATCAAGAAAATAAGCCTGCTCACATCGGCAAAATCCCAGCTCGTTCATTTTCTTAAGTAGCATTGTTATCAAAATGTACCGACACAAGCTGTACTTTCTGGATACAAAGGAAGCCCTTATAACAACTACAGTAACACCACATTTGCAACCGGTTAGGTCAGTCCTGCAAACTTCCCTTAGACTCTTCCCTAGCCTGCACTTAGGTCAACCAATTCTTGACACAGAGAGGCTGTCAAAGACTCAACAGCACTTTCTCAGGCTTGTGACTGATCAGCTCAGTGGATGACCCTGTCTACTCCTATTTGCTCTCGCTGAACATAACCCTCGTCAAAATATCCTCTAGGAAACAACACAAAATGTTTGGGTTTTTTTACAGAGTGAACATACTTTAGTCTTCAGACTTTGGCATTATTTCCATAATATAAACCACTCTAGTTTTGATGGGAAATATCTAACTATCAATTCTAGAATAAATTACATTCTCTACCACATCACAGGTTATTAATATTCTCTACTATATCATTCTCACCTTTGTAACATCTACAGAGCAATGACCACTTCGGGACAGATTTCACCTTCACACGTCTGACTCATCCAGGACGTTGGGTTTGATGCCCAGTCCCTGAAGCTGCAATGCAGCCATGGCTCATAGAAAGAGTCTGGAAAGGAAAACTGGGTAAAATCACATTTGCGTGCACAGCCGTGCATCAGTGTCAAAGTGAGGCAGATATTTCACTTCGGCATTCCCTGCTTCCAGTCAGCTCATGTGCCCACTGCTTCTCAGAAGGGCTCTACGGCCTTTACAGGGAAAGGCCAAGGGATGACTTCTGGCAACCAGAGAGACTATGTTTGTCCCAGGGTGTGGTTAGAAAACGTGACTGAGCAAGCTCCTGCCTTTGCTGGCCAGTCCCACACCTTCCTCTCCATTCCCGCTCCTCCCTCATCGCCTTTTTTTTTGATTTGGGTGTCGAACAAATCAGATTGATCATGTTTGCTGTGCAAACATATGAAGGGCTGAGGTGATACAAAGGGCAGAGCAGAAGCCAGCAACTGGAAGCTGATGAGGAAGGAGGAGGGAGCACGACTCACCCCTTTAGGCAGAAGCAAGCTACCGGTCTGGCTCAGACATACCTTTAACTTCAAAAACTGTATTTCCAATTACTAACCTTTTGGAGTAAATAATACAGCATGCACCCCAGAATAATGAACTGTTTTAGGTACATGTGTTATTTCCTGATCTAAGCAACAGCAGCCACAAATTCACAAAGTTCATGAGCACCTACTCCAGAAGTGGCTGCCATTCAGGGTAGGCACCACAGGACTCTTTTACAACAAAGCAGGAAAACCAGTGCCCCATAAAGATTGTCAGAGGTTTTTTTGGTGCTGCGTTGGCATTCAAGGAAGGACTGTTCAGGATTCCTTTTTTCCTGCACATTGCAATTCTAAAGCATTTCCTGACAAGTAAGCCACAGGGACAGGCTGTATCACTCCGAGGCTGAGATATGGTTGAAGGCATGGGGAACCAGCACCCCCTGCTAGGGCACAGATCAACACACAGAGAGCGTGAATACCCTCCCTTTAAATGTTTGTAAGAAGTGCCTGTTGTAGCCACCTTCTTAATACACACACAGTCACAACCTGCAGCAAAATAACCTTTGGCTGAAGCTCTTTTTTTCCCCTCACCAATGATGCACCACAGCCTTTCCTCCCGCCACCCTCCTTTCCCTGGGGCTGCACCGCAGCCCAGCCTCTCTGACTCAACCAGCCCTCTTTTACACAGCTGGCACTTTTGACAATTTCTGAGACATTAGCATTTTCCTAAAATAGTCTCAATCTTACGTAAAATGACCGGCATTTCAACCATGCCTTTTGTTTTCAATCCCCCTGACCATGACATCTGAATAGAATGAAGTCCACTTGAAGTTTAATAGGGGGGGACAGAAAGGCAGAACTGAGCTGGGGTTGCTGGATGGGAGGAGTGGGGTTCTTCCCTGGCTGCATAGCCTTTGCTCTCAAAGCTCTTCTGGCTGCAGAAATGACATCTTTCCTCCATCCCTGCCAGCTCTCCCAGCCTCTGGGCATGAGGCAGAGACACACTGCAACACAGAGACAACTGCTGAGCTTTGCCTGCCTTTCTGCTCACAGGGCCACCAGTTCAGGATCACTCTAGCTCACTCCCATGTTAAAAAGACAGAACTGGCAAATTACTTCAAATATTCCCAATCCTCTTCTGCTTAGGAACTGGAAGACAGGTTTTCAGAGCAGGATGACAGAAACAAAGCTACTGTACGTGCCCTGTTTCCCTAAGAAATTAGGCTCCTCCATCCTCAGCATAGACTGCTGGACACCTAAATCGGGGGGGGGGGGGGGTTGTTTATTGTACCACACATGTTTACTGTACTAACAGCATGCAAAAAAAAAGGTTCAAGGGGAGCCTTTGTCATATCCAAAACTAAACAAACTTTAATGTTTAAACTCATTCCACATCACCAATAAACAAAGCCCTAAGTAGCAACTCTGCGGCTCTGCTGATCCCTGCCAAGGAAGTTCATCTATTTGGATGGAGTAAGCACCCGATTCCAATGGAAAAAAAATTTTAAAAAGGAGAGAAACACAGTCACATTTGGGAGCACAAGAGGTGGAAATTAATGCGAAATAAAAAAGACCAAACCAGGCTGCAAGTTATAAACACCAAATATTGAAATTCCAAAGCTGACCTGCAAATTTCACGGTTAATACGATGCAGATCCCTTTTCTGCAGTTGGGTTAAAAGTGCACAGCCCTCTCCTAGGCAAACCTCCAAGGAATTTTAAAGCTTGAATGAAAATACTAATTACAATGTACTAAAAACAGAGTGAGGAAGTGTGTGAGATGACTTTCGAGCACTGTAAGGAAGAGAGGAGGAGACAGTTCGGTCACTGCTGAAGCCGGAGACACACAGCAAAAGTGGCCTTCCTAATGAGACCTGGCAACTTGTAAAGGATTCAAGTGCTTACCAAGCTTTGTGTTGTACCTGTTACGATGAAGCTGCAGCACTTACACAGTTAAGAAAAGAATGCTTAAAAAGAGTGGCTCACCATCCCCAATATTTAGCATGACCAGCATAGCCATCCTTTTTAGTAATTACAGGAAGACTGTATCTTAGCAGCTGGTTTTTCAGGGAGAAAAAAACAGATATTTATCCCTCACAAGGTTAACTAGAAGTGTAAACTGAATTCCATGTTAAATTATCCCCTGTATGCCAAAGCCACAACATCTAGTACTCGTTATTACTCTTTCAAAAGAAACAGTCCACAGTTTACACACGTGTATGTTCTGAGGAGAATATTTTATAAACCCCACAAAAACATTTACACAAAATAACTCAATTTAGGCCAGCAGAGCAAATCTCTCACATACAAAATGTCAGCCAATTAAGCTTTTAGCAGAGCACCAGGGAGACCGATTTTAGAAAGCTAAGCAGGTTTCTCAGTCTAGGAATGCCTGAAATCTGTTTATTCTCAGTCAACAATGACTTTCTGCCTTCTGCCAATTACTAAAGTAGTGGGGGGAAAATGGATTTACTCTCTGCTTTTACAGATCAGTTGGCTTAACAAAATCTAAACTCATACACAGGCACCTCACAACCCCTCTCATTAATGCAAGCAGGTGACAACAAAAAATTTGCTTTACTTTCCCCCTCGTCCTCAATCTGCTTATCCTTTCTTACCAACAACTGAAAATGGCTAGTGCTCCCATGGCATTCTTCCCCCTCCTGCCTGTCAGGCTGCAGGATGTAGTAGGATTTCAGGAAGAGCTGGCATGCAAGGACACAGCCATGGGCTGTCCACCAAGTCCAGTGAGCACCCTCAAACTGAGGGACCTGATAAGCCATATCACAAACATCAGGCTTGTAAAAAGCCTTAAGATGAAGCTCCCCTCGAGGCCGTAACACCCTGCTGCCAAATGGTGAGGTTCACTCCTCTGCTTGCTCTTACCCTTCTCCTTCCTTTACTTCCCCTTCCACTGAGCCCCAGAGATATGCAATGCAGCCCACCTCTCCTTCTCCACTGGCTCTGGTCTCACCAGACATCTCTGTGGACCAAAGCAACTGATTAATCTGACCCACACCACCCATTTTCACAGCAGCAAAATACAGCAAATCATCACATCTTTCCCAACAGCAGCCAAACTCTCCCTCTCACCTGTGCACCTTCCCCAGCTCCCTCAGCCACTTCAGCACATTTATCCATCAGAAAACCTGCTGGTCCCACACAGCCCTTCAACGGAGCCAAAACCACCAAATACTGCTCTTGGGGTTGGGATAGTTCATTTACTGATGAACTCAGAGCAGCACTTTGCAGGCATCTTGTAATCATTAAAATTATATTCTTCTTGTCTGTGTTTCACTCCAGACTCAAGAAAAGGTTTGAACATAACCTTATCTTGGAATAAGTCCCAAATAAATTTCCATTTCCCAAAAGACAGGTTTTCTCCAAGGCAAGTAGTGGAAATTTGCAACAGTTTATTAAAAAAAAGCAGCTTTACCTCTGGCCAATATCATGTATTATCTGGATGTCATCAGAGGTCCTGGAAAGTAGCTTACTCCTAAAAGCCTGGAGGCTCTACAGCACATACGATGCTTACCAAATATT
This sequence comes from Aphelocoma coerulescens, assembly GCF_041296385.1. NCBI lineage: Eukaryota > Metazoa > Chordata > Aves > Passeriformes > Corvidae > Aphelocoma > Aphelocoma coerulescens. Next base: position 74,533,501 of record NC_091015.1, on the reverse strand, counting down.
CCAGAACACAGTAACTTATTTAACTTTCACTCAATAACATAAGCTTTCAGAAGTAAAATAAAAAACAAACCCCAAACTTAACATATTTAATCTTTTCATCGTAACACATTCAGAATACCCAAGCGCTAAAAAGCAAACAAAGAGATGTGCACATACCTTACCTCTGCAAAACACTGCAGGGATGATGCTCGACCAGCTACAACTGTGCCTTGTGTTTGTTTTTCCACCTTCAGTTACTATGGGTATCCTTCCCTAGGAGCATTTTTTTTGACTGTCAGCATCCCCCCAAGACTACCTACACCCACAGGAGAAAAGCACTGAGCACAAAAGTTAGCTAGCAACTACTAGCAAAATGAAGCAAACTCTGTTATTCCCCCCAGCTACATACTGGAAGAGGAGAAAATGAAAGTTTCTCTGCATATTCTCCACATGTAACACAGAGCACTACCATGCCACTGCAACAGTGCTGATGAAGTAATAACAAAAATGCCCCAGCTGGTGAGGGTCTACATCACTAACGATGAGAAATTAACTCTCTCCCATTGTGAGGCCAATTTATTGAGCTTATGAAATGCAATCAAGACATTTCTGCATAGATGATGTATCATGAATAAAACAATGGATCATTCTGTTGAAGAGTATAACAAAGAACTTCAGCAAAAATGAAAAATAATCAAAAATTCACATCGATTTCTTTTTTTCCAAATAAGCAAGAGCAGTATATTTCATAATAAGCTAGGGAGCTAAAGGCATCACCCCAGCTCAAGAGTAAATACACTGTCATGCTGGGTTTGAAGGGGCAAGTCCTTCTCACAGAACTCTGGAGTGCGGTGCTTAGAACCTTCAGCTCCACTGAAGACATGTGAGGTTGTGGGAATTAAGAAAGTGCTTGCAGGCATTTGCATGGCAGAAGTGACAGCCAGGACCGCCAAGATGATGACTGGCCTACATTATTTATATTAAATATAACTGAAGATACTTCAAGGCACTGTGCATACCAGGTAGGTTACCAATACCTGGCATTTTTCCACTTGAACTACTCAGCAGCATGAAAACAATTCATCCTATGGAAATTATTCAGCATTTATGAAATGTTGTAAAAAACAAAAGGAAAATCCAGTTAGTGATCCGTCAATCCTCGTGTTGTGAAAACATCACATATTTACAGACTATGGGGCTGCTTAAAAAAAAAAATCATACCATACATTTCTTCACTTTCTGAATGAAGACGGTTTCAGTAAACTCCATCTTGAGGACAAAATGTCTCAGGATGAAGGAAACGATCTCACGAAGAAACAGCAGTGTATTTCAATACAAGGATTTGCTATCCGGATATGATAATTTCTCAAAACCTCAAACAAAATACCACAGCATGCTAATCTGCTCTTTCACAGCAGGTAACCTCAGACATCCTAGAACTCTACAGTGTGTTCATTCTTGCCTTGTTTAAAGGCTCTGACATGTGCAGAAACCAGCCCCAGCCCTTCCTCCTGCTTACCAATCCTGCGCCTTAACATCAACTTTATTTCACATTCCAGATTTCAGAAGTTACTCCATTTCTTCCAGGAATATGCTTAATCTTCCTGAAGTTTTATTTACTTTCTAAATAAAAAATACCATTAAAAAAAAAAAAGTGTTGTTTCAAGAGGGATTTTAAATTTCACTACAATCAGGAAATTAACAAGTGTTCCCCACAACTCAGTTCTGCCCGACTGCCACCACAGTGAAGTCACGCCTTTCACCACCAGCCTGAATGACATCGTACAGCTCAGCTTCATGCTGCAGCCCATTCCCCATCCTGCCAAAGCCACAGCTGCCCCAGGAGCAACCCAGTTCAGGACTGCTGGACTTTCCTCATCCTTCTGCAAACCAAGGTTTGGTTCTTACCGCTGCAGTAGTCAGCGCTTACCATTTCCCCTCTCCTTTCCACAGCTGACTTTTTGCCTTCCAACACAAGAGGAAGAAGACAGAGACAGCGACCACACAGTCACAGTGTACATCATGGAAACATGTTATGGAACCAGAGGAGATCGGAACAATGCTTCTTCCAGAGCAGGATTCTCAGTATTTAATAAAACTAAGTAATAGCTCAGCTAAACCTTTCACTACAGTTGAGTCAGAAACTCCAGATCTCAGTAAAAGAAATTGAAAAAACACTCTTCTCTTTAAGGGACTGATTGAAGGACTTTCCCAGAATGATAGTATCCTGGCTCTTACTGCTCAAATATAAAGCCCACACTTGCTGTAAAAGACAAGCCCAAATGCTGCTTTGGACAGGGGCAGAGAAGTCAGAGTTTATGTTTATAGGCTCTAATCTAATTTCCCGTCTTCCCCTTACTCTCACTACCCTGTCTTAAAAATTCATGTTTTATTAGATGCATGAAACAGCTATAGCTCATAATGAGATAAGTCAGCTGATACTGTCGGTGGGGTGTTTTGTACCAAACATTAACACTAATTATATAACCTTCTACTGCACTTTGCTGAACCCACACACTTAAACTGCTTGCTGTATTACTGCAAACAGTTCATTAGCAATAAGTTTACAGGCCTGAGCAGCATTAACCTTTCCTCAAAATTGTCCCAAGCAGAGAATGTGGACCTTGTGCTGTTAATTACAGGAGGCACTGCCAGACTCCCAGGTGCTGACATCATGCTGGTGTAGCACCTCCACCAAGAGCTGGGAGAACCTTGCATCCCCAACACCATTCCTCTGAGCCCCAGTAAGGACAGGGACAGGCAGGCTCCTCCATCCTACATATGGTCCATAAATTTTGTCCCTGCCTTGAAATACGAAGGTGTCAAACCAAGCAATCTGTAGTTTAAATGCTGTCGTAACTTTTCTGACTGCACACAGTTAAGGGGAGCATCGTGCTGGGTCTCCTGACTGGGAGAGTTTATGGTTCTACACAGGACAAATGCAGCCAGCATCTCTTCAAACTGGGTTGTTCAAAGGCAGGATTCCTGGATCAATCACAAATTAACCAGTGATGCAAAACGTGCACAGTCCTTGTTTTCACTAAGCTACACACATCTGTTCTGCAGTTTGGGAATAAACTCACACCATAGGCAGTGAGTATGTCAAAATAATTTTAAAAGTGACAGCAGGTCTATATTTTGTCTTCAGACTCCTTTGCACGTATAAAAAAGAGGTGGCAATGAGAAATAAGTGTGTGATAAAACTCAGTCACCTATTGTCCCACAACACACAAAAAAGAGCTTCTTTAGAGCCTTTGTTTAAACGACAGACCCAAATATGAAAAAATAAGCATTCCTGACCAGAGTTGTGTTCACAGAGTAGATAGAAGAAATGCATTAACAACAGCAACAACAACAAAACCAACAAACAAAAAAGACCAAAAAAAATCCAAACCCATAAATTGCATTTCAGAACATGGTTTCACTGATATGCTCTGTGGCTTTAACTAATGTGAAGAATGCTCAAAAAAAAAAAAAATATAGAAGCAGAACTCTTTTTAAGCTCCCCATACAATTACAGAGAGTCTAGAAGAAGTGAGAAATCTGCAAAATGAAACCCATCACGAAGATACTGCATTCGAACAGATTTTGTCACATACACACCAGTCCGAACAGGAATAAGCACGTGGGGAACAGAGAGGGAAGGGAAGCCCAAGGCAGAGCAGAGCTGGGCCAGGCACGCTTTGTTAGCAGCAGGGGAATTCACTTTGCTGATAATAAAAGAGAAGTATTTTAATCTCTTTCACAAGCAGAATCACGGAAACAACTGAAAACCATGACGGACCAATTGACGGTTCGTTACAGGGAACAATGCTTTTTGTTTTCTAAAGCCTGCTTTCTCAGATCTTCCAAGTAAAGGGAGACACATCACAGATTTGAAAGGCAAGGGAGCTGTTTAAAATTAATTTCAGCTCCAGTTGCTGCAGCAAGGGAAGAAAACCCATCTTCTCCTAATCGGCCATTTGCTTCAAGTGTTGCCTTGCAGAAGGATGTTTGTCCCCGAGCCACCTTGGCTCCAGACAAGTTTGTCCACAGACTCTGCCTTGCCCATGTCAAGAGCAGTTTTGCTATCAGCATGCTTTAACCTCTGGAAATACTTCAGGGAGACAGATACAACACCCTCTAAGCACACGTTTCAAGAAACTATATCCAGCTATTTTGCTGTGTGCAAACAGCTATTTTGTCTTTCAAGATCAAAACACAAGCAAACAAATAAACAAGAGGACGATCCAACTGGAAAAATATTTTTGATGTGAGGAAAAGACTTTGCTAACCAACTATTAGAGAATGCCAAACTGTCTAACACTCAATTCTAGTATGATACAATACATGGTAAGTTAAAATGAATATACATGCACTTTATTCACTGATTTTAAGTAGTTCAGCACATCTGTTCTGCAAAGGTTTACCCACTACCACCCCAACAACATTAATTCTCCTGGCAGGGCTATCAAAAGCCTGTATTTCCTCAAGGAATGTTTTCCATAATTGAAAATGTGGGTAAGAGACGTGTTTGTTTAGCAAATGCCAGCCTCACTGGGCACCAACGCATGAACACTCACAGGTCAAACAATTCCCATAGTCCTGTCCCAAAAGCCATGGGCCATCTCTCCAGCCCCACTGAGTCCAGAGAGCATTTTTGAGAACTACAGACTTCTTACTAAGAAGGCAGCACATCACAACAGCTTGTAACAGCACTAAGGCCATGCTAACCAAACCTGCATCTCTGCAGAATAAATTTGCAGAGTGCAAATGCTCTCAGTCACGCTTCCAGCACACCACAGATCACCCATTTCAACTTCTGGTGCAAGACGATCAATATGAACCTCCTAAAAAATTCCTTCTGAAATGCACTGGTGCCTTTGAGTTTCCCTATTCAATGCCTCACATTCCTTTACAAAAGATTTGTTCATGGTTTTCTTGACAAATAACAACATAATCGTAAATTGCAGTATTATAACAGGGTTTATGGACTGAGACCTTCCAGGATATTTATTGTGCTGCTGCATGGGGGAGGTAGTTTCCTTTATTTACGTGCCCTTGTAGGAATGAAGTCAAAAGCAGACCCCAATGCTAAGGACAGCCCATCCAATGGAGAGCAGCAGGAATGACGCAAAGGCACTGCCAAAAAGGTGTTACTTCATTCTGCCAGGTTAGGGTGCCATGAATCACCCCCTCTGATGCCAATACACTGTGGCTGCTGCCTTGCTCACACTTAATAGGAATTTGCTAGCTGGTGACATAAGACTAATCTTATTCAGAGCATTTTAAGGCACCCCACTGTGTCTGAGAACACCCAAAACTTTGTAGGGCTCAAAACCTAGGAGGTACATTCCAGACTCAGGACAGTGGAAAAGTATCCCTTCAGGGAATTCAAGACAAAGATAAAAGCATTAAACAAGAGAAAAAAAAAAAAAACAAAACAGAACAAACCAGACAGGAATTGCTGACTTAATTTTTTTTTTTATGACTTAACATTTTTTTTTAATATATAAATGCTCGATGTATACCTTCCTAGTAGCCATTATAAACCCAAATCCACCACTTCTTGCTTGCCTTTTTAATTTCTCTAAGTCTCTGAGAAACTTTAAAATATTGCATACGTAGATGAGAAACCTGTGTATTTGGTTTCCATTTTATTTTTTCCCTCAGTAACAGTTTTGCAAAGTACATTTCCAAAAACGTGAGAAACTACGAGCATGATCAACAGCCTTTTGACCTCAGGCACCCTTCATTCCAGAAAGAGCTGGAAAACCCAGACTGAAAGGTTTACTTACAGGGTATTTAGCTCAATTTAGCTCATGTGGTAGCAGGAGTTTTCACAGAAGCTTTTGTACAGTGCTGTCTATAGCTCACTCTTTTCTGAAATCATCCCACCAAAGTGAAAAAGTCAAGAATCTGAATGATGTGGCTCTACCAAAAGGGGCACTTATGTCAAAGTACAAATTAAAACCTCTAAGGATCACAGAGGCCTGATACATTTTAGCATAGGAAAAGACACAATAATGGTTAGCTGGCTACCCTCCGTTTCTCTGTCATCCCCATTATTAAACCATGGAACAAAACCTTTTACAGAGGAGGGCCTAATGATCACTAAATATACCTTTAGTCTTTAATTTAAGCAAAAACTCTGATTAAGTGCATAGAGTTAGCTTAAAATAGCAATACAGCTGGCCACCTTTGGCAGATTCACAACCAATACGCTTCATCTATTTGTAGCCACTTCCTTTTGACTGCACCACCTTCATTTAGCTGCCAAGTTGGAAAGAAAAGCAAATGTTGTGCTTCTTTTTAGAGATTGAGGAATTAATTCTTTGTATTTTAAGATCAAAAGACCTCAGTTCAAAAGCACATGGAGCTTTAGTCACTTAAATCTACCCATTATTTCCTTAAGAAACTCTCGAGACTGAATTTACAGGATGCGACACCAAGCAAAATTTTCCCCAACATAGGCTTGCACCCAAACTTACATCTATGTTTCACAGTATAGGGAGAAACAAAATATAAATGAACAATGTCAAATTCTTCTTTTTCAAATCCAGCTGTTACAATAAAGCATACTTTCCTTTTAAACATTTTGTCTTTAAATCAAAGTAAGGTGTTAGCAAAGCCATTGTAATACGGCTTTTTTTACCAAATCTGATTTTACAAATGCAACACCCATGAACTGCCACACTCTGAGACCTTTAGGTACAAGCCCTGCAGGGATGGAACCCAATACCCTGTCAGTAAGGAGCAGGTATTCAGCAGTGCTAGGTGTCAGCAGGAAAAATTTTGTTAAGGTACAGGTCTCACAGAAAGAAACATCCCAACTAATGCTCAATTTCATACTTACAAAGTCAACCAAAACAGTTAAAACTCCCACAGAAAATGTCAATACAACTTTTCTCACAACTCCAGTTGACTAGTTCTGGCAATTTTTTGTGCTATTTTGTCTCTGCTCTCCCTTTCAACACTTACAGAAATGAAAAGTCACATAACATACTCAGCAAAAATTAATGAGCTGTCTTTACCCCATACCAGCTCATGATACACATGGTCAAAAGGCAAAACCCCTTCCAAAGGAATCTGCAATCAATTTTAATACATTCAACAGGTCTGTCAAGAGAAGCATGTAAGCAATGCTTCATCTCCATTCATAAATACAAGGAGGGACAGAACAATGTAATAAATACTTTATGAAGTATCATTAAAAGTGAAACAGCACAGCTGATACCCCAGCCCAGTTAGGTCCAGTCCATCACCCAAGAAACCTTGGGGTCACTGAGAAAAGAGGTGAAGTTACTGTGGTTCAGGTATCGCTGCCACTGCATCTCCTTTGGAAAGACGACAGACAACACTCACTATAGCCTGGCAGAGGAAGGATGTGGGTTAGAGGGGCAGCTCCAGTGCTGGAGTGCTACACAAGTAATTTCTGGCAGTCGTGCCCAGGGGAAATTAAAGACACAGTCACACTTCCCTGCAAGACTCAGAAAGGACAAACAGATCAAATGCTGCTCCAAATTCACAGAAAAAAAAATCACCCTGCCTTTACATGCCACAAAACCAAGTAAACAATTTTTGCCAACCCATGACACTTGTCATATCTCATTGTACAGCATATGGTGGAATTCTTTCTAAAGCCGCTCTTTCTACCCATTGCAGAGCCAAGCAACAGTAGCTGTTTGGAAATACCTGTGATTGTTATTTTTCTGAGACAGAGGCTTATACCGTAGACACAGTCAGGACCAACCTTAACTCCATCTGGCTGTTGTAAGCAACATGAATTTTGGCATCGTTACCACAGGAAATCACACATAATAGAACATACGCTCTCAAATACTCCATTTAATTATACATTAATTGATAACATACTAGCACCTACATGTGTCATTTGTAACAGGGTGTAGAAACAACACTATCAAATCAAATTCTGCCTCAATGACCCATATTCTGTCCAAAAACAGGCTAGTCCTTGGCCCCACCACACCCCTCAGCTTCAAGAAACACAATCTCAAATTTATAAAATTTTAAAGTGACATTTCCTGCTGTATTGGACTCGTGTGAAGTCATGGCTATGAAAAACCAATTTTTCCAGCATCACCAGGAAACCAGAATCACCAGGTAGGGAAAGTAGCACTTTCGAAGTAAAACTTCTACTGCAGTCATGGGGAAGGGTAGGGGGACAAAGAAAGAAATGAAAAAAGAAATGCTGTTTGCAGTTGAAGTATTACTGAATCATTTTAACATGCAAAATAGAAAGAAAAAGTATAAAAGACACTAGAATAACTTTTCTCCTCTCCTCTTCTGACCTGAGAAAGCAAATCTGAGAAAGTAAATTACATAAAGGAAAGAAAATACTTTTTTTTTTTTTTTTAAGCATTCAGTGTCTTCTTTACAGCACAGCAGTAATTTTCTGGCCATAATCATGTCCAGCTTCACTCCACACATGATCCAGCATTCCCTGAAACTGCAGGAATGCATTGATTATGAAGCCACATGTGACTTGCGGCACATAATACAGAGGCATCTCTTCCAGGTTACATAGCTCCTCGGACACACTCTCCAGCAGGAGAACAGTTGCAGACCAAGAATCAGATTCTGAGTTCTGGTCCTTGGGTAATTACCTTGGAGGAGTTTCTTGCAGCTGTAAGAAGCAAAAGGAAGAAAACTAGAAAAACAGACTTTAGGCTAAAAAGCTGGACAACAGGATAGGATTTAACATACCACACAGCTGAAGAAAGCATTTCACTCAAGTCTTTGATACACAACTACCCATCTATCTATGAAGGAAGAAACGCAGCCAAGCAACAAGGCTATGCAAACATTTCCAGGTTCTAAAAAGATCGAGCCAGTCAAGCTTCCCCCTTGTGGTTTGCATGTCGTCATCAGCATTGCTCCGTGTTTGTATAGCCTTATAGCTCAAATATGTTTTATATGTCTTTGGAGGATGAGTGCACATATTTATGAGTTAAGAGTGATTGCTTCTTCATGAGCAGTGCACAGACATGTGCAAAACAGAGGTTCCCAAGACTGTAATCCTGTCTCCAACCAGAACACTGTACGGAGAAAGAGAAAGGCAGGAAACCAAACCAACATACAATGGTACTGACACATTTTATTAGGAAGGAGTGTATATAAATTAAACAATACCACAACAGCACAGCCCTAACAAATCCTCTCTGCCACAACTAATTCTTAAACAGCAACATTCTACGATGCTAAGGTAAATCATCTAATTTTCTATATTTACTCAGTACCCTTCAATTTAAATACCCCACAATGTAAGTGGTATTTTTTAATGCATATATATCTCTCAGCTGCCCCTTTCATTCTTATTCTTCTATTCCCTCACCTCCAAAATAATGTTGCAGCATTGGGTACACAAGCTGGTACAAGGAACTAAAAGCAAAGAATCCCACGAGGAGGAATGTACTCAGGAGACATCCATTAAAATTCAACTGCCAGTTTCTACCAGATGAAGATCTCGCTTCCCAATTAACTGAAATTTGAGTGGGATTAAGACAGAAAGGTGCACCAAAACTACAATGGAGCAGGAGTACAACACCTGTGATTCTTGCAGCTTTCCTATGCTTAGACATTAGGAAATCACAGCCATCATTTTCAAACATGGATGCAAGATCAAAGGCATCTTTGGAATTTCTGTTGGCATTTTATTTCTAGCTAGGAGCAGGTCAAGCCCAATGCAACATCTATGGGTCGGTCTACCCTTAAAAGGCCTACTACAATTTTGTTTGTTTCTAATCAGATGCTTGGGTTTGTAACTGGTTGATTTCCAAGGTGTCTTTTGGTTGCTAAGTACAAATAAATAGAGACGACCAGAGGATTTGGTAGGACAATCACAATATTTAACCCCAAACCAAACAGTCTCACATTTACCCTTGCATCTAAAAGCCTCTTGAGGAAAGTTTCTCCATTTGGCTACACCCTCCCCTACTTAATACCTGCGATGTAGGAAAACTGGCACTAAGCATTTTTTAAGACTAGCCCAGACTTCCTTGGCCATCAGTTTAAAGGAACTGAAAAGCAACAGCAAACCTCCTACCCAGTGAGGGTAAAGCCATCACCACAGCCACAGTGAGAAAATCATCCCAGAGTCTGAATTCGGCCCTTTGCCTTCATTACAGACATTTCTCTCCCTTCAATCCCAAAAGAGACTAAATAGCTAAGATTTTAAGTCACATCTATATGCGTTTCAAATTTAGAATTCTAAAAATGGTCTTTTCCCCATGTATTTCAGAAGCTGCCTATAAACAACTCCTCTATTCATATAGGCCTAAAAGCAGAAGTGTCTTAGCTGTAAGACCAGATGTAAGCTGAACTTGTGCCCATGAACTCAGAAGGAAAGCCAGAGTCAGATACTAAAGAATCAGACACCCATGCCACCCTGCATTCTTCACACCATATATTTTTTTAATTAAAATTATTTTACCACGTTACTGGTAAGCTTCACATTTAAGTGAAAAATCACACCTGCTCAGATACCACTTATTCCCTTCAGTGCCATGCACAGCATAAACCCTACTGCTGCTGCTGCTGAGCCCTGACCTGACCCACTCAGCTCTGCTGAGACCAGGGCAGGGATGGAAAGGACAGGGAAATGGCAGATCCAGAGCACCCTGGAAGCAGCAGAGCCAGCACTACACAGAAACTCATTTCTCAGCTTGGCCCCGCTCTCATTTAACTCAAATGGATTTAGAAAAAAAGCTACATTACCACAGTTGCTTCTGAGCCAACATTTATTCTGGCAGGCTATCATCAGAGCTATTGAAGTTTTTCTCTCTCTTTTTATCCTACTGAAGTGTTATAATAGGAGCAATAATACATTTACATTCACTTTATTCTTCCTTAGCATAAAGTTCAAAATTCTATAAATGACACTGACGTAGGTAGCAGAGGCATTTGGGCTGTACTGCTTACATCCTCCAGGCACTCAACCTCTCCACTGAAGGCTACGGCAAGGACTAATCCTGCCACTTCATACCAGCTACTGAGACTCTGATTAAACAAAGCTGCCTATAGAATGGATTCTCCACAAAATATTGACATCACCCTGGTCCATCATAGATGGCTTTGGGATCAGCGAGATCCACTCACACACTATTAGTAACAGAAACAGGGAAAAGGAGAGCCTGGTCAGAGAAGATCCATCCTTGTCCGCCACAGCTAACTCCAAATTTATCCTGCTCGACTTAAAGATGCTATATAATCATCTTGCTCAACACATGGCAATTACAGAAGTGGCTGATGAGTGGTGCTAACCAAGAAATTTGACTGCGTGCTGGCAAGCCAGTCAACAATAGCATCCGCCCCATGTAAGCCACCAGCTTGCCTATAAAGGAATCTAGATTAAAACCAACATGGAAATGCTCACTGAGATGTGAGTCTGTTTACCACAATAAACATGCTATTTTCTACTGTTCCTGAAGATGCTGCCTGTATCACTTCCAAACATTTACTTTTTGTAGTCAAAATGAAGACAGATGTTTTAAGAATCGACAATCTCTTCCCCTGACTGTTGGGGAGACTCATAACAGAACCAGCCCCCACCTTTCTGCACACAACTGCATGAATAGTTTTGTAAAAGGCTGCAACTTGCTGCCTGACTAACCGTCACTCAAAATACAATATGGCTATCAAGTGTTTCACACCCCTCTGCAGGCACTAGTGCTCATATCAGGGACAAATCTTGCCAATTCTTCCTGCAAAATGTCACAGAGACACAAATCTTCCTTGGTGCCAAAATGCTTTGTGAAAGACTCTCACTCTTTTCGTTCCCCATTACTGCAATTTTCTTTTACTCCACAGTGATGAATCCCATCAGAATATTTCACAGAAATCATTTTTATAACTGCTGTGTTGGCTCGGTCACTTCTATCTTTGCATTTCTCTAATGCAAACTAATTTTCCCTTTTCTCTGCTGTTTCACACTTTAAAGCCCTCTACAATCTATCTCCATCTTCTCTGTCATCTTTGCATGAACAGTCCAGATGTTGAATCGCACCTCTGATTAATCTACTGCCTATTTTTCAAGCCATAAAACAAGCAAATAGGCCCAATTAGCTTTATTCCTTTTTTAAGCTACATCAACTCTACTCCTGAATTTTAATCTCTACTAGAAGGAGAATAGGGTTAAGGCAGTACATCTTCTTAAGGTATGTTTATACTCAGAAGGAAGCTTTGGCAGCAATGTGGAGTCCATGTTTGATGGCTCTCCATGGCTTCTTATATCTAAACATACTAGTACAAAACCAGTAAAATTATTTTTCTGCAGCTGTGCAGACTGCAACAGCTCTAAGATTCAGGCTTATTCAATGCTTAAATGAGTACTAGTCAGAAAAGAAACCTACTCCTTTCTGTCTCATCTGTATGGGAAAATACTCTACTGGCACATTTTAATAAATGGAAAAGGAACTGCATCCAAAACTAGGTACAGAATCATACCTAAGCTTTCTAACGTTGCACATTTTCTTGATACAGATATGCCCTTACTCATACACATACCAAAGCAGTAGCTACATGTAGTTTCTGCAGGAGGTGGAAGTTGCACGATGTTAAGAATAAAACAGCTAGTAAAAACTAGCTCTGTCAGTGCAGTTAATAGACTTGACACAGAGAGATTTCGTTAAGTGACATATTTTACACAGGTTTAACTGTTGAGTTCTACAGGGCTATTTTTACATAGGCACTCTTTTGACTAAGACTATATTCTTGATAAAATTGAGAATTGAGGCCTGCATGTGCAAAGCTCTATTCTCATTACAATTAAACCACAACAGGACCACCATGGTAAAAATTTTCAAATTCAAAAGTGAACTAAGGATATTTCAGATATCACAAAGACAAAGCATTTTCCTGATACTTTACTGATTCAACTGACAAGGGAAAAAGGCTTTTATGCATGAGGAAAAAGGATGTATTTCAGACCCATTTTGACATGAGTGCTGCTGAATTCTGGGTTGGGCACTCTGTACTTCCCCACATCCACCCTGGCAACAAAACCCAGCTCCAGGGCAGCTGCTAAAAAAGCCTTTTTGGAAAACAGCATTTAAAATGTGCTTGTACGGCTGGGATACCACACAAGGATGGCAATCCAGAAGTAAAGCAATTTTCTATGATGTTTATGAATAAAGCATTCAGAGGAGAAAGTTTTAATCTGGCTACATGTGGTAGCATATGTGTTTTTTTAAATGCTGAAAATGGTTTTTTCCCTATGAGAAGAAAAAAAGAAGGGGGGAAGGAAAAAAAAAAAAGGAAATCTTAATTAAAACTGTGACAGAGATAGCAACCAAAGTGAAAACCTACAAGCACCAAGAATTGAATAAAACTGAAAATCTGTATCACTCATTTTCCACCGTGGTTAACTACATTCAGTCCCAGTTCTAATGCAAAAACGGGGAGGAAGGGGCCACAGAGAGAAGCTTCTGTCCCCTTAGCTCCTGTTCCTAATGCTCCAATACTGCATTTTGTTTTAAATCAACTTCCCTGGTTTTCATGGTACTTCCCTTCTGCAGGATCCTCTTACTCACGAAAGGAAAAATGATACTTGACTTCAGACTTTATCAGAAAGACAGTTACTTCTGCAAAGCCTAAAACCTCGTACCATAATGCAGAGAAGTGCATTAGCTTTCACCCAGGATGGGACGAAAAACTGAATAAATACAAGGGAAAGAAGGGAATTTATATTACCCTCAAACATAATTGTCAGAACGCACAACTATGCTCAGTTCCTGATGAATTTTTTCTGCATGATCTCATCCTTATAGCATCTGGATTTGGAAGACGCTCATTCAAAAAAACTCAGCTTTGTCAGTCTCCAGACAAACTCTGGTTACTATTTTATTTATTTTTTTAAACTCCTGACCTGACACTTTTCTCCTTGCCTGTGTGTGCAACACAGACTGAGTGCTAACAAGACAAGTACCCACACCTGTAGGAAGTGGAGAATTTAACCTAAAAATTCTGACTGACATTTAACTTCACACGGTAATACTTCTCTGGGGGAGGGGAGTTTCCTATAGCTGCATTAATTCAGGCTAAAAATACCCATGCTGACATGCTGTCAATGTGAGAATCTCTTTGATTCCAAGAGTTTATTCAGAGCTTTCGTGTTACTTTGAACTTTTTTGTTGTTTAATATGATCATTGCTCCATTTGTCATCATATGACAAGAGCAGACAATTACACAAGCTGAAGATATGTCTGCCAGTCATAGCATGCCATCTTGCTGCTGTCAAGCAAAGAGATGTGCCTCTACACACCTCTAGATTGAGTTCATTAAACCAGCCTGCAGGATATCCCTCAGTAATGACAGAGATGAAAGACCAAATTAAAATTGCTTAATTCAGATACACAATCTCTAGCATTTTCCACTTGCAGTCTAACTGGTTAAGCTGCATGTTTGAATAAGCCGTCCTAACACAGCAGCAGCTCTAATTCTCCACTTCCACCACTTTCAATTAAAGCATCTGAAATATTTTCACAGTTTGTTTTGTGCTTCCCTCAGCCTTGAACGATAGCTAAGCTATTTGAAAGAAAAGCAGACGGGGCAGCCACATATTAACATGCCTTCTGCCAACCGAAGCACAAAAGCAGCTCCCCTGCGCTACAATTGCCACAGGAAGAGCCCAGCACACCGGCGAGGGTGGGTATCAAGCAAGAGAGAAGCAGTGTCTCCTCAGAGAGCTTGTGTCAGGGTTTTCAGTGCTCACCACTGCTTTCCCAAGGCAAATGCACTGCCTCCAAAGCCTTGGTGCTTCGTTAGTAACAGCACATTACCTCCACATTCCTCATCCAAAATCCAACTTTCCAGTAGGATGTTCTGAAAAACTGCTTTTAACCACGTGTTTCTTGAGTTTTTTCATTTCCTAATACAAAATACTATGTTCTTACTGCACAATTGTCTTTTTCTCATACAAACAGGATAGAAGAATCATGCCTGAAAAGCAAGTATCCTGGAAAAGGATCCACTGTAAAAAGTCCACAGGCAAGTAGCACCTACCTCAGCTAGTAGATCGAGCCATGTTTTCAAACAAAGCCTAATTAAAATAAGCTCTTCTAAATCTCCATCAAGAGCCAATTCACCAGCAAGGAGACAACTGCTTAACACAGCCTCCTACCATGAAATAAATTCCTGACACTGGCACAGCAAACATTCCCATTAGCAGTGCAAGTCTATTTCCAAAGTCAGTGCACTTATGAGTCAAAATAAAAAACTGGAATCCCAGTTTCCATTTCTTCCTCATTAGTGGCTTAACACATCAGAGTAGGGGGAGCAAACTTAATAAGAATCATAAAAAAGCTTATTACACCTAAAACATTACTATTGCGTTTTTCAGGACAGCTGAATGTATCCAAGTTTTTATGTAACTACTAAAGTGTTTTCTTTACCAACATGATCTGGCATGTTACCAGAAACCCAAAGGGCAACAGGAAACCACAAAGATGATCTGGCTCAAAATTTGCGTTTTCCTAAAGCCTGGTTCTACAACAATGCCTGTTTTTTAAAAATGTGAAAAAAAGAAAAAGAAAAATTATACTGTTCATAACTTGGTTTAACTTTTAAAATATTCCCATGAAGCAGCTCTATCTCTAAGCTTGAACTCAAGGGTCAGATGGGACTCAGAGCTGAAGCAAGGACAGGGATGCAGCAGCAGCTGCTCCTGGAACAGATAGTGCAGGCAGCTAACAAGCCTGCCCTGGGAAAAGAAAAAAAAGTCACATTCCCTTTCTGCTCCTTCCACCTTTTGAATTTAATAATAATTTCCATTTTCTCTGCCACACAACCTATGGAACACCAGAGACTCAGAGGAAAATGGGAGGAAGACCTTAGGAGACAAATTTGCACTACTCCCATCTCCTAACAGAGTACTTGTGGCATTCAGGACAGAATCTGGCCTCTTATTAGGGTCACCCACAGCACAGAATTCGCATCCCTGCTTGACTACAATCTGCTCAGTGCAGGAATGGGGCACAGAAGCAGCCACATCATGGGCACAAACCTCACCTCCTGGTGCTCCAACACCCTTTTCTGCCTGAGAGGACTCCCTGTCTCTCACAAAACCATATTTCCACTGCTGGGGGATAAAAGTAGCTGCCCATCCACCACTCCATGCCCACACCAAAACCAGCAGCTTCCCAGCTCAGCCTTTCCTGTGCAGGCATCACCAAAGGCTGCTTGTAACTGCACCATGCCCCCAAAATGTAAACGCCCCACGACGTGCTCAAACACTTTATTTCCATGCACATTTCAGAGCCAAACTACTGCAGCATGAGGCCAAGCAAGGCCTAAGGGCCTACACATTTAAAAATGCAGACCTTTGCCAAAGAGGTTTTGCTTTTTCTTAAAACGGCCTGCTTAAATAACATTCAGAGCATTTCCACCTCTGCTGAGAGAAAGCACTGTGCTGAGGATCCATCAGCTGTAGTCAAAGCTCACTGCCTTTCTTCTCCGATCTGTGGGCCATAGGGACGGAGCCAGCACTGGCGGCACAGCTCCTTCAGGTCCTGCCCAAGCGCCTGCTGCCGCTACACCCCAGCTCCGCACCCCAGGGCAGCCCTCCCACGCCGCTGCCAGTCCCGCAGCCAGCAGCAAATAATAAAATAGAGACTCCAAGGGAAATAAATGGCAGTGCTTACAGCGACTGTAAATGAGGTGCGGGAAAGGGAGGGATGTAGGGCACCGGCTGCCAGGTAGGGATTTCTTTCGGCTGCTGCTGCTTTTCTAGCTGCAAAGTGCTGACAGAGGGAAAGCTGCAAGCAACTTGCTCCCTGGAACAGCATGAGAAGAGAAGGCTGGTCGCTTTTGAGCCTGAGCCGAGAGATTATAGAGGCCACGAGAGCAGCAATGAGCGCAGGGAGGAGGTGGCTCTCTCACGTCTGCTGGGGTTACAGCAGCTCATGCGCCTCAGTGAAGCAGCAAATCTGGAAAAGAAGCTGAACTCCCTGCCTTCTCACTTCACCTGGCAAGACTCAAGGGTATCCTTGTCACCATCACACCTGGAAAAGTGCTGCTTTAGCCACAGGCCAACAATTTAGCCAACAAACATGGATCCCACCAGTCGTGCACTGAACTAAACATCATTTGCTCCAGCAGAGGAATCTGCCTGCATTACAGCAGAAGAGCTTAAGCAAGAACACAGCTTCAACTGGCCATGTCAACCAGCCAGAATAAATCTCATAATCTAATTTGTATACGACTGTTCCTAAGGTATCCTACACTCACGTTGTTCAGCTCACCCATACACGGCCAGCATGCACCAGCAGTAAGCATGCTTCCAGACACACACCCCTCCCTACAAACCAAACTTGGCCCCTGGGGTGACAATATCACACCCCCAACCAGGAAAGCAATGGCTGCCTGAACACTTCAGCAGCAGTCTGCACCAACACTGTTTAGCTCATTTCATTTCCAAATGCACAAGACAGGTCTCCAACACACAGACAACAAATCCCCACTAGCCCATTCTTACATTCAATTTGCATAACAGATCACTCTACAGCATTAGCAAAATTCCACGCTGCAAGCACATTTAATAAAATCATAGCGACAACGGCTTAAACGGCACATTAGTTAAAATTCCTGCAATGCCTATTATCGGCGGAGTTACATGATATGGGAAGGGTGGCGTGCCCTAATGAAACCTCACGCACACAGCCAACAGACTGCAACAAAGACTGAAAGATCACATGAGTGCTCCCACAGAAAAACAATCTAAGACCTGAACCCCATCACCCCCAAAAGCCAGTCTGGCGTCATGTAAGCAAAGCCCTACTTCATGTTACATTTCTGGAGCCGCAAGCAAAGGAAAGGAGAATTGATAGAGGAACTGTGTATTCAGCCCTAGCACGCAGGCATGCTTTGCATTCTTAAGCAGCCCTCTCTGAATCCAATCATCGTTACTTGCTAATTGGCTGGAAGGAACCTTGCTCAAGCCTTGACAGCCAAAAGAAGTACTCTGACTTCTGGTGACCATAGGAGACTGCACAACTCCTCCGGCTGACAGCTAAGGGGGAGCAAAAATCTGCATTAAAGCTGTGCAGTTATTTAATTGTGACTGCTTACAACAATCAAAGTATGAGCAAAAAAGATGCACAAGACAGGGGAACTGAATTACTCATGTCCGAGGTAGGTATAGTGCAGTAATTCAGATGTACATTTACACGAGTCAGGGCAAACGCTGTTAGAAGCCGGGACTAAATTGCAGAGGATCCTTAAACCATCTTACTCCTAAAATATTTTGCTCTAAGGTAAAACATGCACCATGTATTTTAAAGCATTAAGACACTAATTCTGTAAACAATAATGCCTCCAGCATGCACACCGTGCGTTGGAATGGATTCCTCAACTTGGCCTCATCACTTATGCATCTGATGAAACAAACACTGACAGCTTTTTTGCATTTGTAAAGGCCCCACAGCAGCTGTGGTGATCCCACCATAGAGCAGTGAATTAAGCCTGAAACCCAGCTGGGTCTGCACAGAAGCCTTTTTTGCACAATACAGCAAGACTATCATTGTTAACCTAGGCATTATTGTAAAATATTCTGCATTACATTAAGAATGGAGATAGAGATGCCCTGGAAAATTAGCTTTAATAGGCAATTTATAACATTTAAAAATATGGATACCACATTGATTGCTAATTGACAACAAATTTCATAGTTTCATTTACACACAACCAGAGTGAATCAGGTAATTACAGAATACCACTTAAGCAGGAAACAAGGCAAAATTAAGAAATAATTCACATTAAAGTCATAAAATATATGACAAACTTTTATAAAATAAATGTATAAACATATGTATGAATTTAAAATAACTATCAAAATTACGAGTCTTGAAATGAGAAGGAATTTGAGACAAAATCTTAAGAGGAAACGGACATAGGCGTGCTTTCATCTAATAGAACTGTTAAGAGTTTCTTCCAAGACTAAAGCAAGGAGCTTAACACTATGTAGTAATACTTAGGTATTATTTTTCCACTTCATAAGTACATAAATATGTACTGAAAAAAAAAAAAAGAATTACTTGGGGAAAAAAAATTTGAAAGTAATCAACTGAAAATTTTTTCACAGACAGAATACATTGGCTCAAAATTGAAACTCTATTCTTCCATGCATTTAACATTGTATTTAGGAGGCCAGAGAAACCAAAATAAAAGTTGCCTACTTTGTAAAATAGACTATTCAGCTCACTTTGCTTAGTTATTAAGAACACTTCTTTAAGACTGAACCACAAAATCGTCTATTTTTCAGGTATGCATAGAGACATTAAAAAAACAAAGCTAAGTTGTATGAAACACTTAGAAGAATTCAAGGTGCTACTCTGCTGACATGAAAAAATTTTAAGCCTGTCCTCACAACTACTGAATGTGAGGAAACTATTTCTCTGGGTGCCACAACAGAAATACACCTTCTGATTTCAAGAAGATACTACACGTGGTTTGTCTTCCCCCCCATTTCTCCTTTGTCTAGCTGAGTGCATAGACTCCCCTGTGCCAACTTCATACAGGCTTACCAAGGAAAGGTACCCAAAGAGAAGCAGAAAGCACTGATGAATCAGGAGGAGGAAAACAAAGTCACAGGGAGCAATTTGGAAATAAGCAGCCGACTTAGAGGTAGGAGCATGGTTAGCAAAAATAGCAAGATGAAAAATATCTTCCATTTACCATTTTTGAAACACATGCATTTCTCCACAATGCAGAACTATCTAACCAGAGAAATTAAAGTCTTACTGAGAGAAACCAAAATTACAGGCAGCAACAACAAAAACCCTAATTCCATTTGTGGGATCGCCTTTGTTCCCAGACCATTTTTATTTTCAGCAGAAGGAACTGAGGGAAAAGGAAGGGAGACCAAAAGGTATTAAAAAAAAAAAAAAAAAAAAAAAAGGAGGGGGATATTAGGGACGAAATGCACTTCAGACTCTGGGCCACATGTGGTTAAAATGAAGCAAGATCCAATTGGCAGCTTTTGAACATATGACCCTCCAAAGGCAAGCTGTCAACTCTGTATCAGTCGAAGGAAATGAACAACTCTGCAGTGTTCTGAAACTCTTGCGTAATGAAGTTAGTTTCATCCTGGAAGATGGCCAAAAAGCACAAATCAATGAGCAACCAACCTCCTATCATTTTTATCACAACAGTAATACTCATCCAAAGGCAGGTTGTTATTAAGCCCTAGTAATATTTGCATTGGTCTTCCACACCAGAAAGTCCAACTGACAATAACAAGGAGACTCGCTGTACTGAGAAAACGTGGGCAGAACCACTTTTCAGAAGTGACAATAAAGCAGCTCTACAACCTAGTCCAGGAAGAGCCAGACACATGAATCTTCTACAGAGAGAGCTGTGAGATTACCAACCTTGCCAACACCATAGCTCTGCAAGTTTACTTCGATAGACATTAGACATGCCAGGATCTGGAAAAATATATGAAATGAGGCTGTATAGCATTACACTTTGCTCCAGAGAACTTTCTCATGCTGTGGCATGAACCAAGTATGAAATGCATCAATGTAAGAAGACGCAATTTTGAGATGGGTAACCCAGAGAGCAGACACTTGCACCCTCAAGAACCTAAAGGCTGCATCATTGTGGAAATTCTCTTTGTTTCTCTCTAGGGACTTCCTGCGTGAACAGACAATCAAACCAATTTACAAAAAGGAAAAAAAAAAAGCCACACAAATTACAGCAACCTGAGAGATGCAGATTTAAAACCCTGGTTTTTGACAGTTTTATATTCTCTTATCTATGACAGGATTAGGAGCCCTGATAAGAAGTTCACTATAACCAAGATTTCCCTTACTAGATGTTGTCCTACTTTCTAAGCTGAACAGTACATCAGTCAGCCAGTATTAGCATTGTTCTTACAGTCTTTGTCTCAAATAACGACAGCTATTCAATCTTCCTTCTTAAATACTTAAAAATTTATAAGATATTACTTCTTGTTTCAAAGGATTGCCTCAAGAGATCACCTATTATTTTGTTCTCCTTAACTAGACTAGTTTATGCACAGGCTTAAGATTATTCACATATGTTGAAATTAAACTATGTATTAAATCCCCCAGATCATCTGGAGATCCTTGCTTTTATTGAAAATGATTTAATCACTGAGAAAGTCAATGGATTGGAAATTTGGAAACCAGCTGAAACTATCTTAATGGCATTCTTCCACAGAGGAATGACCTTTCAAAGCGAAGTGCCACATTGTGTTGCTTCAGCTCTGTAACACGTGGGTTCCTGACTAAAATACTGGGTCTTCTCTTGTGGGGAAGAAATACCTGGACATTAGGAGAGTACAAAATTAAGGAAGAAGCAGTACAGCACCATGAAGTCTTTTAAGAAGAAAGGATAACCTTTCAGCCGAGATGCTATTTACTGCTCCATGAGAACAGAAGAATGGTGATAAATCACCTATGCAGAGGATAGTTGGGAGCAATTTCAAAACACCTTCAAAAGCATGACTGAACAGACACCTTCAAAGTCTTCTTCCAAAGGCAACAGCGTAGTGTGCTTGTATATATTCTTCCACTGTAAAAGATGAAGAAGCATATCCCTCCTACACTATCATGTCCATCAGACAAGCCGTAGCTGACCTTCTGAAGACATGACCACAACACAATGCTGAGGGGAGAGCACACAAGTAAAAGCAGCAAAAATACCACCAAAATGGCTAAAGACAGGGTAGGACCTTCCCAAGAACTCAGGGCAAGCCATCCTTCACATGAGCAGGACTCCAACCATGGATAAATATCGTGGCTGTTTTTCTCACATAATACTAACCTTGGTTTCACAAACTCTGCTGGAGGGCAAGTTAGCTCTCCAGAGCTGAGCACATTCCTGCTCTTAACAAAGCCCCAGATGAAGCTGCAGTCTGCTTGTAGAGTGCAGGCAATAAACTGACAAAGATTTGAAGCACCTCTGAAGAGAAGGAGACAGATTCTGAGACTGCTAAAAACCAGGCAGTCCTTCAGTCAGTCAGTACCACCTACTCGTGGTTATGCAAAGTGAACACGGACACAAAAAGGAGGGAAAGAAAAGTAAGAGACAAAGGCAAGGCATACCCAGAAAAAAAAGTTCCAAAAAGAAAAAAAAAAAAAAAAATCTCTGTGGTCAACTCGATGCAGCAGAGAGGAAAGCAGGACACATACAGACAGGCATGCGTGTAGGAATGTTGCTTCTGGTCCCATCTGGGCCAGGAGGCATAGGCTAGCAGGAATGGCCTGACGAGCCATCGGGCATGAGGACAGCAGTGGTTATAATGTCTTAAGAGATGGGCAGTCTGCAGGGGGAAAAAACAACAGGCTCACCACTGGCAGGATCTGAGCAAAGTAAACATAAAGAAAAGAAAATAATAGTTTACCCCTTCACTTTCCTCCATCCAAATTAGAGAACCAGTAAATTCCAAAATGCCTACAGAGAATTAATCTCACTGCATCCCTGACTGCAAGAGTAACAGGCATAAAATTACACCAAGAAAGGAAAAGGAATCAACAAGTATATAAGAAAATATGCTGGGGGGGTGTGGGGTATGGAGACACACATAATTATTTACATCGTAAACACATTTCCTTCTTCTGCATGATAGATAACAAGCTTTCACAGGAGCCAGCTCAAGTAGTATGATAATGAAATACTAAGTATGAGATAAAGAAATTATATTACCCAGAAGACTTTAAGAGACCATACTTTTCTCAGCATATTTCTCCTGAAAATTGTATTACTGCTCTCCAATGCAACAGGGTCCAGAAATCATTATACCTGGTCTGTCACCCAGGCTGGAAGAAATCTGACCATCATTAGTTATTTTGGAAAATCATACTCAAACGAAGATTACAGAGCCCCTTTCAATAACAGAAGCTATGTGGTAGTTTTTATGATTGGTCAGTCGCGTCACAAATGCTGCTCTTGACTGAAAAAGTACGAATATTAATGGCTTATAAATAAAAGCCTTTAATGTATGCGAAATATAAAATTAGCTTTACCTGAATGCTCACATCAGCAGGATTTGATTTCCCAAAAGTTCATAAAAGGACTATAAAAGAGAATGAGCAGGGCCACGTTCTACTTTCCTCCACAGTATTTGTGCATTAACAGTTTGTTGAACACCTTGCAAAACATAAACACACAGCCAGTATTTTCTATAACCAACACTCAAATTCTGCCCACGGGCTTGAGACACAAGTACCAACAGCACAATCCCTCCTGTTCCAAAGTGATTCCTACAGAGCTGGGCCCCCAAACGAGCTGCATGAACCTTGCCTCATCTCCCCACCTGGCCTTCAGGAAAAGAAAATAATACTGCAACAACAGTTCATTTCACTTTCTTGCAAAGAGACGGCAGTAACTTTGTAAGAGCTAATTTCCTCAGACAGGGACAAAGTGGATAGGGGAGCTCAGTCAGAAATACACAGAAATGAGAGAGAAAAGCATAGCAGTGGAAGACGAGAAGGGAGAGTGGAGTGAATTGTAAAAATGCCAGTACTATGCACATATGCATATAAGTGTGCATAGCACTGGCATTTTTATATACCGTGCACACTATAATGAAGAGTCAGGCAAGAAAAATAGCAGTTATTACTTTTAAATAAAATATTAAGAGGCTTAAAAAAAATAGAAAAAAGAAAATGTTTCAGGAGAAAAAAAAAAAAACAAAACCAGGCATTTAGTAAAGCCATTAAAACCATTAAATGGCTATCACCCTCTCAGCAAACTAACATTCCTGCCTGCAAATACTTGCACACACTCTAACACAGGAATGGCAAAATCTCAAGCCCTGAAAAGCACTTCGGCATGTGCTTAACTCATAAGCTCCAAGTACTTCAATTGACGTCAGTAAGAGTATTCGTACATTTGAGACAGGCACGTGCTCCAGTGCCTTGCTGGATTGAAACTGAGGGTGCCAATTCCATGTCTTTTTAATCCACAGCAAAGCCGAAGAGGTCCTTGTGCCTCGCTACTCCCTTAACTCTGCCACTAAAAAGTCCTGCAGGCTTGCACTGAAACCAGACCATTTAAACATGAGAAGGTGGAAGAAAAACCAGCCTGGGAATAACTACTCTTTAAGTCTGATAATTTCAGTGACCCTATTTCACATGCAGCTCTTTGGCCAAAGCACCATACCATGAAGGAATGATTCACAGGGTCACCACTGCTGGCTTCAATGGTGAGAAAAAGGCATGTCATGCCACATCCTGCTGTTCCTATAATTAAAGGAAGCCTTGGTTTTTGTAGCTTTTTGATTTGACATGGTTTGGCCTTCTCAGACTACTTGGGAACCTGGGGTAAAAATACATCAGCACTTCAGTTCATGTGCACATTCAATAGACATGAATAGTTTTAACAAGAGAAGCTATCTGAACTTATTATTCAGTGGTACAAAATAAAACAAATAGAGCCATGGGAAATTTCTGGACGAACTTCCCTTATGTACGCAGGTCCTTATCCTAAGAAGTAGAAAATAGAACAGTACACTGGCTTCACTTCCACAGTGGAGTTCTTGCATATGGGATGGGTATGTGTGGCTGTTGAACTAAAAGAGTTACAGTTCTACTACCACATTCAGAGTGGAACTTAGCCTTCAGTAGCACAGCTATCTTAATTTTCTTTTCTTCCTCTTTTTATTTCTCTCATTGAAGTATAAAATTGTTCAAATCCTACCTAAGCAAGCAGAACATGTAACAGTAGTACATTTTAAATTCTATTTGAACTGATTTTAGCACTTTGGAAACAATTATGGCACTGCCATCACCACAGGCACAAACACCTTTAGCTTCATTTTCACCTGTGAGGCCTAACTTCGTTTCAATGTTATTTAATATTCACCATGCTTCCAGCAGTAAGGCAGTACAGCAAAACCTAAATCCGAACAACTCTTAGAACAGACAAGGACAGCTAATTTTGCTAGCTACGAAATAAAACATGTATCTTGACTCCTATTTAGTCATAATTTCACAGCCCATTTAAACTCACTCTGTTGCTAACAGACGCAACCCTACCCCTCCCTTGCCACTTCACTGGGTGTCCCTTAACACTTTCCTGGGACCAAGTATTTTTCCAGCTACATCACAAACTGCAATATTAAATGAATCCACATTAAAAATCAACCACATTTTGTCAATTCAGTTCTAACCTGCAACGTCCCCAGCCTACGGTGGGAGTTACCACCTGGCACACATCAGCCTGCAGAAAGGAAGGGGAACAGGCAGCCAGAGGGAAGGCTGAACCACTTCTTCCAGTGCAGTGCAGGCTTAGAGCAATCACAGAAACACAGCACTAGGCGCCTCACTGGTCTCCGCATTCACAACACCGTTACTGAGGGCAAAATGCATAAGCTATACACAGGACATTTCAACCATTGGTTAGGAAAAAGAGGAGAGTAGAACAGGACAGCTTCTCTTGACAGCTACTTCTTATTTTGTTGTTTTTACCAGTTCAAGGCTTCACAGATTTGGGGGGGGGAAAAAAAGCTGATTCAAAATTATTTGCCATTAGGATAACCATTATTTCTTCCAAATTATAAATAATTCACAAGTTACAGTTACCATAACATGCCCTAAGTCCAGCCTTTAAGTAACATGAAGTTGCCTGTCTTACGAAGTGATATTACTATGTCCCCATTATAAGATGAATAACTACAACAAAAAAATGAACATTGGCTTTCTGAGACCAGAGAATGTCCCTTTCAGTTGTTGCTATAAAGCAGAAGTTAGCTGGAGTAGTATTTCTTCTAATAATTTATTAAAAGCTGTACTACACCCAAGCAAGATTGTAACATGAAGGCAGTCCTTCTGCTCTTAAATCTGAAAAGCTTTTACCAGTCTGCAAGGTGGCAACAGGCCATGAGAATTATCATCATCACTACACTTCAAGAGGGGGTAAAAAAGTGACTATCAATCAGAAAACCACATCTCAGGTGTCATCCTTATGTGAAATACAGTCAAATTAAGACTGGTCACTTGGAACACCACCCAAAAAGGAACCACATGCAACACCAGCTTAGTTATCAGTCAACTTAAAAAACAATAACAGAAGACCTTCTTTTCACTTGTTTTTTTTATGAACTCAAAAGTCTGAACCAAGTTTTGTAGGGCTCAAATCAAAACAAAAGCAGGTTGGGTTTTTGGGGTTTTTTTCAGCTGGAGTTAAGAAGTTAATTCATCTGGCATATGTGCAGGGTTGGAATTTTGTGGTTTGGGAGTTTTAACATGCAGGCTGCAGCTGAGAGATCTGGCTTACAACTTTGATGTACAAAAAAGAACTGCAGGACAAAGTGGCTGAAAGTAATATCCATAAAATAAAAAAAGGTGAGAAAGAAGGAAACATACCTTCTCTAAGTCACCCTCAGTCTGCCTAATGGGTACACCTTATAAAAAGAGAAAAAGCTATAAACATATGGTGGTACCCTGCAGCATCTGAAAAATCTAAATGCAATTTCTACACTACGTACTTTGTGGGCATAAAGACTCCCAGTTTTAGAACAGCACAGGAAACTATATGCTAAATATAACAACTAATGAAAATAATGATAAGCATCTCAAAGAGTGAGACACTGAACAGACTCTTGTCCAAGACTCATGGTTTCTGTCCACTTTAATAGTAGCAACCTGAAAAATATTTGTACATTGCCATTGACTTGATTCGCAGGCTTTACATCGCCAAGTTCCTCACTGCAACTCTTAAACATGCAGGCCATTCAAACACGTAGCTAGAAAACTGTTATTTAGCTGCTTAAATGGAGCTGTCAAGGTCCAGGGGAAACTGAATTCCTGTCACTGAGGAGCCTCAAAAGCTTACTCTCTTGGCTGGACTCCCCAAAATGAAGCATGACTAGCAAGATGCCTAGCACAAGACTAAAGCTTACCCAAAGCATTAATAAATTTTCTAAACCAGAAAAAGAATAAAGCATAATCCTCAAAGAGAAAAGAAAGTCCTTCCCATAACATACAAATGTGGGAAAGGGCAGAGAAGACCATGCTGATCTTGTGGGCAGCGAAGGAAAAAAATAACCTCATCAAAATGCCAGTACACAACAAATCCAGAAATATTGTGAAGCATGTATCTCTACCCACTCACATAAAACTGTTTCAAAAATAGGCACGGAATAAACATATAGTTGAAAGAGCTGATAATTTCTCCAAATTCACTCCCATCATTTTTAATTGAAAAGCATGCATTGCTTCAACACTCATCTGCAAGCAAAGCTAAAAATGAATTGCTTGCAATATATAGTTATCCTAACTTGGCTCAGACAACACAGTATCAAAGTGCAAAACTAAGATTAGTAGATTATGTCAGAATGAGCTCCCATGGTTTATTTTTGAATGCTGTAAATATCGTTAGCCAGTCATCATAGTATGTGTGTGCCAAAATACGCTAATCTCCAGCAACTATCACGTCATCCAAAAGTTGTCAGACCAGCAAGGCAAGCTTAAAGAACTGAAAGCAGAGCACAGGGACTCAAATACCACAAACCTTCCTGGAGTACAGCAGCAGGCCACAGTTTCTCAACTTCTTATTATTTGCATTTCTTCTCAGTCACAGATCCAAGGCTGCCTTTTTTACAGAGCAAATCAAGGAAGAACCTGGCAGAAAAGATGGCAAGAAGCCACACAGAAAAGACAAAGCCGATTACAGAGGAGAGACATTTAGAAAGGATTAAATCATGCCCCTCAAGCGATACAATTATGAACTCTTCTGGGGGCATCATCACATTTCTGCTGAACTGATTTTAGCAGTGTCAAAATGTCCGATTTCGTCTGCAGCATTCCTACAGGCACTAAACTGAACCTGACCAGAAACTACTCTGGCTCCACAGGCCTGACCTAGATGCAGAAAGTATATAGAGACCTTAGTTTAGCTTTCTCATTTTGTTTCCAGTGTCTATTTTTAATCACACAATCCAATTTTTATGCCCGATAAAAGGAGGTTTTTGTGCACCAGATAAAAATAGGGGATATTGTTTGTGACACGTCAGTCCAGGATGAGACATTTGCTGCCGAAATGCTGAAGCAGCTTTACATCTCCCCTATGTGTACCAATGGAATGATGATTTCCACCTGGGCCTTTTTCCCTGCTTCCGTGCTCAGCCAGGCTGGTCACTCCAAACAGCTTCCTGCAGCAGCATAAATTAAGCCAATAAACTTGGCACAGGAGCAGATGGGGTGCACTCCCAGCATCCGTCTGCTTGCAAACCAGGGAGCCGTGATCCCGAGCCTCGAGACACAGCGTTTGGCATGGCAATGGTCCCAGCCACCACTCAGCTCTGCCACTGATCACGGCCACCCTTGCAGAGCAACCTGAGCAGCATTTTACAGCTTCAGATCCCTCATCTGCATAGGGAAGAGTCAGACAGAAAGACAGGACACACAGAGGGGAGGAGAACTAGCATATTTTCAAACAAGACCTCACTGCTATAATTAAAGGGTTTGTTCCTTTCCCACAGCCCACCACTGGAAATACCAGGCCTCTGTCAGATTACTGAAGGAACAACTTCAGAACAGGATGTCATTACACAAGGGAAAGTGTGAAACCCGAGCAAGTGAAACAGCAAATGGTTTTAAACCTTCTACCTACTGCTTCATTGAGGAAACGTTTTTGTGACTGACTGAAATAAACCCACCCCTCCAAATGAAAACCAAGAGCTCCCAAATAAAACCTGCCTGTTAAAAACCAAGAAGGATTGCATCCAATATTCCCACAAGTAATGAGCCAGCAAAACAACCAACCCCACAAGGATCTAAGAGAACACCAAATACATTTTGGCAATCATACTATTTCCTGTATCTGAATTTCGGTACCAAGTACTCCTCACATAGTAGACCTGAATTTTACAAGCGATTTGCAGATTTTAAGTTTCCTGATGGCTTCCTACCGCTTAAAAATGCTTTAAATAAAAAATGGTAGTTAAGTATAAAAAGTCTATGCCTACCATGCCCCATCATTCATTTGGACATTAAACTCCAGGTATTTTACCCTTTCCTCTAAAGTCCTAACAAGAGGTTAAAAACTCTTAGCTGAAGTTTTGGCCTGTGGGGTAGGGACATTTAGGGCCATCAGCACCAGGAAACACTTAAGGGAAGTTCAGGTTTGGCAACACTGAAATTTGCATTAATAGACTTGAATTTTAATGTCCCGTTAGTTAATCTTACACAGAGGCAGTCAAATCCATCAGCACTATTGTTTTCAGACTGTCTGCCCACTAAGGCAAACAATGCATCATTTACACTTGGTTTACATTTATAGTTGGGAAGAAAGCCATGCAAAGGACTAAGGGGGGAAACCAGAATGTTTTAAATGCAAATTTGGATTTCGAAGAAGCATGTATTCCTCTGCAAATTCCACATCTGCTAGATCACACAAAAGCTGGGTGCTTGCAATAAAAAATAATAAACGTGTCTCTGCTTTTCCTTTCCCTACTTTAAAATTGCCTTTAAAGCCTTCCTTTCACTTGACTGCTGCAAACTGGAAACTTTAGAAATGAAAGCAGCTGGTCTTTCCCCTCCGTCAAGTTGATTGAATTCAGTCACCATACAACAAAAATGGGCAAAAACAAACCCCAAATCAACCCCCAAAAGCATTTCCCCACCCCTCAAGAACTTTCACTTACGTGCAAACCAGGAAATAACAGTAATGTGCATAAACAAAACAATAATTTTTAACGTGGATTCTCTTTAGCTTCAGACTACAAGATTTAAAAATTGACCTACTTTATGTAATACTCCCACAGCTGAGTCATCACAGTATCAACTGGTCTCTATCAGCTGCAGGGTATGATCATCTCTTTAAAAAAAATATAAGTATCCATACCGAAATGCCTCTTTTATTATGTTAAAAGTATAATGTTAATCTAACAGTCTAGATCTGAAATAGGGAGGGGGAAAATCTTGAGGAAAGTTGGAACTGCGTAAAGTAGTCCCTTATAAAGCAGATGCCATGCCTTGTAGCAAGAGCCTGTAAGCTACAGGATAGAATATTGGAGAAGGCAGCAGAAATACAGATTAGTTCCAACTCTGCTGCTGTTACAGCATGTAGCTTCAGGCAAGTAATTTAGACTTCTTTCTTTTTCATCAAACAATAAAATGGAGGGAATACTACTGCCTTTCAGAATCAGCTGACATTTATACCACACTTTAGCATATGCATAACATTAGCTACAGAAAAGGAAAGCATAATATGTTTCTAATGCTGGCTTAGTAGGCCTCACAAGAGAAGGTGAAAATGCTTAATGAATACTAGAAACTCTTCACAGGGGCCTTCATTCACTGTAATTCGCTCTGGGCAGCATATTACACACACTCTGGGCTTGCAGACCATGAGAGTGAGCAGGAGTCCATTAGCATCTCAGGGCAAAGCATCTGTTGATAGCAAAATATTCATTTAAAGAAAAAAGTATTTTAATTACTAGTTTACAGTTATGTACCATCCTATAGTCACTTACAACATAATACTGTAGTCTCAAGAGACCAGGAGGAGGTTAAGAGGAACCCAAATGCGGCTCTTGAGTGCAGCTAGCATCCATAAGTTTTACATACACTGAAAAGAAAGTAAGACTCGAGTGTGCTATACTGCTGGAATTGCTACTGCAAGTGTGAAAGAGACCCAACAGAAGAAAGCCCCAAAAGGTGATGTGCAGTAAGATGCAATGTACACTGAATACTGTCTCTGCTGCGAGCAACCTATTTACATTATTTCTTGTAGGAAGTGGTCAAACTTAGAGCCTGTCATCGGTTTTGGGGCTGGAGGACAGAAATTAACAAACTCGCACAAGAAAAAAAGCAGGGCAGGCGGGTCCGGCTGAAGCCCTGGAGTGCCCACGGTCAGGCTCCCGTACAAACACCCCTGATGCCGAAGAAGGTGGTGGTGCTGCAGAGTCACCATCCCCCCGCCCCAAACTCCCCGAGCCCACATCAGCACACCCAAACAGGGAGTATTGTTTCAAAGGCTGCAGCAGGCACAGGAGCTCTCAGATGTCTGCAGCATGCTAATCCTGGCCGGGCCTTGCTGGCCCTCTGTCTGAGGGGCTTACCAGGCCATCCGTAGGTGAAGCGTGTCACCTCATGGCAGACTACAGCACTTTTACTTCTGCAAGGACAAGGAAACAAATCACACGAGGTGACAGTAGTGACATTACTCCTTAATTATACTTCGCCATCTGCTACCGTGGCAAAACTGTGCAGGTATTTTAAGGCAGTAATCCAGGTCTGATACTCTGAGACCTAAGACAGCAACAACAGAAGATCTGCTATTCGGCATCACAAAAACGGTCAGAAAAAATGCACCTGTGAAATTACGTTCAAGACTTCAAAGCTTTTGAGTCAAGAACTATTAATTCCAAGCGCATACTGAACGCAGTCTGGCTTCTCAGCGGATGCTTTACAAAGCTGTCAGTTTTCTGAGGCTGGAGCCAAAAGGCAATATTTGATACGTAAAGATGTTTGAGAAGGAGGAGGGTAAAGTGAGAAGAAAGAGTTATATGAGTCAGCCATGGATCTTTTAAAAATTAAGTGATAGCGTTTTTAAACCACAGGAAAAAAAAGAAGTATACACGGATTTCCTCATTCCTGGGTTACCAATCTCAAAAGATAACGCTCCCTAAGTTTAAGACAACTTTCAGTTGAGAGCACTTAGGGAGCAGGGAGCCAAGCTCCACGACGGCAGCCTACAACACGGAGGCTTTACTCCATTGTTCTCACCACCTTCTTGTTTACAGAATTCATTTCGCAAATGCTGAAAAGAAAAAACCGGCGGCGGCAGCAGCCTGAACAGGCTCCGCTCCTGATACAAGGCCAGGTTAATTAAGCCCAGGTTGGATGGGGCTCTGAGCAACCTGGTCTCATGGAAGGTGTCCCTGCCCACGGCAGGAGGGTTGGAACTAGGTGATCTTCAAGGTCCCCTTCCAACTAAAACCGTTCTGTGATTCTGTGACAACTCGCAGTGGCATGAGAGGAGCGGGGTCACGAAGCACCACCTGATGCCCGTGCGGCGGGGGGCGGGCGGGCGGCTGTGCCCTGGCTCCTCACGGCGGACCACCACCTCCGGGCTGGGGGTACCAGGGGCCCAGGGTGGGGAGCAGGGCCCGACACCGGGACCCTTGTTCCGGGTGCAGGCGAAGCTTGTGCTGGCACCAGTGAGGAGGAGGAGGCGGCGGCGCGCTCCGCCGGGCTGCCGTAGCGCCCGAAGGTCACGGGCAGGAGACGTGCCACCACGCGTGTCACCACGAGGCGACGTGACCAGCACTCTCCTCCCACCCCGGAGGCGGCAGGGCGGCCCCACACCTGCTCACCTGGCCCGGGCCGCCCCCTCCCCTCTAGCCCTCCCTCCCCCGCGGCGCCGCCGAGCGCTGCCCCGGGGGCTCCTCCCGCCCCCGCCCCGCCTCGGCTCTGACGTCACGGGGGCGGAGGGGGGCGAAGTGCTGGGGGGGCGCCGAAGATTCCGCGGCGCGCAGGCCCGTCCCTTTGTGACGTCACGGGGAGCGGGGCGAACCTGGCCGGGCGGCGGCGTGGCCGGCGGCCCGCGGGCTCCGTCACAGCCCCGGCAACCTGTTGCTGCCGCCGCCGCCGCCAGCGCGCCCCGCCGGCACCGCCGCCCCCTGCCAAAAACAAAAATGGGGAGGAGGCGGGGGGGAAAGAGGACGGGGGGGGGGGGGGAGAGGAAGGGTTAAATAAAAGCGCCGCCACGAAGTTGTGAGCGGGGGAGCACCACGGCACATTGTCCGCCCTCGTCCCTCTTGCCTTCTTCCCCCGGGAGCCGTGCTCTCGGCCCCTGCCCGGCGGTGCGGGAGCGGCGCCGCATTGTTTGCCCTGGCGAGCCCGGGGAGAGCTGAGCTTTGGGGTGATCTCTCTCCCCTTTTCCTCTCCCCCCCCTCCTTTAATTATTAACACCGCGGTTTCCTTCCCCCCGCCCCGCTTTTGTCTGCCTGCCTGGGAAACGTGGACGCCTCGCGTGTTTCGCCAGACTTTCCACCCGCCGTTCCCGTTTCGATGCCATACTTTAAACTCGCCGGCCCCGGGCTCCCCTCTCCTCTGCAATGCGGATGTATTTTAATTCGGAAATTTAGGGGGGTGCGGGGGGCTGGAAAGGAGGAGAGGGACAGCTCCGAAATAGCGCGCAGCCCCCCCCCCCGCCCCCCTTCATCCCCAAAACCACACACACATCGTTCCACCACCTCCCCCGGGCAGCGTTGCAGCGGGGCGGGCAATCGATAGCGGCAGTCAGCTGGAGTCAACTGCAGTTTTTACCAAATCTATAGAATACCCAGGCAAAGTGTCCCGAAGGTCACCCTCCCTGCCAAGGAACACCCCTCCGCTGAAAGAAATCGGCGCAGACGACAAGACGCGATATAAACTACAACTTTTAAAGCCTCGCATCAAACACGCCCAAAACCGAGGATTTCTATTTCTCCCCCCACACCCGCCCCCCAAAATACTGTTCTTTTTTTTTTTTTTTTTTTTAACAGGGAGATAAAAATCATTATCCGCTCTACTGCATATATGGATAATCCCCTCCGCTTTTCCAAACGTAAGGAAAAACTGCCCTGTGCCAATCAAAACGTAACTGGAGCACGAACAAAAATCCAACTACCCATCCACATCTATATGTTCAAAGGATTAGACAATTACAAGGGATTGGTTAAGCGGCTGAATAAAGCAAGGCAGAAATACAGCTCAGGCTGCGCTGGATTAGCCCAAATTTTCGAGCCATCATAATGAATTATTTTTCAAACAGAAGCGAGCCATTTTCCTCATTATTACAGTCAATCCCGAGGAACGCGCTGCCCGTAAGGCGATCCCCGGCTGCTCCGGTATCTATCGCAAGGCAGAGCGGCCGAGGATCGCACACAGGAGATGGGATGTGGTACTGCGAGAAACCAGCTCGCCATAACCAGACACTCGGTTTCAACTTAAAGGGCTTCCAACAACCACCGCCGCCGCTTCACCAGACAGGGATGGACACACATGTATCATCAAAAAAAAAAAAAAAAAAAAAAAAAAAAGCCGAAAAGCCACACCAACCCAAAAAACAACAACAAACCTCTTTTAGCATGCAAAAGCACAGAATTAAGAAAACCGCCTGAAAATGCAGTTCGGTGACATTATCGCGGACAGCCCCCTGAGCTCCCCGCGTTTCATCTAAAACTAGATTATGATTGTGTCATTTGAGGTCAATACATTTATTCACTAGAGGAATCGCTACACAAATCTGGTTTTATAACCGAACTGGATAGCAGGCTTCCTCGTTAAAAGGGGCCTCTGAAACTCCCCCACCACACCACAGAAAAATCAAATTCAGCATCACATTTGTTCCCAAAGCCTTAGAGCTGCAAGATTAGCTATAAACTTGACATTCACTGCCATTTCCTAAAACTGGGAGTCAAACGATATATGTTATGGCTACTTACGTATTTCTTTTGAATTATATTCCTCTTGGGTCTTTCTTTGCTCATTCTGGTATCCAAATTCTGATTGCAAAAGGGGACAATTGCTTCATGAATTAAAGCCGAGACAATTAAAAAAAAAATTTAAAAAAATACCGAAAAAATCCAGGGGGGAGGGGGTTGTTTGTAGTGGTATCTTGTAATCCGACTTTCTTTCCTCACAATGTGATTCTCCTAGCAATAAATCCGAGAAATGGGGGACGGAAGAAAAAAAAAAAAAAAAAGACGAATGCGAAGGAAACAAAAAAAAAATTCACTTTAGTGAAGCATTATAATGGAAAATTTCCCCCTAAACACAAAAAACGACGCCCTTGATATCCCCTTTTCTCTTTCTCAAGCCGCCTAAGCGATCTGCAGGTCCTTAGTGTCAGAGCTGTAGTTACATCTTGGAGGAGGAAAGGGGCCGGGAGGAGAAGATAAATAATCGGGACGTTGGAAGTCACGTTTGTGCCGCTGCAGCAGGGAAAGCGGCAGGGACAACTCCAGCAGCGGCGGCGGCTCCGGCGGCAGCAGCGGCGGCGGCGAGGGCTGCACGCACCGTGTGTGTCTCCGCTCCTCCAGCTCCCCCCTAACCAATGAGAACAGCTCTCCGCCAGCAACTTTAAATGGACCTGGCTCTTTTTTTTTTTTTTTTTCCTGTTGTTAATATATATGCCTGCGTGCGTGTGTGCGCGCGCGCGCGCGTGTATGTGTGTATATATATATATATGTATGTGTGTGTGTATATATACACACACGGACACACGCACACACATACATGCATACAGCGCCTAGGGCTCGCCCTTAATTCCCAACCGGGGCAGCAGCCGTAGCGCCCGGCCCCTCGCCGCGCTCAGCACATGCAACAGGCCTCGCTAAACACTCCACGCAGGTCAAGCGTCATGCGCTTCCCTCTCCCACCCCCCACCCCTCTTCCCACCTCCCGTCTTTTGGCATTCAAGCGCGGCCACCGGGCAGCCAAGGTCGCCGCGAGCTGTACGCCGCAACCCAACCTGGGAGTTTGACGACGGTCCCTCAGAGCGCACCACGCTCGATCGCCGTGCCCTGCCCCCCTCCCCGCCCCGCTGCAGCCTCCTCTCTCCTCCCGCCTGCCAAGGGCTCTCCTTCCGCTCGGTCTCTGCGCCCACCGCGCCTCCCACGGCTTCGGCACGCATGAGGGGCCTGCCGCGCTGGCAGCACCTGAAAGTCACGACTGGCCGCGCAGGGCCCAAGAATTGTCCTTGCTCGTGGGGAAAGTTGTAGTTCCCTCACCACAAAATGGCGAATGGCGGAGAACTACACCTCCCGGCGTGCGACGCGCGCCCGCCCGCCGATTGGCTGCTGGGGAAGGAACCCCCTTCGCCACGCTCGTCCTTCCCTAACACCGCCACCCCCCCGCCGCCCCTCTACGTTGGTTTCCCCCTCCCGCTTGTCCCCAGCTTCCCCCCTCCACGGCGCTCGGTGGTAGAGGCTGGGGGGGGGCAGAGGGAGGGGGAGGAGGGCGAGGGGGAAGTTTATTGGGAATTGCTGACCGGGAGTGGAGAGGCAGGCAGGCGCCGCGGGAGGCTGCAGGGAGAGCGCGGGGATTAATGTGTCTGGGTTGGGCTGGGAAGTGGCGGCACGAAAACTTCATGTCTGTGGGCTGCGCCTGTCGAGGAGGCGGCGGTCTGGGTCTGCCGGACAGACAGATGGCCGGACAGAATGCCTGCCTGCCTGCCGGGCGGGCGGTGTCAGCTCGGGACAGGCTGCGGGCTGGGCTGCGCCGTGCGGGGCGCGCTCGGTGTCTCCAAGGTATCCCGAGGTCGCGCCTGCTGCGCTGCCGCCGCGCCGGGGCTGCCCTAAGGGACCCGAGCCGGTGGCCCGGCGCGCCCGGGAATAACGTTCCTGTGCGGATGGATGTGTGCTTTTAAATCCCGCGGAGAGCCCAGCGGCTTCCCAGGAACAGCGGCCCGTCCTCCGCCAGGGCTGGTCCCGGGGCTGGCAAGCCCCATCCCCACCGGGCTCTGGCGCTGGACCCGCCGGCGGCTCCTGGAAATCCGGTGTCGGCGGGAAATCCCGAAGTTCAAATTCTTGATTAATTTCAAATATATTTTTTCTTGAATATAAAAAAAAAAAAGTAAACTGTTTCCAAAGTGGAAGGTGTGTCTTCAGCAAAAACGCAGCAGTTCCGTAATGGTGGATTAAGGTGTT
Organism: Aphelocoma coerulescens; assembly: GCF_041296385.1. NCBI lineage: Eukaryota > Metazoa > Chordata > Aves > Passeriformes > Corvidae > Aphelocoma > Aphelocoma coerulescens. The sequence continues at coordinate 74,496,917 of NC_091015.1, read as the reverse complement.
GGAGCAAGCGGCGAGGAGGGTCACAAAGTTGATAAGGGGACTGGAGCACCTTCCCTACGAAGACAGGCTG